>NW_006284843.1:407463-414124 GCF_000327345.1 Myotis davidii | reverse complement strand
CTGCCCCACGCAGCCTGCTGTTTATTCATATGGTCAGTCCTCACTAACTCCCCCTGCCGGCCGGTCGCCCCACGTAGCCTGCAGTTTAGTCATATGGTCGTCACTCACTGACCCCTCCGTCGGCCTGGTCGCCCCACACAGCCTGCTGTTCAGTCCTTTTTTTAGTCCTTCACTAACTCCCCTGCCGGCCTGGTCGTACGCAGCCATCTTGTGATGGCATGAGGGTTAATTTGCATAATACCTCTTTATTATATAAGATTATTGTGTTGATCCACTGTCTCTTTGAGACCACATTCTTTTTTGCCAGAATAAGAGCTCAGCTCAATTGACTTCCAAAAAACAGGTCTTTGCCATCTAATAGTTTGAACTTGGTGCTCAATTAGCACCTTTTACAGGTTTATACAGGGTGAGGCAAAAGTAGGATTACAGCTGTGAGTATGTAAAACACAAGGTTTATGCTTGTATTATTATTTATTGATTATTATATTATTTTCCATACAAACAACTATAAACCTGCTTTTGCCCCACCCTGTATTGGTTGTATACTTAATGGTTTACTTATTTGATAGGAAGCCCACCAGGCTATAACTTCATAAAAGTAAATGTGTGTTAGTCAGTTTTTTCCATATAGAACACAGCACAGGGTCTCACATATAATAAGGACTCAGCAATCCAACTCGACCCTCTTGATTATAAATTGTGGGGTTGTACAATATGCACATTATGACAGTACAGTTAGAAGCAAGTCTCCCATGGAAAGAAATGATCTGAATGCACTTTCACTTTGGAGAGTAATGGAGCCTAACCCAAATGACACTTTTCCTTCCAATTCCAAGCTGCTGGAGCATCTGTTCACTAACACACAGAGTTTACTAATGCCGGCTTTCAGTTGCTTCATTCCACCGCATCATTACAGCAGACTTTAAAATCCTCGATGCCACAGCATATTGAGATATGAATCAGGCAAGAAACTGACCATTAAAAACCCTTTTGGCATAAAGAAAATGACTCTCAGCATGAAAATCTCTCCACAGACAGTCACTGCATCCTTGAAATGTAGCTTAAGGCACTCTAATCTACACTGAGCTCACATTCAACACACTCATACACTTGACACTGCTGCCCAATGGAGGCAGAATATTCAGAGGGCAATTCTGAAATAGACAACTGACACCTCATTATTTCACAATGTAGGCTGCACCAAGATTAATGGGGAATTTTAAATCAGCTATTTGCAAATGAAGCAGTCGGCTGATGAAATCCTATATCTGAGAAAATGACTGGAGGAGAAGCCTAAACTCAGAAAATTCAGCAGTCAGCTCCTAGTGATTGGGAATGGACTGCATATGCATGACCTCATTTACATATAGCCTTCTCCCAGCTGCAAATGCAAGATGTAAATCTATGATACTCACCTACTAAATCCACACGTGTGTGCAAACAAAATATCTGGTGCAATTAGAGGCTTTTGATTCTTTCACTGTCATAATCAACACATTCATGTTCAGGCTTCTCCTTTTTATTCATCTCAAGCACTAGTGACCCCCTTTTCATACAAGAAGCAATAGGCAGAACTACTAGTAAGTCCTGCTTTTCTCTGTAAAATTGGGCTATAGCCCATTTAGTCACCAAATCTAAATATCCTGCAGATCAACAATAAATGAAGAGGAAAAAATATACCACATTGATATTTTTAATGTCAAGACTCAGAAAAAATGAGCATCCCTGACAAAATAAAGGGGAGCAGGCTGGCAAGAATGTATGTGGAGAATAGATTTGACCACATAATTCAAACTGCAATGTCTGAGCCACAAAATAAAAATGTTTAAAGACAAACATTCTATTTTCCTCTCTCTAAGCAATAGAAAAAAACCTGGGCATAGATGATGGCTTTATTTTCAACAATAAAGGAATAGTGGCTCATCTACAGACAAAGACATTCTTAAATTTGCTATTTACACATGCATATAAATCGAAAGAACCTAGAATATACAGAAATTTGTCTCTCAGAGAGGAGTTTACAGGACAAATTTTAGTGAATAATTTGAAGCCCAGTGCAAATAATAATCCATGTTTCTCCCTGATAAAAATGTCTTAATGCAACAGTGAAAAGGCACTTTTTTCTCCTAATTAAGGGCCACATGCTGCCTTTGCAGTGATCACAGGGTCTCATTAGTGCCCATGAAGTTTTGGTATCAATCACATTAAGTAGAGACCATATATACAGCCCCATGTGTTCTATGTATTTGCATCTTTTAGGAGTTGTTGCAATTAAATTCTTTATTACAACCTGATTTGTCTTTTTCCCCCCTCAGATGTATGGTTGGGGGGATGGGGAGGACAGGGTAAGATGTGTTAGGCAGTAGTGAGCTCAAGACAGTAGACAGGTCTTATTTTTCATATGTGGTTTCATGCCTTTTCCACAGCCAACCTAACATGAGAAACTGTAATTTTAAAGCATTTAGAAATAACACATGCAGGATTTCTAACAGCCTTTCACTATTGATAGTCTTCCTGCTCCAGAAAGGAGAAGATAAGAAAAGATTTTGAAATCATGTATTTATGACTTATTCGGTGCCGGGCATTGACTGTTTTACCTTGTGGATATTATATCACACTTATACCAACAAATGGAGGTAGAAAATGGAAGCCACTACCTGCTAATGGAAGACAACAGTCATCAAATTCACTTTGCTGGTAAAATTAGAGCTCCAATGGTTCCCACTTCCTGGTATTCACACTTCTGTGCAATCTCTCCCACCCTTGAGTGCAAGTGGGACCTGTGACTTGCTTCTCATCTATAAAATATACAAAGGCAAAACACGATCCTCCTGTGATTAGGTTAGATTTTATAAGGCTCCTTCTTAGCAGGCTGGAGGGAGACACTCCCCTTACTGGCTTGATGGGTAAGCTGCTATATTGGAGAAATCTATGGGGCAAAAAACTACAAGCAGGTTTAGAACCTGGACAAACCCCAGTTGATGCCAGCAAAATACCACCCTCCTTCATATGTGGTTACTGGGAATCACCCAACATGCCTTTTAGTAATTAAACACACACACACACACACACACACACACACACACACACCACGCAGCTTAGGACTTAGCAAAATGTCTTGCTGTTACTAAATTATTCTTGACCCTTCTCGAGAAATAGAGTCATGAATCATAGAATTCTTAGAGTTTAAAAATCCTGGAGGTTGCAGACACATGCTCACAAGACCAGACAGGGAATACAAATGAGCAGAGCAGATCAGCTATAGGAAAACATAGTAGTACAAGGGCTGCATAAATGGCAACTATCATTAAGCCTCAGTGTTAGGGATCTAATAATGGAACAGCAGGACTGTGGCACACTGAAGAGCCACATCCCATGTAACTGGCTTAGCAGCTTCTTGCCTTCAAATGATCAGTGGATCTAGTGTTGCTCAATCTTGTGATTTTTTTCTTTCATAAACCCCCCCACCATAACATGAATTATTATTAAAGAAAAAAAATCATCTGATCTCTGAACAATGAAAAACTAATTATTATAAGTTTTCAAGAACTGCCTTGATAATGAAGTGCTGGTCAAAATATTTTATTCACTCTGATTTGACCCAAGCCCTCATTTTAGAGCTGAGGAAATAAAGAGCCAAAATGGGTAAATTATCTATAAAAGGCCCTACAATCAGGAAATAGAAGACTCAGTAATTATAACTCCAGTTCATGCACCTGGAAACTACAATACGATATTAGAAATTAAGAATTCACTTGCAATCCTTTTTGAGAATAAATTATTAATTTTGTCAATTGGCTATAACAAGGTACATATGGTTTTGTAGTAGAAATGGCATGCTTATGAGGTTTGAAGGACTCATTTTTTAAATTCAGACATCCAAAAGATAAAAGCAAAATAAATGCAAAATGTATTCAGTCTAAGCATGACAAATCACTATTTACTAGTCATGTGCAACCCTCCGTTGTATTAAATATTCATAGACTTCAGAATGAGGCTGTCAGCTTTCTCCTTTGTCTGAATCACATCGCCTTCCACTAACAGAGTGAATGTCAAACATAGCTGAGTTTCTTGGGAAGCTGCCAATTAAGGGAGTCAACAGTAAAAGTATTCCTCCCTGGGATTCACAAGGAGTAATAGGGCAAAGAACCACTCAACTATGTGCAGAACCACTCAACTTTCCACTGAGCTCCAGCTTTGATTTATGAGTTGGTGGCATATGGCTCAGATTTCAGAAGGTCTGATCATGTCAGTGATAATTGCCTAGGTGTGAAAGTGAGAATGATCAATAACATGTTTGTGTACTGGGTGGTCAATGGGTATACACATTCATATGATTTACAACTCGGGCAAAAATGCTGCACATACAGACTGCCTAATAATGTGGAAGATTAAAAAATAGGAAGAAATGTATCAGTAGCCAGTTTTCCTTTTTAGGGAAATTCAATGGATTATTAGATGTGTATTATACAGCTGTGTTTAGTTAGTATAATGTTAAATTTAAAAATGCAGCTCAGGCATTTATAAAAATTGGGAGTAGTAATATAGTCAGTCAAAAAATAATGACTTAAAAAGCACTTAGATTTGGCTTTGGGCTCCATTTCATAATTTTTCACTCATCACATTTCCTCTACTGAACCCTTATGGTGGGGATGAGGCACTAAGTAGCTCTAAGAAAAAAAAGGGGAGCCAATGGGAAAGTAGTCAAACATATCTTAATTTGATTGGTTGAACACCTCCTATTCATTAACAAAATATTGGGGGCTACTGACATGTCCTTTGAAGGACATTTCATTCAAATTTCTGGCTCCTAGTAGGATATTCTTCCCTCCCAGCAACCCCCTTCCAAAATACTGAAAAACTAATTGCTTTTATTTTGATATCAAAAATATGTTAAAAGTAATGTGTGCACAAGGGTTAAAACAAAAACTAGTAGAGAAAGCCTATTTTTGAAAGGCAATGAATGAATATTTGTCATACTTTTTTTATCCTCTATTCCTGATGACAAAGAGGAAACCATTTATATTTGCTAATTGTTTCTGTTTCAATTATAATGTTAATATCTTCAAATCTTAAAATAAAATATTATACTAATACTTCCAAATGTATTAACTTTCACATATCACTTATTGACTTTTTGCTATGATAAATGAGGAGAAAACTGGCTCCCTAGCAGGACTCCTGTGGTTTAGAATTGGATAGAGGTGGTTAATCCTCAGCCTATTTCTCTTTGTGAGAGAACATTTCAAAACTACTAGGAAAAGGATTTAACTAGTAACACGCTTTTCTTCAAAGAATGTCTTGTCTCATCAACAAAGATTCTGCTACTCTAGGCATCAGTGAATGGGGATTCTACAGAGGTATTGCTGAAATCAAAGAAATGAATTGAAAATACTGGTTCACAAGTCAATTACAACAATTCTCTTCTCTGTCCTTCTGTTTTTCCCTAGCTTGAACCCCAAGCAAACTACTCTAGGAAGTGTTGTAAGGATTCCCTTATCTATAATATTAAATGATGTTACAGACTTTCATGATCTCTATAACTATTTGATTTCTTTTTCATTTGAGTTTCAGCTTCACTTTCATCTTTGCCAATGATTTAGGTCTCACTTTTAGTTATTCTACCTATAGACTAACTTTCCTCTGCCTCATTATTCAGCTATTTTGCTGTCATCAAACAAATTATTGTCCTTCTACTATATTCTCACTTCATTTCTATTCACATTTAGACATGATGTAGTGGAAAGCACTGACTACCAGGAACTAACAACCTGCCTGAACATGTGGCCTGGGACAAGAAAAAGAGGTGTTAAATAAACCCTCACCATAAGTATCTGCCCTGCTTGATGCAGTTGCAGTGGTTAGCAGCAGGCCCTCATGGTTAACATTTAGTCCATACTCACCACTATGTCCACACTTTTGTTCAATTGATCATTAATGATTACACTGAACTCAGTGGAATTCACTTTTTAAACTTACAAGTAAAAAAACTAAGTAATATTTTTATAAAACAATATTATTTTTAAATCATAAGATAAAAAAAAACAGTATCTTGAGGGAGCCATTTACTCTCTAAGTAAATGTCTAATTATTTATATAAATCTCTTTTTTTCCCCAGTTTCTAGCCATCTACACTAATAAAAGAGAAACATGGTAATTGGCGTAGGACTGCTACCCTTTTCATTGGCTAATCAGCGAGATATGCAAATTAACTGTCAGCCAAGATGGCGGCCAGCAGCCAGGCAGCTTGAAACTAACATGAGGCTTGCTTGCCTCAGTGACAGAGGAAACCAACGTTCAGCGCCTGAGGCTGCAGGCCTCTGAGCCTGCAGTTTCAAACATTGTAACAAATACCGCCAGACTTCAGCTAGCAGATTTGCAACATTGTATGCAAAGGCCAAAAACCTACTTTCAGCAGTGGAGGCCTAAGAGCTGGAGCCAAGCCTCAAGCTAAAGCTGGCCCAGAATTTAAAAAAAAAGGAAAAAAGGAGCGGTTGGGAGCTTCAGTCACCCCCAGTCTGAAAACAGCCCTCAGCCCCTCACCCAGACTGTCCAGGCACCCCAGTGGGGACCCACACCCTGAAGGGTGTGTGACCAGATGCAAACAGCCATCATCCCCTCACCCAGGTTGGCCAGGCACCCCAGTGGGGACCCCCACACT
>NW_006284843.1:396558-406680 GCF_000327345.1 Myotis davidii | reverse complement strand
CTGCCCCTAGGGATTGGGCCGGCCCTCTGCCACCTGGGAGCAGGCCTAAGCCAGCAGGTCGTTATCTCCCGAGGGGTCCCAGACTGCTAGAGGGCACAAGCCGGGCTGAGGGACCCCCCATCCCCCCCGAGTGCACAAATTTTTGTGCACCGGGCCTCTAGTCTATAATAATAAAAGCATAATATGCTAATTAGACTGAACAGCTGGACGTGCTTCTGGACGAAGCCAGTACTGTGAGGGCCAAGTCCCTTGCACAAATTTTGTGCACCGAGCCTCTAGTATTTATATATTCAGTTGCGAATGGAATTTTAGTCTTGAGAAAAGACCTTTACTTGACAGAGCAAAATATAAAATCACTGAACTCTGGCAACCACAATTCCATTCTTTCTTCAAAACTCCAGTCAGGTCCTAACTGCTCATCCAACAGATAAGCATGTACTCTGTGTCAGGTCTGTGTGACCTACCTGTGCCAAACAATTTAAAATTCAGTTCTATGATGAGCACAAAACTCTAACACAGCTGCAAACATACACAGCATGAGTCTCTATGTCAGCAGCATTGCGCGAGCAGCCACTGGGTTTCACAGAAAAGAGCTGGAAAGGACATGGGATGTCAATATCCTTAATTTTTTTTTTTAAGTCAAGAACTATTATATACATACACAAATATACATGTACTTAATAGGCATGTATAATGCATATGCATATGTGTGTTAATAGGAGTATGTATATAGAGTGAGTGAAGTGGAAATAAAGACCCATTCTTATAATTAGATTAAAAGAGTTAATATATATGATGTGCTTAGAACAATGCCTAGTATATAGGAAGGGCCATAAAAGGACAAGGTATCAGATTATAGGAAGACTCTGATATTGAGAAAGGCCAGTCTATCAGTGAGAATACAATTAATGACTGATCTGTCTCACCCCCAAGCCCTGACTCTCCTGCCCATCTCTCTGCACATTTGCCTAGCAGAACCCCACTAGATAGGCCTACTCCTCCTGACTATGGGATGGACATAAAACCTGGTGGCCAATCAAGTGCCTCACTTGCTTTGCCAGTATAGGTTGGCCCCTCCAGTGGCCATGTCTCACTAGATCTCTTTTCTGGATTTTTCTCAAACTTCTCACTGCCCTATTTCTGCCAACAGTTGCAAGAGTTTGAATTTTTTTCATGCAAAAAGTAAAAAGATTGTCTATGTGGAAAGATGTCATTACTTGACAGAAATAATATCTTTTAAGAAATTAGATAAGCTCCAGAAAATAGAGTAACTAGGGATTGGTAGGACTTTAAAATATTTTAACCTCAAGAAATATCTATAATCATGAAATCTATGATATGAATTTTGATATTTATGAATAATATTTATTTTCCCTGTGAAATATTTTTTGTAATTATTATAGTATTCAGTTTGTAATTATTATAGTATTCAGTTTCTGACTTGGGTCTTGTAAAAGCTAGTTGCAGATGGGCTTTTACTCTCATTATGTGAATTGCTAGCACTTGCTCAATTTAAATGTATATATTCCTTGTAATCTCTTCCTAACAAATTCCTTTAGGGCATGTCTCGAGAAAGTGCAATATTACTTATTAGAAAATAAAACCCTCTCATTTTATCTTTTTTTTAAATTATCAATCTAGGGAGTTAGCCTTGGTTAAGAAAAGAAAACTTTGTGAAAGGAAATGATGCTTTTACAACTTGAGTCTAATAACAGGACAAAAAGTTAGCCTTTCTTAATTCATAAGACAGAGGAAGAAATACTTTTATGTTGTAGAAAGCAAATAATTTAGAAATAATGCTTTCCATGAGACAAATCACAAAACCTTTCAATAAACAGTTAAGCAAATTTTACTTAAATAAGCTGTGCTATGAAAATGCTGAATTAAAATCCATGCTGTATGCCCCCCACCAGTTCACTGCAGACAAAGGCTGCTTCTTCTTTTCTAATGAAGTATCCGCTATCAGAAAGCTTTCAGCCAAAGTAAGAATCCTTTTTCTAACTGCAGATGTTCAGCAGTAGGCATTATCTGAATCAGTAGGGAAGCTGTTCACCAGAATTGTAGAGATAGATAAATACTGCAATAAAAACCTGTCAGTCCTGCAGTCGCAATTTCAATTCAGCCCTGAAATACATGCAGAAAATCCACCTGCAGCGTCTGGTTCCCCTCTGGCTTCTTTCTCAGCCTGGGACTGCTTTTGCATTACTCTCTCCACTGCTGTTTCCATTAACTCATTGATTTCTGGGGCACAAGTAACCTGAATACTGTCAGCCCCTTCATGCATGGCCTCCTTAGGATTGCTTTAGGGCACAGACATACTGGTACTGGTTTTGTATATTGCTAATTGTGTAGAGTTTATGAAGCAATTTTTATTAGCAACTAATTTGGTAAGCCTATTTATTAGCTTTTCAACCACATAACTAACCCATGGAGAAGAGGGTTAGGGTTACGTTAATAAAGACAAAGGAAGACTGATGCTCTAAAAGAATCTCTCTGTAAAAAATCAATAAAATATATTTTTTAAATAAAAATAAATAAAAGAATAAATAGATGCAGGATTATACACCTGAGTTAGAGATACTGACTAGACCAGGACAATCGGTAAATTGGAACATTGTGGTGGGACCTCGTTGTTCTAGAGTACTGCTGTGAAAGAATTATGAAGAGGAAGACTCAGAAATGAGTGATCTGATTAAACCAGTAACTGATTAAACATGGCAACTTCAGCAACCAAGAAAAAGCCAGAATATTAAGTCCTACTTTTAAGACTTTACAAGTACTTCTCAGTCCTCCCTACCTAAAACATTGGGCTCCAGGTCCCAGAGGAAAGCAGTAACCCTGATGTTTATAATGCTTTACTTACTCATCAAAACACAAGCTGGTGGGTTTGTGCTCACTGCCTTTCAGTTTGTGAAAATCTGGAGAGCCAGCCTGAGACTAAATCTGAAAGGTGATGCTTTTCTGAATTTGCAAAAAAGCCACTCACCCTCTGTTTCTCCATCTGCACAGCATGGAAATCACAGCAGAAACCAACTGCATGCATGGGGACATAATGAGTTTTTAATGAGACAACATTTATATAGTGCTTTGAGCTTCCAGGGAAACTCTGCTATATAAATACTAACTATTCTCAGGTCAGTATTAGCACAGTCTATTGAATAAAATGAGGGCTTTTATTAAAGACTAGAGGTCTGGTGCACGAAATTCATGCATGGGGGGTCCCCTTAGCCCAGCCTGCACCCTCTCCAATCTGGAACCCCTCAAGGGATGTCCACCAGTCTAGTCGCCCCTCACTGCCCCCCTCCGCCCCCTGCTGGCCTGGTTGCCACCAACTGCCCTAATTGCTGGCCTGGTCACCCCTCACTGCCCCACCCCCTGCCGGCCTGGTCACTCCACTCAGCCTGCTGTTTGGTCGTTTGGTCACCCCTCATTAACCCCCCTGCCAGCCTGGTTGCCCCACACAGCCTGCTGTCCAGACGTTTCGTTGTCCCTCACTAACCACCCTGCCGGCCTGGTCACTCCATGCAGCCTGCTGTTTGGTTGTTACTGTGAGGGTGGCCTGACCAATTTGCATATTACCCTTTTATTAGTATAGCTAGCTAACAAGAAAAATGGCCTTTCAGCAAAAAGATAAAAAGGCAATCAGGGTATTACCCTTGAAAACATTAATCTGTCCTCTTCCTCATATTTCTGTTTTAGTTTGAATGACAAGAATGGGGAGTAGGTAGGAACAGATGCAAGTCATGGGGGAGTTGCTAGACCTGGGAACACATTTACATTTGGTGTTTATTTTAGATTTGACCTCTCAACAAGGGAACACTTGAGGCTTCTCATTTAGATTTAAAATACAAGTATGTTGATATTTATACCAAGTTAATGGGGGAAATTCCTAATGGTGTAGCTCTTTCACTTTTGAATTAAATCATCTTTTCTTTAGGAGCCATGATCTATATTAAAGGCAGAAATGGGAAGTGGGATAAGGATGAAGATATAGGAATATAGGCAGACAGTGTGCTACAGATAGTAAAGTAAAAGTTAGTGGCTATAGCAGTCGCTGACATCCACTCTAGACTTCACAGCTTAACCAATATGCCAATCCCATTTACCCACAAAACAATCGTTGAAGTCAATGTTATTATCCCCTGTATTTGTTGGCTAGGGCTGCCATAACAAAGTACCACAAACTGGGTGGATTAAACAACAGAAATTTATTTCCTCATAGTCCAGGAGGCTAGAAATCAGGTATCAAGGTGTCAGCAAAATTTATTTCTTCTGAGGCCTTTTTTTCTTAGCTTATAGTTGGTTCTCTTCTCTCCCTTTCTTCACACAGTCTTTGCTTTGTGTGTGCCTATGTCCTAATCTCCTCTTTTTATGAAAACACCAGTCACATTGGATTACAACCCACTCTAATGTCCTCATTTAACCTGAATTATCTCTTTAAAGGCCCTACCTCCAAATACAACCTAAATTCTGAGGCACTGGGGGTTAGAAACTCAACATATGGAGTGGGAGATACAATTCAGCTTACAACATCCCATTTAATGATTAAGAAAATGAAGGTAAAGAAGGATAAGTGATTTTTTAAGGGTCATAGACCTCTTAACTTAAAATCTGGTAGCTTAGGTTCAAGTCTTGAGTTCTGACTCCTATATCCTTACTCTTGGGGGATGGATGGGCTATAAGGGTCTGAGCATGAACAGGCTATAAGACTGGTGTGGGAGAGTAGCACAATTCAGAAACAGTCTTGTATGTCTTCAGGAGAGAAAATAATTGACCTGAAGTCATTTAAAAAATGACCATTTTAAGAAAAAATTATTAGTTACACATTACTTCTTGACATTCAGATAAGCCTAAACAACTAAAAAGAAGCAAAGAGCGAAGCTTCATAATTTACCAGAATTGAACAGTAATTACCCCCTATTATTAGATGTCTGATAATGAAGCTCACTGATTACAGCTTACCTCTAGTTTTGTAGTTAGTCATAGGCTTACTAATATAACTTTGGGGACTGTGTGGGCAGAGGAGGAATAGACTGATTTGAGATGGTAGGGATAGGTTTTATTATTCTTACCTAGCCATAAAACACCTAGAATTTAGAGTTACTTCTTTTAATATCAATAGATCATATTGTTTTCCCTTGCGAATTAAATATTCACTGAATACCTACTATTTATAAAATCCTGTTCTTGATTTAAGCAAGGTCCCTGCCTTCAAAAAACTTATAAACTCTAATGAATAAGATGTCTATGGAATGCTGTAATACATGCAATGAGTACTCTATCAGCTCACACTTAGAGTGGCCCTAAATTTAGGCGGATAGGGACAGATTAGGCTTTAAAGGGTGGTCAGCTCAGATCACTGGAGGGTCTCCCAGAAAGAGGGAACAGCATGACCAAAGCCATTGAACAATGTTCTTCAAAATGTGGCCCAGCAACAATCTGCGTTACAATCTCCCTAAGAAAATGAAACTATTAGCTTCACCCCTACCTCAGTAAGTCTGTTCCAAGGCCCAAGAGTATACTTTCTTTTTAAACCTTAGGATAAAGAATAGAATGCAAATAATACATTCAAATTTAAAACTAATACAGACATCCAAAAAGGAGATCTGGTAAAGAGGCTTGAAGAAGTAGATTGGAAATAGAGTATGGGCCTCCTTGAAGATGAAAATAAAGAGTGTAGATTTTTTTTTAAAAGGAGAAAAACATATTGAAGCATTTTAAGCAGAGGAGTAACAAGATCAAAGTAGTGTTCATTGGTTCAGCAATGGTGTGAATGACTGTGGAACAGGCACAGTGAGGGAGGCAGGGGAAAGTGAGGTGGCTACTCCAATTGTCCAGACAGAGGGAATAAGTTCAGATGTGGGTGGGTAATGAAGGAATAGAAGGAAGTAAATAGGTTTGAGGAAATTAAAAGCAGATTGTGATGTTCACAACAGAAAAAAAAAATTCTGTCTACTGCATCACCATGTTCTCAGCACGAGATAGGCCTGGCCACTCTGACCACAGAATAGCCATTTTCCCTCTAGCATTGTTTCATTCCCTCTGCCTTTTAGATAAAAATTATTAAGGGTATCAATCACTGAATTCCCTGCTTTTTAAAATTGACATATACTTGACATATAACCATTATTTAAATTTGATACATGTATATATTATAAAATGATTACCACCGGGGCATTAGCCAACACCTTTATCATGTCACATAATTATCACTTATTTTTTGGTGTTGAAAACAATATCTAGTCTTTTAGCAACTTCGAAGTTTATAACACAATGTTGTTGACTATAATCATAATTCTATGCATTAGGTCTTAGGAACTTATTCATCTTCTTGTTGCATTTGTACACCTACACATCTCATTTCCCCACCTCCCAGCCCCTGGTAATTGGCATTCTACTCTGTTTCCATGAGACCAGCTTTTCTAGATTGCACATATACATGATATCATACAGTACTTATCTCTGTCTGACTTATCTCAGAATAATGCCTTCCTTTTGATAGAATTTAATGGAGAATAGGCTTCCACTTCTCTAGTTCCTCCTCAAAATTATCCAAAATAAGCCCAAATGCAAAGGGGTTGATCCACAGAATACTAGGAATTTTGTCTCTCTCTCAACCCTGTGCTAACTCTGTGGGCAATGGACAAAGTTCCTAGTGGCAGAAATAAAGAAGTAGAGATATTTTTAGCTAGTGTTAATAAAGACGTGGATAAACTGGAGCTCTTGTGCATTGTTAGTAAGAATATAAAATGATGCAGCCACTATGCAAAACAGTTCAGTGGCTTCTCAAAATTTTTTAAATATAATTATCATGTGATCCAACAATTCCACACAAAATAATTAAAAGCACAGTCTCCAAAAGATATATGTATTCCCTGTTCATAGAAGCATTATTCACAATATCCAAAAGGGTGGAGAAATCCAAGTATCTCTTAACAGATGAATGAAGATAGTATGGTATATACATACAATGTAAAATTATTTAGCCTTAAAAATAAAGGAAATTCTGACACATGCTACAACATGGATGAATATTGAGGACATTATGCTATGAAATAAGCTAATCACAAAAAGACAAATACTGTATAATTCCACTTTAATGAAGCAACTAGAGTAGTCAAATCATAGAGAAAGAAAGTAGAATGGTGGCTGCCAGGGGCTGGAGGGAGCAGGGAATGGGAGTTAGTGTTCAATAGATATAGAGTTTCAGTGTAGCATGATGAAAAGAGTTTTGGATATTTGTTGCATAACAGTGTGAATGTCCTTAACCCTAATGAATTGTACTCTTAAAAATTGTTAAGATGGCAAACTTTATCTTATGTATACTTTACCACAATTTATAAAACGAAAAGCAAAACGAACCTGAGCACAAACTTCAATAACTCATGATGAAAATAGGGTAAGTTGTGTCCACCAGAGGTCACCCTCACCCAGAGCTGGGCGAGCATCCATAACGGCCCAGGCGCAAATTGCTTCAGAGCAGTATCTCCCAGCAATGGTTTTGTTCAGGTCCTTAGTGAAGGTCAGACCAAATAAAAACAAGAGAGGCGCTTGACTAACTTTAGGAAAATCTATGGTCCTCAGAGTGATTCCCCGTAGAAAAGGGCACCTGGTTTAGGAGTCCAAAACAGGAAGACCAGGGAGCTAAGATTTTTATATTGAAGTGGTTAGAAAGATGGGTGGGTTTCACAGGAAGAACATGATGCGAGAAAAGCCAAACTTCAGGAGGGAGAGTGTGAAGCTACAGAATTCCAAACCCAGGGAAGAGAAGTGATTGGGAAAGCAAGCCACACTGCTACATGAGTGGAATAGTGGGTCATTGCGAGGCCAGGCGGCATGTTACATTTGATAGGAAACAGAAGCTGGGTTCTATACTCTGACCCAGTCCATTGAGAGCTATCCTCCTTGGTTGTTACAGGAACTGTGTAACTGCCCACTAGCTTCTCAGGCACATTCTGACACACAGAGGGAAAAGATCAACAAGTTTGTGATTAGGTGATTCATGTTGGGGTTGGAAAGAACATTTTAATATGTTGGGATTTGAAGTTATATTCATTACAAGAGATCAAAGAGTGGGAGTGAAATGAAAAATGGGGAGGGCACAGATATTAATTATTCTCTTAAGAAAGTTGTTTTGGGGAAAAACAGAGACAAGATGTTATTCTTAGAGGTCAGCAGGGACAAGCATGAAAGATAGCAGCTTTCTTTCCTTTTGGGGTAGGCTAGATGAAGTTTCCACTCACTAAAATATCCATACCCTATGCCTTAATCTGTTAATAGGTTACCTTATACGGCAAAAGGGGTTTTGCAGATTTGATTATGGTTAAGGAGCTTGAGATAAGGAGATTATCTGGGTGAACCAAATCTAATCACAGGAATCCTTAAAAGCAAAGAACTTTTCCTGGCTGGGTCAGAGGTGCCATCTTGCTGGTTTTGCAGATGGAGGAACGGGCCACAAACCAAGGAAGGCAGGATGTCTCTAGCTAGAAAGGCAAGGACATAGATTTTACTCTAGAGCTTCCAGAAAGAACCAGCCCTTCTAATGCCAGGAACTTAGTGCAGTGAGGCCAGTGTTGGATAACAGACCTCCAAAACTAAAAGATAATAAATGTGTGGGGTTTTTGTTTGTTTGTTTTTATTTTTTTTTTATTGATTTCAGAGATGGAGAGAGAGACAAAAACATCAATGATGAAAGAGAATCATTGATCAGCTGCCTCCTGTACGCCCCCATTGGGGATCGAGCGCAAGCATGTTCCCTTGACTGGATTACAAAAAAAAAAATGTATTTTTAAAAGTAATTAAGAGATGATAAATACTCCTGGAGAATTTTATTGCAACATTTATATGTAAAAGTAAATGTCTGGAAACAATCTGAAAGTCCAATACAAGAAGATTAATTAAGTCAATTATCGAATATCCACATAATGCAATATATTTATTAAAATATTTATGTATAAATATACATTTAAAGATATTAATAATGCATTTCTAAGCAATAAAAAGCATATTGATAAATAATCATGATGTGATCCCATACTTGGTGTACATAAATAGTATTGAATTAGTATAAATATACATACACACAGTAGCATTGGTAGCTTTTATGGCCTTTATTCTCTAAACTTTCTGTAAGTATAAATTTAGTTTAAAGGAAAAACTCAACAAAAATTATGCAGATGTTATTTTCAGATTTATACTAACTTAAAAAAACATTTATGGTATAATGCTGGGTTTAAAAGGAATATAAAATTATATTAGAAGTAAATAGAAAAAAATGAGTAGAAAAAGACTTAGAAATATGCTGAAATATTCACAATGATTACCCTTGGTTATTTTCTTCTGTTATACTTTACTAGGATCCTGGTGCACAAAATTCGTGCACTGGGTGTGTGGGGGGAGTGTCCCTCAGCCCAGCCTGCCCCCTCTCACATACTGGGAGCCCTCAGGCATTGACCCCCATCACCCTCCAATCGCAGGATCGGCCCCTTGCCCAGGCCTGACGCCTCTGCCAGAGGACCCTCATTGAGGGCAGTGGACCCTCATTTCCCCCCATCACTGGTTCTGCCCCCAGCCCAGGCCTGATGCCTCTGGCCCAGGCATCAGGCCTGGGCAGGCAACCCCCAGACCCCTCCGATTACTGGCTCTGCCCCTTGCCCAGGCCTGATGCCTCGGCCAGAGGCGTAGGCCCCCATCACCCTCCGATCACCTGATCAGCCCCTTGCCCAGACCTGACGCCTCCGCCAGAGGTGTCAGGCTTGGACAGGGGACCCCCATTTCCCCCAATCACTGGCTCTGACCCCCGCCCAGGCCTGAGGCCTCTGACCCAGGCTTCAGGCCTGGGCCAGGGGACCATCATATCCCCCCCATCCCCCGCTCCGCCCCCCACCCAGGCCTGATGCCTCAGCCAGAGGAGTTGACCCTCATCTCCCTCCAATCACCAATCACTGGATCGGCCCCTTGACCAGGCCTGAGGCCTCCCGCACAGGTGTCAGGCCTGGGCAGGGGACTCCCAGCTCCCTGTGTTCTCCCGATCTGCCCCTGCACAGGCCTAATGCCTCTGGCCGAGGCATCCAGCCTGGGCAGCAGGGACCCGCAGCTGCAGCGGCCCCGCGGTTGTGGGCT
>NW_006284843.1:378492-395955 GCF_000327345.1 Myotis davidii | reverse complement strand
GCTTCTTCCTGCTTTCCCTTTTGCCTCCCTGCATTGTGCCTACATATGCAAATTAACTGCCATTTTTGTTGGCAGTTAACTGCCATCTTAGTTGGCAGTTAATTTGCATATAGCCCTGATTAGCCAATGAAAAGGGTAGCGTCATATGCCAATTACCATTTTTCTCTTTTATTAGTGTAGATAAGCAATCCAATTGAAAATGGACAGAGGACCTGAAGGGATTCATTTCCCAAGAAGATATAAATTTCCTACATCAAGTATGTATTACATTTATTACCAAAGAGGTTACTTTAAAACTTTGCATTGTTTAAATTGTTCTAATTTCCTTAGCTGGATTGGTTTGTAATCTCAAAGTTGGAAAGAGAGAGGGTGATTTTTATTTGTTCCTCTTTTTTAAACTTCTTTCTGCCCTAATTGTGAAAAAGCTGGTAGCTAATTGACTTCCCAGGTCATTTTTGCCTTTCTACCAAGCCCATGTTCTTATCTCTAATCCAGCCCTTGTTGCTTCTTGTTTCTGTCTCCTGTATTTTACCCTGGGATGGCTGTTCTGAAACATGATTCATTATTCTGAAATATGAGCATCAGTTCCCACAGAGAAAAAGCTATGCAGGTAAAAGTTGAAAACTCTGTACTTTTATAATGCAATGTCTAATATATTCACAAAGAAATGTCTATGTAGAAAAAATACCATCCAACAAGAGACAAAGATGAAATATCTGACATCTGAAGGGGTGGGGAGGAAAACCAGGAGTCATGACTATGAAGATCTACAGAAGGGAGATAGAGCTCTGAGTCACAAAACTAGATTAGGCCCTCAAGGAAATCTGTAAAATTAAGTTTAAAAAGCTGGTCCAGCTGGTTAATTAGCACACTATACAGCAGATTATGTTTTATTGCTTGATTTTCTGAGCTACAACCAATAAGTCAAGCCAATTATATTACTAAGGACTTGATTACTTCTTTATCATATGAGCTCACCACCAATCACTAAACTTGCATTTTTATACAGGACCATTTTTTTTTATAAGCCTGATTTCTCAAACCTTTATGTTAAAGCATCAGCAGACAGGGAAATATTTCCAGAACTGCTAACACACAGAACTGCTGTGCTCATATCCCAATTAGTGCCAGCCAAAGGAAATGATTCATTTATTAAGTCGTAATTACAGCTATGAAACAACTGGTTATGGGTTCTTTCTCTCAGCCTGGCTACTTTCTAACATCTGTTAGTAGGAGTAGAGAAAGGCACTGACTTAATCTTTTAAGTATCCTTTCCTAGACAGAGGAGGGCTTAGGGCAGTGATGGCGAACCTATGACATGCGTGTCAGAGGTGACATGTGAACTCATTTTTTTGGTTGATTTTTCTTTGTTAAATGGCATTTAAATATATAAAATAAATATCAAAAATATAAATCTTAGTTTTACTATTGTTGCAAATATCAAAAAATTTCTATATGTGACACGGCACCAGAGTTAAGTTAGGGTTTTTCAAAATGCTGACACGCCGAGCTCAAAAGGTTCGCCATCACTGTCTTAGGGTGTTCAGTCTGAACAATAAACAAGAGCTCAAATATTGAGGGTCCAAGATGAATAATATGAGAAAACCCATGTCATGCACATCATCCTAGAACAGGCTCTATTGCTCACCACTTCCAAGCTGCTGCTGCTGCTAATGATGATGATGGTGGTGGTGATGGTGGTGGTGGTGATGTTCTCTAATTGTTTTTGCTGTCCATTTCATTATAGAATCCATTTTTGCTGTTTTGTTTTATATTAGTCATTGTATCATCTATCTATCTATCTATCTATCTATCTCTCTCTCACATCCATACACACATGTACAAATAACTTTTTATTTTCTTCCTGAATATGCTGTATATTTTTCCATTTTCTATGTTCCCATACTATTTCATTAGCTCAAAATGGCACTTTCTTTTATCCTGCCACTTCCTCCTGTCAGAATCTTATTCATCCTTACTTACAACTAAGCAAGCCTTTTTCATGAACAGCTCCTTGCTGTTTCCAATTGGATATTGTAAGATGAGTCAAGATAGCATAGTTGTCAAGAGAGAATCACGATTGGAACCATTCTACATAAGTTCAACTCTCTGTTTTACTACTTCTTACCTGCATGATGTTCCCTTATCAAAATGAGGGTAATAAATAGTATCCTCTGAAAGAATAAAATGAGATAATACATATAAATTTCCTAAAATGGTGACTGGCAAGTAATAAGTACTCAAAAGACCATTTTTTATTAGCTTCTGCAGCATAAAACTCTCCACCGAAAGCATTATTTGTGGAGAAATATTTGAAGGCTGAAATCACTTAAGGAAAAATTAATCACATCTCTTCTGTGATCTCCTCCAAATAGAATTAATAAAGAGATTCAATGTTTTATTCAAGAGCTTCCTGTCTTAACCATAAATATTCATCCTCATGTTTCTGAAACAAAATGATAATTTGGTTCACTCTGGGGTTTTAGACTAGGTAGGAAACTTTTTACTGTTTGGTCATTCTGTGTTAATCCTATAGTTGGGTGACATCTCATTGCCACAAAGCTTCCCCTTATATTTCCAGATTATAACCTCTAAAAAGATATTTAATATATACAAAATCCCCACTCCAGACATTAATCATACAATAGGAGATACAGTGAGGAATGAATCAGAATTAGATAACATTATTAGGACAATTAGCAATAATTATCAGTGTTATATAAATGAAAGAATCTTACTGCTGCTTGAGGAGATACGTGATGAGAATGATTCAAAATGAATTTTAAGGATTGGATTTTGAGCTTAATAAATTATTTTGAGAATGTTAAGGACCAGAATCTTGATACTTCCATTTTGGATTGTTTCATGAGGAAAGCATAGTTGAGTTTTGTTCTTTGGAGGTTTGAATTATGCCAGACAGTAAATGACCTCATCTTTCAAGATCGATAAACCACTTCAGTCTTGAGATTAGGTTCCTTTGTCAAGTCATGAATATAATGAGATGGCATAGCAAATTGCCAAGAGAAGAAGATAACACTAAGAAAAAGAAAGTCATACCAACTGGATTCAATACCATTAGCATTTGTTAGGGACAAAAAGAGGAACTATAGCAACTATAGAAAATATAGATGCATTCAATAAGTAAATTCTTATATATTCTGACCTTCCAAGAGTGCTATTCTGAGGAATAAATGAGTTAGAGGGAAAGGATAAATTGCAGAGATTTGGCAGAGTATGTTATTATTTACACAATCTGGAAAAGATATTTTCTATCAACTTTTAATAAATGTTTGCTAAATTTCTAGATTTCATGCCTGTACTTGTTTCTGGAAATCATATGCTTTGTTTTGCCACTCTGATTGAGTGGAAATTAAAGCTCAAGGATTATTTTATTGTTTAGTTAAAATTGTGAGGTCTGTACAGAGATACAGACTTCATAAACTGGCCTTTCTTAATAAAACACTGTCTGAGAATGTGCATCCACAGTAGCATGTCAATGCCTTCTAATACGATCAATATTTTTTCCTTATAGTAGACTTGCACAATTAACCAACTGAAAAACCAACAGCTTGTGTCCTTAGTCTTACTAGTGGAGCCAAATGGATGGAACTGAAATATTTCACCTGTTTGGTTTCTTGAAGTATCTGACCATCCTTCACCTTCAAGACTCTTGTGCCCAACCAGGAAGAGTAGCTGGGAAGGCAATACTGGTCTATGAGGGAGGCTTTATCCTTTTTTGCATCACTGCATACATCAGTGAGGACAGAAGCAGATTTGGGTAGGGCAGGTTGGGACACAGGGATGTGCACTAAAATTATATTATACTTTGTAGCCATTAAATCCAAACTATAGATTCATCTTGAAATTTGAATATTAACCTCAATACTCACTTTCCCTCCTAGTCAATTGCTGTCAATTGGGTCATGAATTCCTTTTAAATGGGTCATGAATACATCCAACCCTTTATATTCCCTCTGCCACTGCAGCAATCTTATTTTTGTCTAGATAAAGGAGAAGAAAGCTTTTGGAGGATGGGCGATTATGCTGGCATTTGTAAATGAAGATACAAACCATCACTTCATAGGTATGAGTTATGTAATATCCAATGCCTTCATGAGAGAAAGGCACTAAATTCTAAGAGCCCATTTTTAGAAATTTTACACTCAGTTACTCTGCTGAACTGGCTTAATAGGTTTAACCTCAAGAATCCTGAGGAACTAAATAATGGGGCAGATGAAGACCAAAGATATAACTTTAAGGTAAATGTTAGGGAAAGCCTTTAGACATCTAAAGAGCAGTTATTAGTCTATATTTGCATGGTCTGTTTTGTAGAGGCGAGAACCTGAATTTTCCTTCTACCTTCAGGATTGCAGCACATCCCACAGGTATAAGTGGGTTCCCTTGACCCACTACAGCATCCCTAGGCATCTCTCTCTCTCTCTCTTTCTCTCTCTCTCTCTCTCTCTCAAAATCAATGGAAAAAATATTCTCAGGCAAGGATTAACCAACAATAAATAAATAAATAATTCAGAGATAATCATTCCTAACACAACAGCTTTATCGTCCTTGGTGGAATATGAAATAATTATCATCCTTGATATTAGTTTATTTGAGATTGTGAAGAGCCACACTTAAAATGAGAAAGCCCACACATTTTTTTTCTCAATGGTATCTAGCTTTCAAAATTTTGAATCCAGAAATTTTGGCTTTAACATTGTATAGGGTAACTTTTTCACAGCACTAATACATTATCTACAGAGAATATAGCTTTTTCAGGTCAGTTTAAGAATTATTCTCTTTTCCTTTCTAAATGACACAAAGTTTCCTTTTATCTGTGTTTTCCTGTAAAGATACGTTACTTAATATATATTGTTGACTCATTAACATTGAACTCACTCTAAGTCATGCCTGAATGAAGCTTATCTAACACATGTATTTTCTTCATAAGACACATCACAGCCTCTTGTACTTATGAACATTAGACAGCACTCAGAATTATGAACTATTTCAGTGAAATCACCAACAAAAAACTAAAAATACAAAAAGTGTGACAGTGAACAAACCATAAAAAATAACAATTACATTATGAAAGATGAAACAAGAAGGAAGAGCACTGATTGCCTTCAATCACTACTGATAACATGCGCATTCAGGACTCAAATATTTTTTGTGCATGTCTACAAATGACTGCAAAAGCACAGCAAGAATTGAATATTGATTTGGGGGTTACAAATAAATTTAAATATTTGCAAATACGGAATCTATGAATAATGATCAGTTATATAAAATAAGTGTACAGATCATCTCAATGAAGTTTTGAGGAAAATGAATTAAAATATTGAATTGAGAGAACATTCTAAGTTTTAACTATTTTAGTTGGATCATTACTTCACTATACTCAAGGATCAATATAGGTAAAGGTATGTTTGCTATCTTTTACCTAGCATTTTGTATCAAAAGAATGTTTCAATAATCTGATCTGCCCTATTATCAGAAATATATGCCACTTGCTTCTTTTTAAGAACATAAAATCAATTTACCTATTGAAGAAATATCAATACATATATCACCTGCATTCCCTTTTCTATTTGCCGTGATTAAAAACAATTTTTTATACACAAAATGTTTTATTTTTGTTTTTTCAATTTAAAATCCAATATGTGCTTCACATCCCTCTTCCATCTTGTAGCTTCAGCATCTAGAATATGGGCATTGGGGTTACCACAATAGAGGAGGAGATGGAAGAGGCATATTGGCTCCTAATTGCCTTGACCTGGAAGTGACCCATTACACGCTTACTCATAGTCTATTGGCTAGATTAATCTTTTTCTTTTTTTGCTTTTTTTACAATTTTATTTTATTGTTTAAAGTATTACAAGTAGTAGTACATATGTCTCCTTTTTTTCTCCATTGACCTTCCCCCAGGATTAAAAATTTTTTATCAAAATTTTAAAAAATTGATCTCAACAAGTGTTGCAGGTAAAGTCTGATAGCGAGTCCTTGTCTTGGCTTCTTAGCCTCAAGAGTCTTTTGAAAGTTCAATCTGAAATTCATTATGAACACTTGCAACAGAGCAAACTCAAAAGATCTATGTAGTCAATCACTATTCTTGCTGCACTTATATAAATAATCAGGGTGAGTTTAATGAGACTAGACTTATTTTGTCAACAAATTCCTCTTACTTGATTAGCTTTAACAGAAACTGGAGTGACTGTAGAAAGAAAAACTATGTTTCAATGGAAAACTACAGCACACACTTGTGGGTATTATTTCTAGTTCTGTTCATTGTCTTTGAGGTTTTGTTACCTACCTGCAAATTGAAATGAATCCTGAATTCTTCTAGTTTCCTTCAACATCTGGCTACTGCTATCCAAAAAAAGACATTTCCAATTTTTCTCCCTTCCTTCTGACATGGATCACTAACAACTTAAACTGCCCTTTTCCTGAAGCCCTGCAAGTAAAGCTGGACAACTTGATATAAATTTCAGAAAAATCACAACTCATGTATGAACAACATTGTACCTGATGTGTGGGCCACTCAGAAAGTTCACAGAACACATGACACACTGCCGGAGATGTACAAAATACAGGCCAGAAAAAGCTGTCAGACTGCCACTGCTTGCCTTCGCTCCACATGAAGATGCTTCAAGTCCGACTTCTAGAACTCTTGAGACTGACTGCCCTCTAGCCTTAAAAACTGAATTTATACTTTGTTCTAAACAGTTCAGGATGGAGAGATTGGTTGAATGGGTTATGAGGCAATGCTTAGTCACTTGCTGGAATGTGAAACCCCTTAGGAAAGTTTTAGATGGTGAAAGGATGGGGTTGGGGACACACTACCCCCAAAGATGACATGTTAATATGTTGAATATTTTAGGTTGAAGAAATCTGAGAAAATAATAGATGCACAGAGATCTCTGACTTCTCTCTTGCCTTTGTCCCCTGAAGAAGGTCATAAAATCCTTAAATAAGAGGCGTGCTTCCTATAGCCAGAAGAGCATTCTTATCTACAACACAGAGGAATACCAAGAAGAATCCGAATGAACAGGCCTTGCTAAGTTTCCCCTAGTTTTCTATACTCACCTCATTTCTCTACAACTGTCTACTTTTCATCAAACATAGCATAAACATATTCAGGTTTAACCATTTCTTTGAAACTATTTCTTTATGAAGGCTCCCACATCACATAAAATTTATATTAAATAAATTTATATGCTTCTTGTCCTGTTACTCTGTCTTTTTTAGTTTAATTTTCGGACCTGGCCAGGAACCCTAACAACATCAAGAAAAATGTTTTAGCCCCTCTACACTCTTCTACATTAAAGTTTGAGGGCCAGTGGCTAGCCGTAGTCTCAAGAGATCACCTGTTCCATTTCTGGTCAGGGCACATGCCAGGGTTGCAGGTTTGATCCCCAGTAGGGGGCATGCAGGAGGCAGTTGATCAATGTTTCTCTCTCATTGATGTTTCTATCACTCTCCCTCTCCTTTTTTCTCACAAAATAGATTCAGAAACATAGAAGCATGGAACAGACTGATGAATCTCAGAGGGAAGGTGGGGGTTGGCGGAGAGATTAACCTAAGAACTTACATGCATACTAGAGGCCCGATGCACGAAATTCATGCGAGGGGCTCTGCCCTCACAGTTGTGGCGGCTTGCCTCGGCCCTCACAGCCCTGGATTCGTCCGGAAGGTCGCCCCAAAGGACATCCTGTGCAGAAGGTTGTTTGGCTGTTCAGTCTAATTAGCATATTATGCTTTTATTATTATAGATATGCTTAACCCATGGACACAGACAATACTGTGATGCAGGCCTGGGAGAGGAAGGGGTTAATGGAGAGAAAAGGGGACATTTGTAATACTATTAAACAATAAAGATAAATTAAAAATAAATACATTAGAACATATTTTAAACATTATTTAAAGTTTGAGAGCCAGTGGTTTATTGAAACCTTCCTTCTAGCACACAAGTTTTTGTAATCTGCAAACAGCCACAAGTCAAAAATTTGGTTTCTCTTATCAGAGAACCATCTTATGAATTGGTATTTTAGGTATGATATAAAAAGGTACTTGTTAGACTGGCAACAATTACAGTGGATCCCCAAAAGGCTTGGAACCTTGCATCAAAAGAAACTAAGCACAGGGCATTTTGGGATTAACTTCAGAGGATTTTTTTAAAACCAAAAGCAAGCCAGAATGTATTTTATTATGAAATAGATGCACTGTGCTGGAAGAATTGGTATTTTCAAAGAAAACAGGTTTTCTCTTAGTCATATTAATTTAATAATTGTATCCTTAAGAATTTTCTTTAAAAAAAAAAAACTCTTGCTGTCCAGTACATGTTTTCTATATAAGATTTAATTAAATCACAAATATTTCTAATTGTATAAAGACAGAGAAGCGCGCGCACACACACACACCACACACACAAATATAAAATGAGGTAGAAGAAAATTTCAAAGATCATTTTTCCCTGATTAAAATTCATAATAAAATTAGAACAGCTATGTGTTTTTTTATTGAGGAAGTATTTAAGCAGCTAATTTTATATAAATATATTCCATGCTGGTTCAATAAATTAGGAAAACGAGCATAATCTTGTTAAGATGCAATTCAGAGAGAACAGTGGGTGGATAGCTATTAACATGAGATACCAATAAATGAATGTACTGAATAAATGAACCCTATAAATTATAGCAAACCAACAGAATGTAGATGATTTTTTTCCATAAATTAGGTGAGACCCTAAAATATTTTAACAAGCTAGGGAAATTTCCTTTTGGACAGCTCAATGACAATTGAGTTCCACAGAAGACTGGGAAGAAGGGCCAAGATCACATACCTGTAATGAACCTGTGACAACAAGCATTTCAAACTCATGGCCCGCAGGCTGCATGTGGCCCACAACAATTATTTTGCAGCCCAGCCAATATAACAGTATGTAAGAAACATTTTAATAAAATTTTGTAACTTAATTTTTACAATATCCTGTTACACATAATCTATATTTATAAAAAGCTTAAGCGACTGGTCGACCGTTCAACCAGTAGCTATGATGTGCACTAACCACCAGGAGGCAGATGCTCAATGGACAGGCATGGAAACATGGAACAGACTGATGAATCTCAGAGAGAAGGTGGAGGAGGGTGGGAAGAAATTAACCACAGATCTTGTATGCATACTAGAGGCCCGGTGCACGGATTTGTGCACCAGTGGGGTTCCTTGGCCTGACCTGCTGGGATCAGGCCAAAACCGGCAGCCCTACATCACCCGAGGAGTCCCGGATTGTGAGAGGGCACAGGCCAGACTGAGGGAGCCCACCGGTGCACGAATCTGTGCACTGGGCCTCTAGTTATTAATAACGAACTGTAACAGTCACTAATGACTGATTACTATAACCGTGTTGCATTCATTTCCCTTACATGCCTTATGCTCAAGCACACCATTTCTCTCCACTAATACTGGTAGCAAATATTTTAGCAGCCAATTGCCACGTCTTTGGACTGACTTGTTTGGTGTGCACAACAGGAAATGTTTTGCTTTCGGAGAACTAGAATAATATTTTCTCGTTCAGTTTGTGCAGTTATTCAGTGTCTGGTAAGTTAATGTTCAAGAAAAAATATTACTTTTTATTAAAATGTTCTATTATTTTATGTGAACGATTATTCAATTATTTCCGCCCTTTGTATTCAGCATGTCTCTATCGAAATAAACCTATGTTTCTATGAAAATTGAAGCTTTTGTTTTGTTTTTGCAGCCCACATAAACTTGAACCTTGTTTATTTGGCCCATGTTAGCCTTAGAGTTTGACATGCTTGCTGTGACAAGGTCCTGTCATTATGCCAGGACTTGATGTTCTAATAAGCTTGTTAGTGATAACTTCAGAAATACCACAAAGAATTGCAGGTTCCTATCAAGCATCCAAGAAAAAAATATGATGGTAGTTTTTATTTTCCCCTGATTTTAAAAATGTATACTGTTTTTCCCCCTCAAAACCTACTCAATTCAATTTTTATAAGTCCTAAAATACTTTACTTCTTCCAGTCACTTTAAAAAAAAAAAGATACTGCAAACTACAAGTTGTGCAAACTACAAGTTGCCCATCGTTGCGAGTATTTTGTTTGTTTTTTAATTTGACATCAGCATTAAGGATAAAGGAAGCACGTGTCTCTCATTTCTCAGCTGGTAGGCTTGTCTTAAACAACCTAGCCTAGCAAAGTACTTACATAATTTCATCTTTCACACCCAACAGCAAGGCCTTATTAAGTTCAGCCTAAATGTATAAAATTACAACTGAGGAGAGGAGACAGTATTTACTGTGAAAGGAAATAGCTCTATAGATATTCCGGGTTTCACCCTTTTTCATGTTAGCTTCTTTAGCAATTGCTAGTCACTCTAAAGTCCAAAGCACTTGCTTTGCTCTTATCCCTTTATTCCAATACCAATTTTTATATAATAACACTATAGAGGAAAATATTGTACAGGGCAACTATTTTTAAAAATAACTTGTATTTAGAATTCTCTGAATGCTTATTTAGAAGATGTGTGAATGAGATGAAAAGGAATTACAGAGGGGAATGTTTTTAGATTGGGAAGATATACTAAGCATATAAAATGCTGACAGCCATATGAATTTTTAAAAACTTATCTTGATATCATAAACAAAAATACTTCTTAGTCAGGCAAACTGAGAAATGGGAAGATTGAGATTTTTCAGCAAAAGGTGTTTGAAAAGCAGACAGATGCTGCTTCATCTATGCTGCTGCTCGATGGTTGCAGTTTTGGGGGTTTCTTTCACATAAACCTGCCAGTAAAAGCAGATTTTGCTTTTTTGTTTATTTGTTTCCTTTATCAACTTAAAAACATTACCACAACTTAACAGTGTAGTAGGTAAAACTTCATGACAGCATTTAGATGACTATAAATTTCATAACATTGTGAAGCTTAATAGAGGTCTCACAGAAAGGAATAGCAGCATTAAAGTAAATAGCAATAAGCCTGGCCAGCATAGCTCAGTGGCTGAGTGTCAACCTATGAAACAGGGGGTCATGGTTCAATTCCTGGTCAGGGCACATGCCCAAGTTACAGGCTCGATCCTCAGTGTGGGATGTTCAGGAGGTGGCCAATCAATCATTCTCGCTCATCATTGATGTTTCTCTCTCTCTCTCTCTCTCTCTCTCTCTCTCTTTCTCTCTCTCTCTCTCTCCCTCTCCCTCTCTCTTCCTCTCTGAAATCAATAGAAATAAACAGCAATAAAAGTAAGATTTTGATTATTCTAAGAATGTTCAGTGTTGATATATCTTACCCAATGTTCAATTGAACTTAATACATAAAGTTAAAAGGACTCCATCTACATATAGTATGTCTCATTCTTCTAAATATTGCTAATTTAATTTCCTATTTCTTATAGGAAAAATCTACCTTACACATGAAGTGGAAACAATATTTTTAGCTCAAAGCACAATAGACTGTGTGCTATGGTTGCCTTTAATTCTGATATTCCTGCATGAAGCTGTATTAGAAATGGCTGTATGGAAGTGTTCGGGTGCCCTTCTACAGTTTGTTATTAAAATAATTCACTCAATCAAAAGATTTGAGTCAGCCCCTACTATGTGCTAGGACAGCACTAGGCACTGAAGGTTAACAGTGTGAACAAGGCAGACACAATCCCTAACTCCAGAGAACTTACAGTGACTGGGAAAGGTGGGCGTCAATTAAACAAAAAACATTCTTGGGACAATTCTCCCAGATGGCGCGTGACCCTGGCCCCTTGCCTGCCACTACAGTCAGCATTGAAGTCAGGACTAAAATGTCCCTCTGGAATCACAGGACTATCAGCTATCCTTCAAAGTGGAAGAGATGAGAGATGAAAACCTTCTAACTTGGGGTATTTCTGGTGTTTTCTTATTCCCACATGTAGATGGCCTTTTCTTGATGAAGTTTGCCAGCTAGAACTAAGATTCTTTAGTTCTGAAAACCCTTATTCACTTAAGTTCCCAGAGGAAAGTATGGGGACATACTTTTCTTCTTCATCTGAGAAATAGAAGGATTATCAAATCTGTTCCCAAGATGCACTTAGTATCATTTCTCTTCCAGAGAATGAGATCAATAGGTTCAAGTGACAGCAGTGAGGCATCTCAGGCCTCGCTGTAAATGTGAAATTGAAGAAAAGTGAGAAGAGAACTGCAATTGTCTCTCCCCATCCAAGTTTGCTACTTTACAGAAAAGCAGAACGAAGGGGTAAGTAAACCTTTGGAGGATGCTTGGGAGCAATGTTATCTGATGAGTCATGTAGCAGAAGTACTAGTATTTAAGAAATAAAAAAATTAACCATATATCTACAAAAGAATTAAAATCAGAATCTCAAAGATCTAGTTATATTCCCACATTCACTGCAGCATTATTTGCAATAGCCAAGATATAGAAACAACCTACATGTTCATCAAGAGATGAATGGACAAAGACAATGTAGTATATATGTGCAATGAAATATTATTCAGCCTTAAAGTAGATGGAAATCCTGCCATTTGAGACAACATGAATGGACCTGGTGGCAACTATGTTAAACCAGTCACAGGACAAATACTGCATGATTCCACTTACATGAGGGAGATATGTAAAATGGTCTAACTTTTTGATACAGAGAGTAGAATAGTGATTTCCTGGGGTCATGGGGAGGGGGAATGGACAGTTGCTGTATTGTATGCAATATGTACCTATATACTAACCTATATACTATGGGCATATAGTTTTAGTTATTCAGGATGAGTAAGTTCTAGAAGTCAGTTGTGCAACATTATGCCTATAGTAAATGACACTTTATTATGCAATTAAAGATTTCTCCGAAGGGTAGATCTCATGATAAGTGTTCTTACCACAATAAAAAAAAGAAAATGAACAGAATAGATAAAAAAAAATGAATAAATAAGACCTACTTTTTTTAAAAAAATATTAACCAGAATCATGGTCTCACCTCACTTCTTCCACTCCCTCTACTAGAGAGTAAAACTTAAGGTGGGGTCAGACCAGCAAAAAGTTGAATCTGAGTTTCTTTTCCTTTTCTTTGTAAAATCAACATTATATTCCCACTGAACAACTTCCTCATTCTACTATAAGTTTTCATCCTTTTATCTGGCAGTCAAGTAATACAGCTACACAGTATGCCTGTATTTCAGGATCCTCGCCTCTTCCACATGGTGGACAGAACCCTGGCCGCAGGAAGATGGAATGATTGGATGGAGCATAAGTCAAATTTTAATCCAGGGGAAGTGGGCACACTACAGAAAATACTGATTAACTGCACATAATTAGCCATTAATACCAGGGGGAAAGGTCAGTTAGAGTGAATTGACTATCTACAATCATCCTTGCTGATTTCTTCCTTCCTCCATTGTTAATTGGTCTAATTCTGCAAGATCATCATTTGGGGAGTTGCCAATATCACTTTCACCAACTTAATGAAATTTTATGTCTTTTGTAAGATTTTTCCATTTTACTGGGCAATTTTCCCTGCATTTGTATTATATTGTCAGCTAGCAAGAATAGATGGACTGGTGTGAGCTATTGCTAGATGCTAGTTAGTGCTTCCTGGACAGAAATGGTTCAGTTTTCACATGCTTGGTTTATCAGGGAATATTTTTATAAAGTAACATCAATCAGCATTATGACTGCAGCAACTTGGATAATAAACAGTTGGATAACTTAGATATGAATAGAATATCATATTGAGCAAAGACCAAGGCTGACCCAGAAGGTAGGTAGCATCCATATCTAATTAGCATTGAAGGAGACACTATAAATTACCACAAACACACCAGCTTAAAATAATGCCCATTTATGGCCTCACAGGTTCCTTAGGTCAGAAGTCTGAGCCCAATATACCTCAACCGGGTTCTCTGCTTAGGTTTTCACAAGGTCAAAGTCAAGGTGTCAGCCAGCCTGGGATCTTATCTGGAGGTGCTAGGGTGAGAATAAGCTTCCAGACTCCTTCAAGTTGTTGGTAGAATTCAATGTCGCCCAACATTAGGACAGAGGACCATGTTTCCTTGCTGGCTTGTCACTTGGGGTTGTTCTCAGCTTCCTAAGGCTACTCCATTCTTCAGTTTGCACCCCTCCGCCTTCAAAGCCAGCAACAGTGCATGGAATCCTTTCGATGCATTCAATATTGCTGCCTTCCTACTCTGTTTTTAGTAAGTATGGATTTTAAAAGATTTTAAATCATATTGGCCCCACTGATAGTCCAGGATAATTTCCCCGTTTTAAAGTCAACTGATTCATAATTGTAATTATATATGCCATAGCCCCCTTTGCCATATAATGTAATATAACCACAGAAATAACACTCGGGGGTGAAAATCCTGGGGACCAAAATTTTGCTTACTACAGAGACCCAGGGATGAAGACTGGAAATATATACGGTGCGGCTGGCCATGGATTCTGAGTAGGGCTAAATTTCAAAACGCAGTGAATGGTAAGGCTGAGGGGTTAGAGTCTTTCAGATTAGAACACTAGCTGGAGGAACAGGAGAAAGATGGAAGGGACTCAGTGCTGTCTCCCCTAACTCACCTATCTACAATGTAAGCAATGATATACACAGAGGCCCTGAGGTAAAATAAATTCTAAAATAACCAAGACTAATATTATGTAAAGTGTAATTTTATTGTATTCTGGTTTTTAACCCATGGGATCAACAACTTAATTTTTAAATGAGGGTATAGCTAGTATTGAGAAAAAAACAAACATGCTTGATATTCTGAGAAAATGTTTAGCTCTGGCGGTGCCAGTGGGATAGAGACTCCATGGGCAAATAAGCCACCTTCATGCATGAGAGCCAGGCTGCTGAATGACTCAATCACCCCCAGCTAAAATATCAAAGGGAAAGCAGCAGAAAAAGATCTTTAATTGAGTGTCTCTGTGAATGTGTATGTGTGTGTTTTGTTTTAAAGTCAATCAAGCAGAGTACAACATTGCACAGATGGGGAGAAAGGGTGGGACACAGGAAGCAAAATTGTCTCTGATGTTAGATATTGTTGTTCTTTCTCTTACTTAGGAAAGCATCAATGTTAGGAAGGAAGTATCCAACTCAAAAACAGTGACCCTTTACAAGCAGCTGGAATGGACACAAAGAAAGAAGATACAGAAACAGTTTTTTGTCAAAGAAAAAAAAAGTACAAAAAGAAAAAAAAGTTTAGCTAAAGTTCAAATTCATAACCTAACTCAATAACTCCCTAAAAAGAAATTGTGTGATGGATATGTACCATAAACTAGACCTAATGGAAACAATTTTAAATGCTTAAACTGTTTATATAGTTCCACTTATTGTAGGAATGTTGCTTGCACCTGAAATCAAGCTAAAGAACCAGCTTCTAATTGGGAAAACATTTTCAACACAATTCAATTGTAGAGATCTAGGCAAATAATTTTTTTAATATTCTGGTGGCTGGGTTATCTAATAGAGTACTGTTAAAATGGAGAGTTTATTGAAAACAGAAAACCTACCAAATAAAGTTCTAAAAAAAGATTTCAAAATACTACTTAAAATCTGTCCTTTCAATTTGGATCAGAAGCATTCCTTTTTCCTCTTTTCAACACAGCTTTATTCTTGTATGTCATCCAGGGTAGACAAAAGAAAGGAGGGAGAGCAATGCTGTTGGTCCAGGTCAACGTAATGGAGTGCATTAAGGCTGAATGAATTTATTATTTATTTATTTAACCCTAATCACCAGTCTCCACAGCCACATCTTCAGCTTGCTCCCGCTTTTAATATTTTGGTGTGTGTTTTCAGCTACATATGTTAAAAAGAACATTGTTTATTACTAGTTTTAGAAACTAGAGGAAATACAAACTATTACTAGTATATATTTCTATTAGGTAATTAGCAGAAAATAAAATAAAAATAATCAAATAAAATAAAGTTCCCAAGAGAAATTAGAAAAACAACATATGTAATTTTGTTCTTCCATATGAATACGCTGCAACAAATAAGTAATTCATAATCCTTTCAGATTAATGTCATATTCATGTGCCGACTATTTCTGAGCATTAATGTGTACCAGAAAATACATTAAGTATCAGTGATACAAAATGAATGAGATGGGGCCCCTCTTCCAAGCAGCTCACTGTCTAACAAAAGACCAAAATGGTATAATGTAGCAAATGTTACAACAAATAGAATAAAGCATTCCATGTTTAAGTTTTTTAAATCCACTTGAATTTACTATGATTTTGTATATTTATAATTTATAACGCCTGTTTTTGTACAGCCAAAAAAATTTGGCTTCATTTTGGTGGAAAAATGTCTCTATTTTGCAGGTAGACAGATTGCAGGGTCAGGGCAGGCTGGTGGGGGTGAAGGGATTGAGCAAAAAAGGGGACAAAAAGAGAAAGAACTCATGGATACGAAAATAGTGTGGTGATTGTGGAGGGTAAATGAGGTGGGTGGAGATGGAGGAGGGTATAAGGAGGATAAATGTTGATGGAAAAAATAAAATAAAGAGAAAAATATTAATTACCAATCAACAATTGGAAAAACTAGAGGGAAAAGGCCAGAATAATAACTGACCTAACACAAACTTTATTTACTACTAGGAAGATAGATAACAACACTAACGTTAACTTTAAGTATATATTTCTATTAGGTAATTAGCAGAAAATAAAATAAAAATAATCAAATAAAATAAAGTTCCCAAGAGAAATTAGAAAAACAACATATGTAATTTTGTTCTTCCATATGAATACGCTGCAACAAATAAGTAATTCATAATCCTTTCAGATTAATGTCATATTCATGTGCCGACTATTTCTGAGCATTAATGTGTACCAGAAAATACATTAAGTATCAGTGATACAAAATGAATGAGATGGGGCCCCTCTTCCAAGCAGCTCACTGTCTAACAAAAGACCAAAATGGTATAATGTAGCAAATGTTACAACAAATAGAATAAAGCATTCCATGTTTAAGTTTCTTAAATCCACTTGAATTTACTATGATTTTGTATATTTATAATTTATAACGCCTGTTTTTGTACAACCAAAAAAATTTGGCTTCATTTTGGTGGAAAAATGTCTCTATTTTGCAGGTAGACAGATTGCAGGGTCAGGGCAGGCTGGTGGGGGTGAAGGGATTGAGCAAAAAAGGGGACAAAAAGAGAAAGAACTCATGGATACGAAAATAGTGTGGTGATTGTGGAGGGTAAATGAGGTGGGTGGAGATGGAGGAGGGTATAAGGAGGATAAATGTTGATGGAAAAAATAAAATAAAGAGAAAAAAATGGTCATATTTAAACAATATACAACATTTCATATGTAACAAAACTAATTACCAATCAACAATTGGAAAAACTAGAGGGAAAAGGCCAGAATAATAACTGACCTAACACAAACTTTATTTACTACTAGGAAGATAGAAGGCAACATTGAGGTTAGTTTCATAATTTCATAAACACCATATATATATATATATATATA
>NW_006284843.1:376077-378481 GCF_000327345.1 Myotis davidii | reverse complement strand
ATAATAATAATAAATAAAATTTATGTAAATATTTAATGTTTGTTCAGCTTATAAAAAAACAGAGTATTATGCTAAGTGAAATAAGTCAGTCAGAGAAAGACATATATCATATGAACACATTGTGTGAGAACATTATGTATTAAAATAATAAAATTAATAATCTTTTCCATTATCCAAAAATGCAATAGTATAAGGGAGACCCTGTCAGGTTCTCAGAAAAAGAAAAGAAAAGAAAAAGCCTATGAATTATATCCAGTTCTACTAATGTCAAGGAGGATTCCTGACTGAAAATATTTCAGCTTTGACTTTACTTTCAGAAAGGCAACAAGCAAACAAAATGGAATTCTAGTGACAAAAATGAGGTGTAACATTAAGTTTATATTACAGAGGATCAAGAAAATGAATAGCAAATTCTCCTCAGAAAACCATCCATCTCTTTCTTTTGTTAATCCCTCCACACATCTGGCAGAATGCAGGAATGTAAGCAATAATACTCAATGTTTCCCAGTTTTGTTCCCTTTAATTCTTGGTGTCTAAAGTTATCTGATCTTAGTTGGTTTGGCTCAGTGGATAAAGCATCCGCCTGCTGACCAAAGGGTCCTAGGTTCCATTCCTGTCAAGGGCACTTACCTTGGTTGCAGGCTCCTCCTTGGCCCCTGCCCTGGTCAGGGCTCATGCAGGAGGCATGTGTGTTTCTCTCACATCAATGTTTCTCTCTGACTTTCCCTCTCCTACAACCTATGACGGAAGGCAAGGGGTGAGAGGGTAAGAGATCAACCAAAGGACTTGTATGCATGCATATGAGCATAACCAATGGACACAGACAGTTAGAGGGGGTGAGGGCTTGTGCTTGGGGAGGATGTTGGGGGAGAGGTCAATGGGGGGGTGGGGGGAAGGAGAGTCACTTAATACTTTAAACAATAAAGAATTTTTAAAAATCAATGGAAAAATATCCTCAGGTGAGGATTAAAAACAAAGTAGCAAAAATAAAGTTATCAGAACAGGGAAGTATGAACAAAATTCTGAATAGTACAATTATTGATCTATTATCTTTCACAAGCCATTAAGCATTAAGCCTAAGTGTTTTTCAAGATTCTGAGATTAGAATAATGGAGGGCAGACATTCACAGAAGGTTGAGTCTTAAATTTATTTTACAAATTTCTAATTCAAAATATGGCCCACCCCCACAAAAATATATCATGCTAGTCTAGGTTAGTGTGGTAGTTTACCTTTCTATAAACAGAAATCCACCTCAGGTTCTTTCTGTCCTCATAGATGAAATTAACCCCTGAGAATTCAATGCGCTTGTGACAAAATGTGGGACAAACATACTATTTTAAGAATAACCTATGTGTTGGATCAGCCAGTATCTGAATCATTTGGACATTAAACTTCTTCATGAAGCTACCTTGTCCTTTTAGAGTTAGTAAGCTAAGTAAGTGACAAAGTATCCATTAATTCAATTTTTGGATAAGAGTCTGAGAAACACTATTACTATTTTACACTCAAACTATGCTTTGATTCAAAATCATAATAATAAAGTAATATCACGAACACTCATCATCAGAATATTTTTTAAAACTGCTGTATTTTTCACTTGCATAATAAGTTTACAGTCTTATTGTCATTTCTCAAAATACTTCCAGGAAAAACAATGATGCATCTAAATGGCCTAAAGTTGTCAATCATTTTATATGTGTGTTATATCAAATTCCAATAATGTAGAAGACAGCTTGGCACTTCCTTATAAAACTAACCATACTCCTGCCACACAATTCAGCAATCATGCTCTTGGATATTTACCGAAAACAGGTGAAAACTTATGTCCACACAAAAACCTGCACATTGATCTATATAGCAACTTTATTCATAACTAGTGACCTGGTGCACAAATTCGTGCACATTGAAAGGAAATTAATTAGAAGAAATATTTTAATATTGCTATTAGCCCTTTCTCTATAATAGAAGTGTCAACCAAATTCACAATCAACAATGACAGATCAAAACACATGCGCAATTGGCACCAGCAAGAGCTTTATATGTATTGTGCATGTGTGAGTCAACTTAGCCTTTTATATAGATAGATAAACTTACTGAATTAGACCTGCTTTCTGATGTAGCTAAACTTTTTCCAGCCCAGTGAAGCACCCCAACTTCTCTTTCAGGTAATTTTCAGCAACAAAGCAGTAAATATCAACACAAAGCACATTATTATTGTAGATCACACAGAGAGAACAAAGGGTAAAATAGATAACTGCAGCAGTGTTCGACTATATTCTGCACAATGAGAAAACCTGAAGTCATTTTTAAGGCCTACCATTTCTTACTTCTTTTCAGTCAGGTCAAGTTTCTAAACTTTCTAAATTTCCATTTCCCAGCCAATGAAAAAAAAAAAGAGATTTC
>NW_006284843.1:366619-374185 GCF_000327345.1 Myotis davidii | reverse complement strand
TATTGCTTAAAGTATTACAAAGGGTATTACATATGTGTCCTTTTATCCCCCCTGCCCTTGACAATCCCCTGGCCTCCCCTACCCACCAGTGTCTTCTGGTCTCTTTAATATCTCAGCAAGCCTCCTGTTCGCGTCAGTAGCCTGGCTGCCGGCCACCATCTTGGTTGGCAGTTAATTTGCATATCGCCCTGATTAGCCAATGGGAAGGGTAGCGGGGTACAGCTAATTACCATGTTTCTCTATTATTAGATAGGAGATATATATATACTGAGAGAGAGAGAGAGAGAGAGAGCGAGCCAAAACTTGGAAGCAACCAAATATCCTTCGGTAGGTAAATAGATAAATCTGGTACATCAGACAATAGGATATTATAGTATTATATATACTATTGTCACAAGTGGGTGGATCTAGTGGGTAGAGACCAGGGATGCTGTTAAATATCCTACAGTGCCCAGGACAGCCCCCACAATAAATAATTATCCATCCCAAAATATCAACAGTGCCATTGTTGAGAAGTTCTGTTTTAAACTGTTTCCACAATGTTTCTCAATGTATTTTGTTTTTAAAACTATATATATGTATATATATACACACATACACATATGCTAGAGGCCTGGTGCATGAATTCCTGCATGGGTGGCTGGGGGTAAGGACAGGGAATGGGAGGTTGGCCCCTGAGCCCAAGGAAGAAACCGGCCATTGACTCACCTGGGAAAGGGGCCATGTCCACCACCCACCCCTGGTTCCCTGTCCCAGTCTGGGGCCCCGAAGGCCCCAGCAGGGTTGGGAGAGGATGCGACAGAAGAAATGGAAGCCAGAGGCCTATACTGGCACCCTGTCACCATGAAATTCCCCTCCTCCCCCGCTCCTCCTTCCCTCGCCACAGCACCACCACTGCGGTGGGCAGATGGCAGGACGATTGGGGCCTGCTGGCCAGGGGGAGATACAGGGCATGGAAGGTTGGCCATCAGCCAGAGGAGGGAAAGGGGCCACATCCACCACCACCCACTCCCGGTTCCCCATCCCAGTCCAGGGCCCAAAGGCCCCGGCAGGGTCAGGAGAGGAGGCAACAGTCGCCGGACTGGGTGCAGAAGGAACGGACACCGGACACCACTGGCCGGCTACAGGAGGTTGGCTGTGGGAAAGCACTGACCACGAGGGGGCAGCTCCTGCATTGAGCATCTAACCCCTGGTGGTCAGTGCACATCACAATGACTGATCAACCGGTCGTTCAGTCGTAACAGTCACTTTGACTTTTTATTTATTTATTTTAGAGACTGGTGCATGAAATTCGTGCACGGGGGGGGCGGTCCCCTCAGCCCAGGCTGCAGACTCTCACAATCCTGGACCGCTGGCTCCTAACTGCTCACCTGCCTGCCTCCCTGATTGCCTCTACTGCCCCCCACTGCTGGCCTGCTCACCCCCAACTGCCCCCCCTGGCTTGGTCAATCGCCCCTAACCGTCTCTGCCTCAGCCCTGCCACCATGGCTTTGTCCAGAAGGCTGTTTGGAAATTCTCCAGTCTATCCAGTCTAATTATCATATTACTCTTTTATTAGTATAGATATGCCTAACCCATGTACACAGACAATAGTGCAGGCAGGGGTTGTGGAGTGGAATGGAGGGGGCCAGTAGGGGGAAACATGCGGGCACATCCCCAGTGGGGAGTGTGCAGGAGGCAGCTGATCGATGTTTCTCTCTCATTGACGTTTCTAACTCTCTATCTCTCTCCCTTCCTCTCTGTAGAAAATCAATAAAATATATTTAAAAATATATATACATATAGATATAGATAGATATTATCACCATCACTACACAAACTGATAGCCAAAGAAACTAAGAGGATGACTAGTCTCCATTTTGGAAGCTATGCCTATAATTAAAGTAATCAAATGTGTATGGGTGCTCCTGTTTGTTCCATGAATACAAAACCCTGGGTTTTGTCTTTTGTTGTTTTTGTTTTTGTCTGTGTTTGTTTGTTTGTTTTGCTTTTTTTAGCAGCCTAGTAAACAAGTCTGAATTGACTAGCTCCGCTCCAAATCACAGTGGATAATTTAGTTTAAAAAAATTTTTAAGATATCGATTATGGCCCTAACCGGTTGGCTCAGTAGATAGAGCGTTGGTCTGTGGACTCAAGGGTCCCAGGTTCAATTCCGGTCAAGGGCATGTACCTTGGTTGCGGGCACATTCCCAGTGGGGGGTGTGCAAGAGGCAGCTGATCGATGTTTCGCTCTCATCCATGTTTCTAACTCTCTATCCCTCTCCCCTCCTCTCTATAAAAAATCAATAAAATATATTAAAAAAAAAGATATCAATTATGGCTAAAATTTCTAGGTACAACTGACTTCCAGATTTATATGTTTGCATTCATCCACTTAATTGGATAGGGTAGTATCGAAACATCTCATACAGGAAAGTTGATAAGTAAATTCCTTTACTACTAATTAATTTGCAAAGGTATGACTATTTCTGGTTTACAACTGAGTTGTATATTCTACTTAACCAGAAGTAAATTTAAATAATTTAGAAATATTTTTGATCATCGACATTGTGGTTATTTCCAAAAAAAAGACTATATTGACTCTTGTAACCTCATTAATTAGCATATTCTTAAAATGACACAGAGTCAGATTTTGAGCACTCCAGTGGGCTCAAGTTTAAGTGGGTAACTAAAGAATATATTTGCTCACAGTGTGGTTGGTCCACTGGATAAATATACCTTATGAAAAATGAGTTTAATTTCATCTGTTACTGCCAGAGGACTTGGCTGATGTCCTATGTAGTTGCAGTGGAAAGCAGGTCCTGCTGAGAAATCATTCTAAGACACATGTGCTGCTTCAAAACACTGGCTTAAAAACAGCACAGATTTTTCAATTAAGTTCCTAAAACGATATTTTATATAAATGGTTTAACACTTTTTCTCCATAAATAGTAAAATAAACTGACTGACTAGCATTCTAATCACATGGTAGTAACAAGTTATAAGTAAGTTGAATAACATGGTCATGAGGCTTGTCACAGAACCACCATGAAATCTGAATAATGAAGTAGTCTCAAACTTGAGAAGTCCACGGTGAGACTGGACAAGTAACAAAGGCCTAATTAATGCCACACTCCTCAGAAGTCAGGTTAAGAGAATTGGCAGCTAGCAGTTCTGGTGTGCTTCAAGTCTAAAGAAGTGCTAATTTTTAATATTAACTAAACTTTTCAAAGATCCCTCTCTTCCAATGTAAAGTTAAATTGCACACCTAAATTGCCGAATGTCAATTTTGAGGTCAATCAGATTATGTTCATTGTTCCCAGAAGAATTAAATTGCCTTTCAAAATTTGTACATGCAGTTCTAATAAATTTGCTTCAAAATTCACATTAAAGGGCATTATTTTTTTAAAAAAGGAACACGTTAATATAGCTTGACAATTTTACTGTAATGCTCCTAATGGAGCTTATAGATTTTAGAAAGACTCCATGGTTTTAATGCATTGAATTACACTCATGTATACATCAGAACCCTTAAATTTCTTTCAGTGATGGCGAACCTCTGACATGCAAACTCATTTTTTTGGTTGATTTTTCTTTGTTAAATGGCATTTAAATATATAAAATAAATATCAAAAATATAATCTTTGTCTTACTATGGTTGCAAATATCAAAAAATTTCTATATGTGACACGGCACCAGAGTTAAGTTGGGGTTTTTCAAAATGCTGACACGCCGAGCTCAAAAGGTTCGCCATCACAGTCTTAGGTGCTTCAACCATTCACAGAAATGTGAGTATTAGTAGTCTGAAATCATCTACCTATTAACATTGTGTAGAACATTGTTTCATATTTATTTGTGATTTTTTTAATATATTTTATTGATTTTTTACAGAGAGGAAGGTAGAGGGATAGAGAGTTAGAAACATCGATGAGAGAGAAACATCGATCAGCTGCCTCCTGCACATCTCCTACTGGGGATGTGCCCACAACCCAGGTACATGCCCTTGACTGGAATCGAACCTGGGACCTTTCAGTCCGCAGGCCAACACTCTATCCACTGAGCCAAACCGGTTTCGGCTATTTGTGATTTTTTAATGCTGAAATATCCAAATGCAAGCACTGAAAAAAATCAAGTAAAAATGCCTTAAAACACCTGCTAGAAGAAAATGATAAAAACAATGCATTTGTGGTTCCCTTTTAACTTGGGATATGTGGGGTAAAGGATGAGTATATATGTACGTGTGTGTTATTGTTTGTAGAATTTTATTCTTACTGAATAAAACAAAATGCATAGGCTGTTTAATCATCACAATATATCAGCTCTCTCCTAACACCATAGCTGAGGTAATCTTTATATTCTGTAGTTATATTATACTAGAGGCCTGATGCACAAAATTCATGCAAGAGTAGGCCTTCCTTCCCCTGGCTTCCAGCACCGGCTTTCCTCATAGCCCCGGCTTCATCCAGAAGGTCGTCCAGAAGAACATCCGGAAGGATGTCTGGTCTAATTAGCATATTATGCTTTTATTATTACAAATAATGGTAATTAATTATATACCATCTTATATCAACTACAATTATTTATGAATCACTACTGTAATACAGTGCAGTATTGCTATTTAATTTAATATGGATTTTTTCCCTATCACATTGCATATTCTTTGAAGATAAACCATATTTCTCCCCTATAATCTTTAAATTAGTGCCACACTCATAGCATACATTCAATACATACATGATGACTGGTTCAACAAAAGCAAAGAACTGGCTTTCTAACAGTTTTAAAATAGATACCCACATCTCAAAAATAAAATCCTTTTATGCCTTTTTCGTCTTCAAGTACCTGTTGCACAGCTCTCCGTGAAGAATTGAATACTTACAGCATCTGTAAGGTCTCACCAATAGCTCACTGCTGAATGTCTGTTTTCTTCCACTTTTAAAATCACCTGACTTTGCACCACCAGCTCACTCAGGGCAATGACCCCATCACGAGAATGATGCTGTTTCACTGGCTGTGAATAATGATTTCAGTATTTCTAATGAAGTTTAATAAAAGGAGATTGGTTCGAAATCCACTGCCTTTTAAATCTATAATGAGGATTTAATTAATCAGAAATGTTCTTTGTTTGATTTTTTCCATTGCTTTTGGGTTGTGGACCCTCCAATTGCTAAGATACATTAGCCTGTTTAATCTTGATCATAGCTCTATGGCAGCGGTTCTCAACCTTCTGGCCCTTTAAATACAGTTCCTCATATTGTGACCCAACCATAAAATTGTTTTTGTTGCTACTACATAACTGTAATGTTGCTACTGTTATGAATCATAATGTAAATATCTGATACGCAGGATGGTCTTAGGTGACCCCTGTTAAGGGGTCATTCAACCGCCAAAGGGGTCGCGACCCACAGGTTGAGAACCGCTGCTCTATGGGATAAGCATTAATATTATACCCATATACTCCAGAACACATACCATTTGTCCTTTACTTTTGCTATTCCTTCTACTGGGGTTACCATTCTTCTCCTTGCCAGGCAACCAGTGCAGTGCATAGAGCACAGAATTTTAAGCCAAAATTTAGGATCTGATTCTTCCATTTATCCATTCACGGAACAAATATAGGCTCCTGTTATAGATGAAGGCAGTGTTCAAATTGTTGAAGATGTAGCCCTAACTGAAATAACAAGCTTCTTGCTCTCATAGAGCTTATATTCTAGGAATCGGACATTAAACAAATACACTAGTAAATAAGAAAGCAGTAATAAGTGCTGTGAAGAACATAAGACGGAACAGTGAGATAAAGAATGACTGATAGGTGTGTCTTAGGCAAAATAGCAGGGAAGGGCTCTCTGAACAGGCAACAGTCAAACTGAGATCTGAATGCCAGGCAGGAAGTAGACATGAAACAACTGGAGAAAAGAGAATTCCGGGGTAAGAAATCTTTTATCATAACAGAAAAAGAAATAAAACTAGTTTAAACAAAATAAGGGTAGATATTTGACTGACATGAGTGGAATTAAAGATTAGCAGAGTTTAGGGCAGTCTCAATCCAGTGGCTCTGTGATTTCAATCCAGCCTTCATCTATGTGTCAACCTCAATCACTGGTGTCAAGAGAGTCCAGGCTTCACATAGAATATTTTACAAATAGATTCTCTTTATATTGCTCTATCTTAAGAGCAAGGAAACATTTCCAAGAAACCTAGGACCAGCTTTCCCTGTGTGTCACCAGACTGAGCATGGCACCAGCCCATTCCTGACTCAATCCCTGAGAGCAAGGACATTTCTTGTATTACCTGGCATGGGCATAAGCATTTAGGTCAATGCCTAACAAAGGATTGGGAGCACCACTATTTGCTTTGACTACTTAGAATTACTCCTCGAGCAGGAGTCAATCTCAAAAATTATGTGGCTGCACTGTAACCAAGGAGAGGTGGACACCTGAACAAAAAAATGGGATGCTGTAAGAGAAGGGCTGAACGTGAATGGAAGCTACATTGGCAGTCAGCAATGCCCAGGCCAAGTAGCTGGTGAAAAACCTTAGATCCATTAGAGAGAAAGGAGGCTCAAATGGCTAGTGCTATGAGGTAGAGGAGGGTGATATGAAGTGGAGTCATATGATAAACCAAGGCCATCTCCTGTAGGTCATGGTGAGGAGTTCAGAATTCATTTAAAGAGTAATGGAAAGCCATCACAATGTTTTAAATGGAGTAGTATGATGAGGCTGCAATGTGAGATATGTGCTTGGTTTGGTTGGGAGCAGAGGATAGTGATGTATCACTGGGTCATTTGGTGGTGGAATTCACTCCATCTTTCTAAATACCATTTACTGTGTTTTAAAGGAGAAATAGCTTGATTCCTCATTACAAAGGGTTGTTTCAGGCTGTAAATAAAAAATGTGCAAAAGTGCTTTTGACTTCTTTAGATACAAAACTGAAACTCATGATTGCCAGAGGGAAGGGGGTCCCAATATATGGTGACAGGAGAAAATTTGACTTTGGGTGATGGGCACACGGTGCAACATACAGATCTTGTAACACAGAAACCCACACCCGAAACCTATATGTTCATGTTGCCCAATGTCACCCCAATAACTCTAATCTTATCTAATAATAGACTAACATGTAAAAATGACCATACCTTCGCTATGCTAACCAACCAATCAGGAGAGCATGCAAATTAACCCAACAAAGATGGCAGTTAATTTGCATACATAGGCTCCAAGCAGGAGCAAAGCCTGACGGCCCCAGGGCCAGCGGAGTGAGGGCCTGGGTCCCGGGTACCAGAGGCAAACCGGTGCCAGCAGCCAAGGGAAGGGAAGGCCTATTGCACGAATCTCTTCATGCAACAGGCCTCTAGTAAATAAATAAAAATGCTTTTGAATTCTGTGTTAAACAAATGATAACAAAATCACTATCATTCCTTCAGTCTCATTCAGGTTGTCTTCTCAGAGCCTTATCTGTCCAGACCTGTCCCACACAGACTGCTATTTCCTCTGAACTCCCATGATGTTTTATGCCCATAAAAATCATTTTAATCTTAAATTTTATAATTATAGCAATGTATGGTAGTATAAGCCTGTATAGCACATG
>NW_006284843.1:363483-365224 GCF_000327345.1 Myotis davidii | reverse complement strand
AAAATATGTTTTAGTTATAACTTCACCCAAAGCCATACAACCTCCTATCTGCTTAAAGTTGGTTATCTGCCTTAGACTCACCTCTGAGGAAAACGTCACTGTCACAACTCAGTGTCTTGGTTCCAGAAACTTTGGCTCTGTCTGGCAACCAACCCATAACACAAAGAACAAAACCATGTACTGGTGGTTTGAGGAGAACAAGACATAATAAAAATTTATATAAAATGAATTATTTTACAAAGGACAAATATTCATCTGCATAATCTACTATACTGGGATCTATTAAAGATTTTCATAAACCAAAAAAATGCAAATGTAATATAACTTGAATTCTGATTACTAGAAAGCCTTGTATTGTCTGATAGTTGTGTGGTTTTCTAATATAGAATCATCTTTGCATGTTTTATTCTGTCAAAACTGTGATTCCCCATTCTGCATATACTATAACATATTAAAATATATGCCAGTAAATAATTTTCAGCAATTAATCAGACTTAAGAACCTTAAGCAATTTATTAACCAAGCTGAAAAATGCAAAAAATCATTGATTTCTCATAATTTAGGTGCTTTTATAAGAACTGTTAACAACTGAATTGTGTGACCCCCCAAAAGTCATGTGGTGAAGCTTTAACCCCTAATATGATGGGATTGTGAGATAGGCCTTTGGGAGATACTAGGTTCAGATAAGAGATGAAGGTGTAATCCTCATGATGGGATTAGGGACCTTACAGGAGGAGACAACAGAGACCTCTCTCACCCCCACCCCCTGCCACCCCCAACATGTGCAGATACAATAAAAAGGCAGTTCATATACAAGCTAGAAGAGAACTCTCTTGGTCTTCAGGCCTCCAGAACTATTAAAAAATAAATTTCTGTTGTATAAGCCACACAGTCTGTGTTATATTTTTGTCAGCCCAAGAAGACTAATACAAGATCACTATGGGACCATAACTTGAACAGAATATATTGGAGTATCACCAAAAATAATAACTATTTGCTTCTCTTCATGTTCATTTTTACTGTTCTCCTTAACACAGTCAATTTTTAAGACTAATATTATCATCATTTACACATTGTCCTTATTTTTATAAGATTTAATATGTGGCACTTTTTTTCCACAATTTTATTATTTCTCAACTACCTAATAAAACACTTCAAATTATAAAAATTAAATATTGAACACTATTAATTCATCTTTATCAAAATTTACTTATTTGAGCCAAAATATTTGCAAGATTTATAAAGAAAGGAGTAATCTTTAAAGTAAATGTTAAAGACCAAAGCAGAAATGTCAATTAGTTTATGCATGGTCACCATACCAGTACATTACTATGTCATTTTTACCATGAAGTAGCTATGGTGCTAATTACCTAAGGACCCAGAGAAAATATAGAATATCATATATATAAAATTAACAGAAGTCATATATAGAATATATCATATATATAAATATATTATATTGTGAACTAGAGGCCTGGTGCCAAATTCATACAGGGGTGGGGTCCCTCAGCCTGGATCACTGGCTGCGGGAGGTTGGCTGTGGGAGAGCACTGACCTCCAGGGGGCAGCTCATGCATTGAGCGTCTGCCCCCTGGTGGTCAGTGTGCATCATAGCTACCAGCTGGTCATCCAGTAGTAATGGTCGCTTAGGTTTTTATATATATAAATATAGATTATAATTCCAATTAAGACCCAAAATCATTTGCAGGAAAAGAATGATGATGGGACCTGGCTCTGCCAA
>NW_006284843.1:355437-362885 GCF_000327345.1 Myotis davidii | reverse complement strand
CCCTTTCGCCTCCCTGCATTGTGCCTACATATGCAAATTAACTGCCATCTTGTTGGCAGTTAACTGCCAATCTTAGTTGGCAGTTAATTTGCATATAGCCCTGATTAGCCAATGAAAAGGGTAGCGTCGTACGCCAATTACCATTTTTCTCTTTTATTAGTGTAGATATGTATAAATATATATAAAATGGATATGTATGTAGTTCTATGTCAGATTGTAATTAACCATTTGTCTATATGAAACTAAGAAGGACATTAGAAACTATTTTCCCCAATACTTATGTTACAGGTAAGTAGATTAAAATTTAGATATATGTTTGTGAATCATCTATAATAAGAAAACTCTTCTCAGATTAATCAATTCTAATTGAACTTATTGAGAGTAATGTAACAAAAAAAATAAGCCTAAAGAAACTCCCAATGGCTCCAAGGAAAAAAGGAAATTAAAAGGTATTTTACCTTCATATAAAAATGCAATGTAATAATGAGTAGAAACTTATCAGAAATATTTTTAATTTAGATAAAATCTTATAATTCATATGGGGAAAATGCCCAGAAACTGCTAAGATAAACATGAAAAAAAGAAGAGTAAAGAAGGAATTGTGTGTAAGATGCACACCATAGAGTAAGAACAGACAATTCTATATAGTTCAATTGCTTAGGAACAAATTATTTAAAAGAATATCAATATATGAGCTTGGAAACCATGAAAGGACATATCCAAGGTTGTGACCATGCCAAATGTGGACAAGGAGTGCAGCTGATGTTGTAGGAGATGGGAAGGGAGGGGAGGAAAGTGTCAATTAATAAAAACTGGATATATGATAAATTCCTAATTTCCAGTAAGTAAATGTTGATGTTAAAGATAAATAAATTTTAAAAACATACACAGCAGGTACTACTGATTTCATAAAACTGAAAACTAGTGGATAAATTTTGGCCTAATCCTACATTAAATGAAGAAGACTATAAGGCATCCAAAAGTCCAGATGTGCTTTGATTTAAAATTTCTTGCTTGACAAGTGGCCTATAAACTGGCATATTTGAAACAGAATTAATGTCCATGATATATACGAACCCAATCCTGTACATAGAATAATGTAGAAAACAATAAAAACAATATTTTCCTTAGTTTGAAAGTAACATACTATGAATGTAAAACGTGGTGTGTAAAATAATTCTTAAAATTAAAAAAATAAACATTCCAATAAACATTTTAGTTCAAAATCTCTAGTGTGTAAGTTGTATATGTGTGTGTGTGTGTGTGAATATATATGTGTGTATAAATATATATAAGCATATGTATCTATATAGAAACATACGCATATTTGTGTGTATAGCCTGTGCTTTTTCACTTGGTAGTGTACAATAAATACCTTTTCAAGCATTAGTGATTCTTACTCATCATTGTTTGCCAATGCTGCATAATAATACATGGAATAATTTATAAGGTTATTTATTTTACTATAACCCAGTGTGGGCAAATGTGATGTAATTTTCCCCAATATTTGACTATTATGAATAACATAGCATAAGTATCCTTATAATACTTACTTGGGTGTATCTCTTTCTCCAACCACCTTAATCTATCACCAATGGATTCCATGTGGCCCACTTACTTCTCCTCCTTTGATTGAAATGTATAAAACAAGGTGAAAAACCGCCACTCTCAGGACCATTATCCCAATACATTGAGATTCTGCTTCCAGGCAATTGTGGACAGTTTGGCTCAAATAAACTCACAAAAATTCTTTACAGGTTTGAATGGTTTCTTATATTAACATAATGAAGACCTTGAATCTTCAAAGAGATTGAAATGTACTCAGTATATTCCATTTACTGCAAGAAATGGTGCTATTTTAGAATTTTTAATATCCAAGTGGTTAAAAGTTAAAATACTTTGTTATCTTAATCTAACTGAAAAACTTGACATCCCTAAACACTCTTACCCCAAAGGTTCTTTGTAGTTGAATCTTACTGCTATTACTTCGTCAAATACAATTTCATCTCCATGGCTTAATTATAAACAATTTGAGGGCAGCAATCATGTCCTATACTTATTTCCAGGAGTGCTTCAGAAATGTTAGTTGAAAACAGTATCAGAAGAGTGTGAGTCCCATAAATATTAGAAATATATAAATGGATAAACCTTTCATGAAATGATTAGATAAGTTTTAAATAGTATCCTTCAATTGATAATTATTTATTAAAATATCAATAGCAAAGACAATCTTGTGAAAAACAAAGAGAATTTATAACCCTAAGCATTTGAAAACTCAAAACAAGTCTATTTTACCAAGCCAAGGTCTCTGTAGTAATTAAGTACCTATGTCAAGTGTGGACTCACTCAGGACTAAATCCTGGGACCTTGAGAGATTCATATGCAAATGGCATCCTTCATGTCTCAAGGACCCATCTGGCTTATTAACCATATTTTAATGAAGAACAGAATTCTATTCCACAAAGGATTTACATAACACCTACAGCTCATTTTCATGAAGAATGTATATACTGTTTCATTCATCTGACTAATATGCATCCATCCATATTATGGCTCTAACAAAGACCACTCACCATGTTTCAAAATAAACACAGAATAAGTAATACATATATGTAAGTACAAGAGGACATAAGAAGTTTTTCACCAGGTTTGTGTGTATGTATACATATCTCTCTCTCACACAACTTTATCCTTTAAACATTGTGATTTTATCAAACTCTGCTTCATCTTAAATTGACTATTTGGTTTTATACTAAGATTTATTTAGCTGAAATTGGAAATATTATACTAAGAATTAATTGTAGATCCTTGGTTCCTCAAATAGTGAGGATTTTTAATCTTCTCAAACTCTATAGAAATTATATTCTGGCCTGATACATATCAAGTTACATATAACTAGAAACAGGATTAAAATATTTGTAGTTTATTTGCTGCTTTATAACAAATGTATATGCATATTTATAAAATGAATATATTTCAATACATACATTTTAAAACTGAAGCAATCAAGTTGAAGAACATTAAACCTGTAAAAATCAAAAAAATTTCTCCATCACGTAACAATCTGTTTAAATTAACTAACACTGATAGTTTCTAGAGCTATCCTGGAAGTATGGATTCTGGCAACTATTTTGTATACTGTGAATCTCTTCTATAAATTGCATTAGGATTGAAATATAATTTACAGATTTATAATTTAAATCAGTTCAATGTTGAAAAGTGATACTATATAAACAGACTAACAGATTATTTTTTCAATATGCAGTGAGTGAGCATACTGTCTTCCCTCAAAATTATATCAGGTGTGTGCAGATGAAACTGCTTTAATTTCCAAAATTATAAAATGTATTTTTATAAAATATGTAAAATTGTTTCTGCTATTATTTCACTTATAAATCTCATAGAATCCTCTCACTGAGCATAAAGTTATGCAAAATATTTTGTCAAAAATGAGAAAATGCTAATCTAGTGACAGTAACAATCCCCAAGGGGACAAATAGCCAAAATTTTGCCTCCAAGAGGGTAATGGAAAAAGACCAGAATTTGCACATTTGCCAGCAAGGTGACAATCTTTATTAAACCAATCCTATTCTGTTTTATCTCAATAATAAACACAGAGGAAAATATTAATTAACAGTTAAATCATTATAAGCGGGGCACATCAGAGCATTGCAACTGATGGTTCTCAAGTTCTGTCCCAGCATGGCACACACAGATAATGATATTTGTACAGCACAGAGAGATAGCTCAGTGAGATAATTGACTGCGTAACTCCAGTCACCGTAGGCTGCCCCAGGGCTAAAGAGACAAGTAACTTAGTCTAGCCATAAAGAAATCTTGAACATAGAGATCAGAAATCTCTAACCTACTAAAAATGGAGATGTGTTCTATAACAGTATCTCAGGTTGACTCCCACGTTAACTTTCACATGCCAAACAAATTAATATTCACTGGATGTCTACTAGGTGAAAGTTTCTATATTATATTGTTACCATCAAACTAGCTAGTCATTAATATTAATAGTAAGAAAGAAGCCAGGGGGAGGCCAGACATTATAGGCATGACCATCTGCACAGCTTCGCCAGGAAGCTGCAACTTTATACTCCCCAGGGAACCACCATTCCCTGCAGATCTCTAGGGGAAGGGGTCCAACAAAGGGGGAAGATGGGCCCACGAACAGCAAAGTCAGGGTGATGAAGGGAAGGTGCTTGTGTCAGTCTAACCTGGGAAAAATACATTGGCTAGAGGGAGTGGAGCCATTGAAAGCACATGAAATCCTGAAGGATTCATTGGTTAAACTCCCAGTTAAAATCCCCCCAAAATGACTCTCTCTCTCTTGTTCCTCTAGTGCTCCTTTGTCTCGCTTGCTCCATGGCCCACACTCACCTGCCTTGTAGCCCTAGAAGCTGCATGGCCCATGGCCTTGTGGACCCTACACACAATGGACTTCAGCTGGGAATACAAGCTAAGCTAGCCATATGTTGGACTGGACTGTGCTTCTACATGGAACGGAAACTCTGGGAAGTTGCTTTAATCCTAGCTCTGCTGAAAACAAGTTGGGACTTTTTATGGAGGTGGAGGGATGGGATCCTGAAGGGGAACTCCCTTAATGTTACCTCATCAATAAAGTTTCCACAATAACTCATCCTCCCATGGGAGCTGCAGGAAATTCTTATTCCCATGGCAGCCCTAGAGCTCCACTTTCACCAGCAACAGGTGGGGGATGCAGAGAATGCCCCACCAATAACAAAATGACTGAGCCAAATTATACCTCAATAAAGCTGGGGGAGGGGGGGATGACCCAATCAGCTGGTGGATTTGAAATCCACGCTAAGTATGAACATCATTCTGTAAGTGCAGAGTTCAATGAAGGATTTGAGTGATACGTAATAGGTATAAAACAAGCAAATACAAGTTTACAAAATTTCAAAACAATTTTGGAAGATATTAGGAAGATAGTTCAGTCTCAAATGTGTTTCTTCTTTGCATGGGGGAGGAAGTAAGTTGACCTAAAGGGTTTACTGAGTGAAGCTCATAACTGTTCACCAAAAGGTAAGAGAAGGAGCAAGAAATCAATTCACTGTGGTGTTTCAGAGAGTTTAATATGGCAGCAAAATGTTCAGAGGTTTAGTAAAAGTAAATCAGGGTGTGGTGGGTGTGAGGAAATAGGAGTTTCAAGGACAGGAATGAAAATACAAGAGATAGAATAATGGACAAAACAATACAACTTTCTAATTAAATATAGCAATGAACAGACATAGGAAGCAGAAAGAAAAATTAAAGTGCATAGGTGCCCGGCCATTGTGGCTCAGTGGTTGAGCATTGACCTATGAACCAGGAGGTCATGGTTCGATTCCTGGCCAGGGCACATGCCTGGGTTGTGGGCTCGATTCCCAGTGTGGGACATGCAGGAGGCAGCTGATTGATGATTCTCTCATCATTGATGTTTCTATCTCTCTCCTTCTCCCTTCCTGTCCGAAAGAAAATGTGCACAGGTTTCTGATCTAGATAATGGGAAATATGTCACACGATTATTAAAGTGAATTTGAAAAAAATTGACAAATTAGACTTTAGACCAGTGGTTCTCAACCTGTGGGTCGCGACCCCTTGGGGGTCGAACAACCCTTTCACAGGGGTCGCCTAAGACCATCAGAAAACACATATATAATTACATATTGTTTTTGTGATTAATCACTATGCTTGAATTATGTTCAATTTGTAACAATGAAAATACATCCAACATATCAGATATTTACATTACGATTCATAACAGTAGCAAATTACAGTTATGAAGTAGCAACGAAAATAATTTTATGGCTGAGGGTCACCACGTGAGGAACTGTATTAAAGGGTCGCAGCATTAGAAAAGTTGAGAACCACTGCTTTAGACATTTTGAGCTTAGGAGAAAACAGGACATTCAAAAGTTAGCCAAATATGTTGCTCTAAAACTTGAGAGATTTGCAACTGTAAATATGAATAAGTGTTCCAACAGAGACAAAATAATGCTTAGTTGAGTCATATTATATAAAGTCCTAATGACAATATTATTAAAATGGAAAAGTACATATAGAGCCAACAATGTGCCATACAAAAATCATTAGCCCACAAATCTCTTCCAACTATCCACAGATTATTTATTCAAACATTCAGCAAATATTTAAATGCCTACTCTAGCAGGAGTGAGACATACTGTAGAAAACAAAATTAACATGCTTCCAGATCTCACAGAGTTTACCACATGGTGAGAGACCAGCATTAAACAAAATCCCATGCAAATAAATATATAATTGCCAACTGTGAATAAGTACTGTGAATTTAAAATGCCACAAGGTTTTATTATTATCAAATCATAAACCTATGTACTAAATTCATGTTCTTGAAATATTTAAGGACCTATACTACATATTTAATATTTGATGTTGACCTTAATTAAACAGTTCATTTACATTCAAAATTTTAATTGCAAAAATTGCTTATTATACTGAGTTTATAATTCACATGGATGAGATAACCAGGAGTCAGCTGTCCCTTTCTAGAGTACCATGTCTGCCATGACCTCCCATTCCTGAAGCCTGTTTCTGCCATCATTTAGCCCAGTATCCTCTCAAAATATTTCTTTAAAAAGTAAAAACCAATTTTATATTTAATAATTTTATAATAACATATTTATAAAATATATTAAACTTCAAAAATATATAAAATTATCATATTTAATTTTTATCGACACAAGGCAGGAATGAATCATCTTCCTTTCAAATTTTATTTATTTATTTATTTATCTATCTACTTGGGAATAGGGGGGGAAAAGACCTCTCTAATCTTACAGAGTTGAAGTACTTAGTTGAAAAACAAATAATAGATTAGAGATTGTGGATAAGATATTAGAATTTAATAAAATCAAATTTCCCAATTTATTCAATTTTTAATATAACAATGTAGAAAATCATATAACTAAAACATAATTTTCTTTGATAAATAAATCCTCCATTAATATTAACATGAATTAAAAATGGGCAATGTTACAACAGTGCTATGCTTGACTTTTATATTAGTTACAAGTCCCATCACATGCTAATTAAATGGTGTCATAAAGCAGCCATTGCTGCTGAATCAAGAAGTTCATTCTGGACACTGAGAGGATAATTCTAGCACCTAAGTTGCTTTTATGAAGCCATAGATGTACCACTTTTGACAAAGGTTACATGTGCTAAAGTCATAAAAGAAGATGAGACAGAGGTGAAAACATTGAAAGAAAGGCACGTTTATTAAGATCATTCATTTTTGGCTGTTCTAATTAAGATAACCATGTGTTTTATTTAATTCAATGGCCTGTAAGCTTTCGATTTCATGGTGAGAATAAATTATATTTTATTTGCTAATAATACTAATACCTCTGCATTATTCAGTAATTTCTATTTTTCACATTGATTTTAATAATTATGTGTGG
>NW_006284843.1:341260-355325 GCF_000327345.1 Myotis davidii | reverse complement strand
ATCCACTGAGCCAAACCGGTCAGGGCTGGTTTTAATTTTTTTAATTCTAATCTTCATAGCTTGCTAACATTTCCAGGATCAGTATTTAAGGTATTAAATTCTTTCTTCCCCTATAGGTATTTTTTTTTTTTGGCTTGGCTAACATCATCAATGATAGCTTTTAGTTTCTGTGTTTAAGAAGACTTTTTCAATGTGCATTAACACCACCATTGCCTGATTAGTTCTGATGGTAGACTTATAAATGATAGCCAAAAAAGTTATAATATCTGCGCAAGGTCACTGACTAACTTAGGTCCAAAAAACCCCCCCAAAAAATTCAGTTAACATAACTCCTTCATGCTGGATAACTAAGGCACTAGGGTCGCAGTGGTGGAAATTTTACATCTTCTTATAAACCATTTTTACTCAAATTTTAATATTTACCATAAAAATAATTTAGTGCACTATATTTGAATTTGTTTTATCCTAAGGTAAAATGGGTATTAGGAAAGTTTTATTTGTTGAAAAATATATTAAAATGTTTAAATATCTTCACATCTCACAAAAGTAGTGTGCAAATGAATGAGAAAAATTACTTCCTTCAACATACCTTCTTTAAAATTGCATTATATGCAAGGTGTTCCCTTTTCCCATAGTTAACTTGTTTACATAAAAATGATGCACAAATGAAAGAGATCTATAACTACTATGAAATTTATAGTACAGAGTATTAAGCTCAGTATGAAAATTAAACCTATTTTAAATAAAAGCTTTTGCATTTCATCTTTTTAATCATTAAATCATCTTACAAAAATTGGGATTTTTATAAAATGAAAATCCCAATTCATCATTCTTACTCCAAATACAAAGTATTTTTCTTTATGTCTGAAAAGAAAATCAATTCGCATCTCATAAATCATCTTCACACAACATTTGTCACTTATTCAGCTTTGGCATAAATAACAATTAAATTCCTGGCTGGGCAAAGTAACTATTTTCTGAGGGGAAAAAGTCCAAATTCAATCTATGGTTGAATTTATATAAATCTTTAATCAAAATTTAGACTCTTTGGCCCTGTGCAATTCGAATTTAAGAAGTTAAACTGAAAAATACCCATCACTGACTTTAAAAATATAAACCATTGCAATCACTCATTTTTATCCTCTTGAGTAAATGAACCATCTCAGATCTAATTTTTAAAAAATCTCTGAGAAGGAACTAAATATGATATTACCTATTTGAGGACTATTTATCTATATGTTAGGCTCTTTTCATTAGAGGTAAGGCTTGGTAGCATTTTGTTAATGAAATGGCAAGTCTACTTATGAGGAATTCACAGTCTAGTCTGTTGGGGGTTGGGGGGCACGGGAGAATTATACAAGAGACTTAAAATCTCAAAGACACAACCCCTTATTTTCTCCTCCCAGTTCATCTCCATAAGTAGTGAACTATCAGTATCATGAAGGTGAGGATCATGTCTTCCCTTTCTTCTTCATTACCCTCATATTTTTTGAAGTTGCTCTATTAAATGTTTTTATGTGTGTGTGGGAGGGGGGGGTTCCTTTTCTGATTAATCGGTGCTTTTGTGGAGTAGTTAGACTCTTCTCTGTAGGGCAAAAGGAGCTTCATTTGACACAAAGAAAATTATCGGCAGCTTCTCCTTCTCTCTGTCCCTAGCCTTACTCTGAAGGGGCACAGGTGCCAACATGCTCAGACATAAGGGAGTGAAAGTTACTGTGAACGGGGAAGGAGCAAAATCTAATATTCTGTCCAGCCAGCACCTTCTCAGAAATCCAAAGCTTAACACCTTCTACCAAAACAAAGCAAAATATGATACCGAAAGGGTCTTCTTAATGTTGCACTCTAAGACATTGAAATCAACAGCTTTATTAGATAAGAAAATGTAAGCTCAATAGAATGAAGTGGTATATCCAAGGTCTCCCAATTCCCAGCCCGGTATTATCCTCACTCACTGTTGCTCCACTGACACCCTTAACCACAAATCCTATTTCCATTCTATTTCTGGGGCAGTGTTCTCCCCACTGCCAGCTGGCAGCCCCAACCTTCGTAGTTCATTTCCACTTTGGGACTTCGTTCCCACCCTTCTTTTTTCTTGCTCCTGGATCTCTTCCTAAGTTCAGATATTTCTTCTCAGACACACCTTGCCAAACCACCCTAATGAAAATGCCCACCCTTCTCTCTCCTGGCATGCAGTTACAAGAATTGAAAATTATCTTTTTTACTTGTTTGCTCAGTCATTATCTCTTCTCTCCACTAGAATATAAGCTCCATTAGGCAGGGACCATAATTATTTCCTCTACCACACTATGTGGTATAGAGTCTGGCATGGCAGGAACAAAGGCAAAGGAGGGAAGTTTCTATCCACCCGAACCCATGATGGAAAGAGGGAAGCCACTACTTGAATAAATAAGGCTGAAAAGGGCAGAAATAAATAAAAAGGTTTTTTAAAGGCATATGTCATATAAAATGGGGGGACAGAGTTTATAAAGTCAGAGGATTCTTTGAGGAGGTGGAATTTTTTCTTTTTAAGCTGGGATGGGGCTTGGCTTTAGCAAAGATTCCAGATGCGGGGAAAACATTCCACAAAAGGGAAGATATTGACCAAAACCTTAAAAAAGGCAGTGTTACGTTTGGGAGAAAGCTCGGTGAGTGGACATGGAAAATGGAGAGAGCTCAGAGTAAAATAAGGACATCCCAAATCCTTAGTTTAGTCCAACCATATGTTTATGCTTTTTTATACCTGAGTTGGCAAAAAGCAGTCCCCAAATAGATTTGTGCCCCTATCTAAGTACCTGTGCTCCTGGCATCCCTTTCCTTACCCTTTGTGGCACTTACCTAGAACATTTCTATGTCCAAGATTGCCACAGCCTGAGAAATCTAGACATCCCACGCTATGTCTGGTTCTGTGTGTCCCTGCAGGTGGTTTTGTTGCACTCTAAACTCATGTCTTGTCCAGCACCTCATCATAGCATTGCACTCACTGGATCACTGGGGTCCTCCACTGGACTGTGTGTTCTCTAAGGATTAGAACTATGTCGCTCATTTGTTTTTTATACCTAACACAATTTATGATACATTCTGAATACTGAATATATATTTTTTGATTTAATGAAAAATGAAGTACAATACATAAAGAACAGAATAGGGCTTGAGGAACTGAAATTATAAGTTAAAAGTTTATGTTTTTAAGCATTGGACACTGATTAAAACCTTGACATAATCATATCTGCGTTTCAAGACTAATTCTGGCAGTGGGCCTCTGGCCATGTCTGATGTGGAAGACAAACACTAGGGGAAATAAATATGTGGCAAGTAAATCGATTAGGAGGCCAATACAAATGACCAAGTTAGAAAGATATGGGCTGAATTAAGGCAATAAAAGAAGGAAACACCAAAGTAGCCCATCTGAGTGGTAAAATTATGGATTCTACTTAAATATGAAGTTAAAAGACTCAGTAGGTTGTTGGGAAAATGGGTCTGGATATCAGGAGATAAAACTTCAAGAGTTTTTAGAATTAGAAATCAGATAGTCCCCCCTTCTCCACCTCTACTTTATACTTTAGCTTTTGAAACAAGTATGAAGGCAGATATTCCAGTCCAACATAACTGGCTCCAATTTTAGTGTCATCTACTTCAGTTAATGTCATGGAAAGAATGCTATTTCCAGGGAAGAGGTTATACCAGCCGTGGGCAAACTATGTTAATTTTATTTAGTTCACCCAAACACTCCATCCATGCTTTTGTTCCGGCCCTCCGGTCCAGTTTAAGAACCCACTCTGGCCCTCGAGTCAAAAAGTTTGCCCACCCCTGGGTTATACAATGGAAGTTGGTGAGGCACCAGGGCCTGGGCTTTGGAAAGTGCTTCTCTATAAGGCAAGCACAAGACAGAGGAGCCAGGATAGGAAACAAGAGAAATGGAAGGGTCTCAGTTTGAGAGTCTCTTGGTGGTACAATTCTTGTTTCTCACACAAAAGATGAGGGTTCAATTCCTCCACTTATTTCAATAATAATTTTTAAGCATCTACTCAGTGGTAGGGAACATGCTAGGCTCAGAGGTCACAGAGACCAATGATACAACTGCAAAGATTCATCCTTTTACCACTAGCCAGGGACTCACATAAGTATCCTACACATATTAATCCATATAACATTTACAATTTCCCTTTGATATAGAGAGACAGAGAAGTTAACTCACCCCAGGTTGCCCTGCCAGGTAGTCGTGGAGGAGGATTCAAACCCAAGCAATCTGTACCCAGATGTGCTCTGAACTACCATACTATATTGCCAATGATGATATGGTTCCTGTTCCAAGAAAGCTTAGAGCCCAGAATCTGAAAGTACATACTTTAATTTAAATAAAATAGTGAGGAAATAAGGTTTGGAGTGCAAATGAAGGATTAGGGGTTGGGGTGCAGGGGTCAATGACTTTCCTGGCAATTCTGACCTCTCTGGTTCTATGTAAGTAGTCAAGGAATTCACTGAGTTTCTTTGAATCCACACCCCCCCACCCATGACTTTCTATAGTAGTTCATCATAGGGTCTCAATTCATCTTATAGTCAGTGAATAATAAGCACAGAGCCTAGCTCCAGAACCCAAAATATATACATACAAAAGCAAAGAGAAAAATGTCCAAGAGTCAGTTAAAAATTGGATCTGAAATCAAATAAAGAAATAATAAAGAAGAGAATGCCAAAGACAAAAATTAAATTTCTCTAGCTTTCCATGAGGAAACTTTTAGCACACCATCCAGTTGTTCATTTCATAGTCTCTGCAAAGGGGTATTAATGGTTGAGTACTTATTTATATACTAAAGGCCTGGTGCATGAAATTCTTCACTGGTGAGAGGGGGAGGTCCCTCAGGACGGCCTGAACCCTCTTGCAGTCTGGGAGCCCTTGGGGGATGTCCGACTGATGGCTTAGACCACTGCACTCACCAGCCATGAGCCCAGCTTCTGGCTGAGCGGTGCTCCCTCTCTGAGAGAGCAATGACCACCAGGGGGCAGCTCCTGCGTTGAGCATCTGCCCCCTGGTGGTCAGTGCATGTCATAGCAATCGGTCATTCCACCATCAGGCCAAAACCGGCTCTCCAACATCCCCTCAGGTGTCCTGGATTATGAGAGGGCACAGGCCATGCCAAGGAACCCCACCAGTGCACAATTGGAGCTGGGGAGGGACACAGGAGGTTGGCCAGCTGGGAAGGGACCACAAAAGGGCTCCAGGGTGTGTCCAGCCCATCTCACTCAGTCCTGATCAGCCAGACCACAGCAGCAAGCTAACCTACAGGTCAGAGTGTCTGCCCCCTGGTAGTCAGTGCACGTCATAGCAACTGGTTGACAGTCAACTGTCTGCCTCCTGGTGGTCAGTGCATGTCATAGCAAGTGGTTGAGCAGCCTTAGCATATCATTAGCATATTACACTTTGATTGGTTGAACGGCCAACCGGACGACAAGACACTTAGCATATTAGGTTTTTATTATATAGGATTGGCTGAACTTTGCTGTCATGTTGCTACCTAAAGTTAGTTGTTTTCAACCTTTATGCTTAAAAGATAAAGTATATGAGAAAAAGGGCAAGTTTTCCATAAAAGAAGATCTAACCAACTAGTCCAGTGGTTGGCAAACTGCGACTCGCGAGCCACATGAGGCTCTTTGGCCCCTTGAGTGTGGCCACGAAGTTTCAGTTGCACTGTATATGCGCGCCCGCACGTGGTATATTGTGGAAGAGCCACACTCAAGGGGCTGCAGTTTGCCAACCACTGAACTAGTCTATTCAATGGAATTTCCTCTTTTGGGTTTTCTATTAGCTTAAGTGTGCAAATAAGGGACTGCAGACCAATCACACTGCTGTCATCTCTACTCACCCAGTCAAAAGGATACATCCTTGCATTATATTCTGATAGAAAGAAATGAAACCTGATTTAATGCTCTCTGCTTGACAACAATATTCAATGAAGCAATTTGTATGATTCAGAACTATGATTTCCTCTCACAGAAAGTACATATGCTTAACAATAATTTCATGATATAGTGTAGTTATTTAAAACCTGGCATAGATACCATGCTCAAACAAATCATCATTGGTTCCAGAAAGGAAAGGAGTAGTTTAAGGATCATAAATATTAAAACAACAAAATGATATTTTTTAAATCATGGAAAATAGACTTGCGTATAAATAGAAAGCCATCAAGATTATAAAACCAATCTATCCAAATTTAGATTTAAATATTTGAAATGATTGCCATGTATATAGTACATACTATATCTCATATTAATTCATGTAACATTTACAATCTACACATAACATTAAAAATCCAATATATATTCATAACATTTAAATTATATATACAAATATTTCAAATAAGAATAAGACTTATTCAATTCATATCCTTTAAATGCCTAGAATTCTAAGGAGCAACCCCAGTATAGGTGTATGATCATAGGTAGTGTATATCATGACTATTTGCCTTCCATGGTCCTTGTCACTTTTCTTTGCATTCATTTTACACTAACTTAAAATGCATGTCTTTCTCATTCTTTATATTTAAAACTAGAGGCCTGGTGCACAAAATTCATGCACAGGGGGATGAGGGGGTGTCCCTCAGCACAGCCTGCACCCTCTCCAATCTGGGATAGTGAGTGATTGCCCCTAATCGCTTCTGCCCGCCAGCCTGATCACCCCCTAACCACTCCCCTGCCAGTCTTATTGATGCCTAATTGCTCCCCTGCCAGCCCAATTTCCCCTAACTGCCCTCCCCTGCTGGCCTAGTCACACACAACTGCCCTCCCCTGCTTGCTCAGTCACCTCTAACTTCCCTCCCTTGCCAGCCTGGTCACCCCTAACTGTCCTCCCGGAAGGCTTGGTCACCCCTAACTGCTCTCCTCTGCAGGCCTGGTCATCCCCAACTGTCCTCCCCTGCAGGCCTGGTCACCCCCAACTGCCCTCCCCTACTGGCCTGGTCCCCCCTCACTGCCCTCCCCTACTTGCTGGGTCACCCCTAACTATCCTCTCCTACTGGCCTGATCGCCCCTAACTGTCCTCTCCTGCTGGCCATCTTTGACCACATGGGGGTGGCCATCTTGTGCGTTGGAGTGATGGTCAATTTGCATATCACTCTTTTATTAGATAGGATACTTAAAGTTAGTATAATTCTCTTGAATTTCATATATTATTTTCAGAACTGAATATTTTAAATGCATAATTTACAAGAAAAATGACACTGAACTTTCAATTAAAGTCTTAATGAACTTTGCATCAGCAGAAAACAAATACACAAATTTCTGAGGGTGAAAATGGCTCTAAAAAAAAACTTCAAAGCCTCTACTAGTACCAAGTCTTGTGTGCAAAATACACATATGTCATATTCAAGACTAGCTTTTACAGGGGCCAAAATAGTAAATGCCTACAGATTGCAGGTAAATGGTAAAAGAGTCCAGGCCATGTGAGGACTGTGGCATCCCAAAGAGAACAAGCTGTCTAAAAGGAGCAGTGCATATTACCTACCCATATGATAAAGTGGTCTCAGTGCTGCTGGATGGATTGTCTTTAAGAAAAGAGAAATTTAGAATCGTTTGTTAAATCATCTGATTATTAAATGTTGGCAACTAATTTTTCTGAATGACTAATGTTCAAGACAAATCTTGGCCTCCAATGCTTTCTGATCACTATCTAATCCTTAAACAACCTTTACTTTCAATGTAATCACTATGTGATCATTGGTTAACGTGATTCTATATCAATTGATCTAAAATACTCTATGATACAAAACACTGAGATAATTTCCAAGATTCATCAGAAAAAGAAAAGAAACCTATGTGTCACTCTTTTTAAATATGTCAGTTCAAAATCTTTTCATAGATTCTTAACAGCCTGTTTCATAATTATATGCTTATTAGGTCTGGGTGTAGATGCACAAAACATAAGGAAATACAAAGTTCCAGGGTGAAACTGTGGGGTAAATCAACATTTCAGGCTCAAAAGGCAGGAGAAGATAGTCAAAGATGAGAGGAAGAGGAAAGATTAAATCCATGTAAAGAAAATAGAAGTTTGGGGGAGAGTGTCAAAAGTGTTTTGATTCCAAATTGATTCAGGTGAAGACTGTGAATAAGATTTGATATAAGAAGGGAAGTAGGAGACCAGGTCAACTTTGAGAGTTGAGGTAGTGGGGTGCACACCAGACAAGGGTTTGTAGTAGCATCGAATGGTCCATTCACTCAGCCCTTGGTCTTCCATTCCATCTGTGCTTTTCTCCTGCTGTAGGCAATCTCATCTATTCACATATTACATCTGGGAGCAAACCCATAAACATAAATCTTCCCTTAGACCAGCTTCATTTCCAGTCCTCCATGGCATCTCTATCCTTCTAGACCAGTGTTTCTCTTCTGGCCCTTTAAATACAGTTCCTCGTGTTGTGACCCAACCATAAAATTATTTTCGTTGCTACTTCATAACTGTAATATTGATACTGTTATGAATCGTAATGTAAATATCTGATATGCAGCATGGTCTTAGGTGATCCCTGTGAAAGGGTCGTTCAACCCCCAAAAGGGTCGCAACCCACAGGTTGAGAACCGCTGTTCTAGACACTCATGCCAGAAACCCAGAGTGATCCTCAAAGCTGCTACTTCATCACCCCCACATCCAATTAGTCACCAATTCTTGTGGATTCTACCCCTAAGGGGCAATTTAAATTCATCCATTTCTCCATCCCTCTGCTATCACTCTTCTCTGACTAGCTTATTAGGGAACCCATCTCGGTAGTGACATCTCCCACTGTCATCCCCAGCTTACAGAGGGCCTTACTGCAGAATTTTTAAGGATGGTGATGTTCACTTTCACTGTCTATTTCTTGATGTCTTAGTGAAGGAAGGGTCTTCATAGCTTTCTTGGCGGATGGGATTAGATGTGTAGGCTGTATCTGGTAAATCCTTTTTAATATTTTAAAAAATGTGATAATACATTTTTTCCAGATACTTTTGCCAACAGACTTCCCATTTGGTTATCTGAATAAGAGGCTATGGAGTGAGGCAGATGGGGGCGGGGGGTGTTAAGTGTGAAACTCATACATTTACATAATATCATCATTCAGGATAGAAAAATATTGTGGAATGCAATTGTAACTCAAAGTTTGGGTTCACAAATTTTACTCTTTTAGCAATGGTTCCAAGGGTATATAGGGCGAGGCAAACATTTGTGAATACACAATAAAGAGTTTATTCTTATATTATTTATTAATTATTGTATTAGTTTCCATATGAACTTCAAACCTACTTTTGCCTTACCCTGTACATTGGAAGACAATTTATAATATTTTTTAGTGAAATGACATTAAATCAAATCAAACTTAACTTAAATATTTTCAATCTAGATAGATATGTGGTGCTGTCATGCTAGCATAAGTGTGTGCTTAAAAAGCCAGCATTACTGGAGCTACATACTTTAAATGTAAATATTATTTGTCCCACCAATATAAAACTTCAAAATATTTGTAATATTAATAATTCAGTTCAGCCCATATTGAATTGAGGACCTACTAGATTCTAGACTACTAAAATATGTGCCACCTAGACACAGACACATACACACAGTGTTTTATAACTGAATTTAAAAGCATAAACTTGAATTTTAAAGTCAACCAAGGTACTGAGTGTCAAAATAAGCAAATCGCTGTAGCATTCCTCCAGAGACTGATGACATACCCTCACATGATTTATCACTGGAGCATTTGGATGGAGGGAAGCTGCAGGGTCGTCTTGTGGAACCTCTGTCCTGGGGCTAGAATGAGGCTTGGTGTTTGCCTTGTGGCGCGCAGGTGTCTGTGCAACTTACTCGGTTAGGTCCCAAGGGCACTTTTGTGAAAAACAAGGGTTAGGAAAAGATATCGTAAACACTAAGAAATAAAAGGAAGTTAATTATGCCAGGTGAAAGGCCACCGAATTCTATTTTAGCACCTCCAAAAGCATGCCAATATTTATACAACCATCTCCTGAGATTTATGGGAGATGTCAGTTTTTAAGACACTCTACCTTTCTCTTATTCTTTTCCAGCCATCTGTGGGTAATAAGCGTGGGGAGGGGATGATCTGACAAAGGATGAAACACAACCAACTGTAAGACTTTGAGCCTTGTATAACAAAATAGAAAAACAAAGATCAAAGCCACAAGGCACACTGGATGATTATTTGGTTTTTTTTAAAAGAACAGCCCGAAGCAAGGAAAAACTTCCCCAACTTCTAAACAACCAGAGTATCAGGGAAACATAAACAAGAGCGTGTTTATCTTACGCCTCCCACAGAATCTGCTCGTGGACCTCTCTCGCTGAAACCTTCAGCCAGCTGGACATACAGTAAGCTGGGCAGCCTGCTTGCATTTACTCAGGATAAGAGATTATTTTGAAGATCTGGTGGTACTTTTTACAAAGTCAAATCCAAAAACCAAACTCATGTGTGTCAATGTAGAAAAACTAGATATACAAAATGATGAAAATGAGTTCCATGATCCCCATCCTCCACCCCCACAAAAATTCCAAGCCCTATAGATCCTAATGCTGATAAATGGCTTTCAGTCTGGGAAGAGAGAAACTTCTCTCTGTTTAAAGACACGTTTATGTTGTTGGGGCTTTTTCTTCCGTAAGTTAAATGTATGCCAGAAATAACATATTTTCTTCTGAGTAGGAAGGTAGGATACTCACCTGTACTTGGCCAGTTTTTTCTGCACTATCCTCTACAGGTAAAAGAAGATAGTATTTTTGTCCTGTATTCTTAGATCAAATTTACATATCTAGCTTGATAAATCCTCTTTTCTATCAATTCTATAATAGGAGTTATTAAAGGTTGTCTTCATATGCAGAAAAAATGAGCCCAAAGTGAATAATGTAGTAAATTTATCATATTAACTATAGTGCTTAATACTGATTCATACTGATTAATATAAAGAAAATTGAAACAAAAATATACAATAAGTGACTTAAGGACAGAAAAGTAAACTGGATTTTAATATATTGCTTTTAAACTCTATAATCATTGTTTTCAATCCTGGCCATGAACAAAGGGTACTTTGGAAGCCCAACTTCATCTTTAAATAAATCTGAGATTGATTGTTTAAAATTCAGTGGTTCCCAGTGTGGGGCTTGTGGCAATTTGATTTTTAAGGGGTGCAATTTAAGAATGAGTTATTAACAGTGAATTTTTTGCATTTCTTATGGTTCTAGGGGACTCGTATACAGTGTTGTGACATTTCAGTTCTCTATTATATGTTTGAAACTTTATTTGCTATTTTTTCATATCACTTCATATTATTTTTTTAACAATTTCTTAGTGATTTCTTCCTCAGTACTTCAGTATCTTCCTCAGTATCTTTTCATTGTTTTATTTTTCTCTTTCATGGATGCCATGTTCTTTGGAAGATCATTTAGACCAAGTTGATGGCCTTTAAAGCTTCCTCCACGTGAATAGGAGTTTACTTTTTGAATAATAAGAATTATATGTCACAGAGGGGCTTCAAGATTTTAAAGATGCTTAGGTGGGGCATTGCCAAAAAAAAAAAAGGTTGAAATCACTGGCTTAAATGCATCTCAAAAAGTACCTTTTAGAGTCTTTTCCTTTCCATTTCAACGGCTATAATCTAACCTGGGCTTATGTCACCACAGAAACCTTTTAATTTTACTAGGTTTGCTCCTAACATTTGTGGGGCCTGAACCAAGAATACAAATCAACCCATATATCATTTGTCAAAAAAATTGAGTCACAAGTCAAGATAACAAACTATTAAATAAAATGTGTACTACTTTCCTGCCTTGAAAAACATATTTCATATTCATCAGATAAACAAATGTGAGTTTAGAATTTTGGGATTTCCCCAAAATTCTGCATTAGAACATGATAGCATTAGAAGACCTTGTTCCCAACCCCTATTCTCTAACACACAGCCTCATCCTATGACCTATTCTCCTTCTCCTCCACCTGTTAGCTCCAACCTGCACCATGAGGTGCCTGGTGTGGACACTTAATCCTCCGTCTCCCAGTTCACCTCTTTCATGCCCACAGCAAACACCTATCCATTAGCCACTCCTTGGGCATAGGTATGTGTAACAAGCCAACATGGTCCATCCTTGACACGTGGGTTAGAATTCTTCTGAATTCCCTAACATGGCAATGAAAGAATGACAATCCAAATACTTGTTTAAACTAGAAACTTTAGATTCCGCTCAGAACTTTTTTCCAATCCTCTTTATTCTTTAGCTGAAACACATCTAACATCAGTAAACTTTTTCCCATTCAAATTGCCTTTGTACTAGATAAAGCCTCATTATTATTCTGCATTATAGCAATTGCCTCTTAAATTGTTTTTCTGTTCATGTTATGTCCCAGCCCAATTAATTCCTTGCTCTTTTTAAAGTATAATTGCAGTCAGGTCATTGTTATCTTTAAAGAGATTTTGTTCCTGCCCACTGTCAAATGAATAAAACTAACATTTGAGTTTAGTTAGCACAGACAGCTTTCTACAGGGTGGCCCAGCCTCGTCTTCCTCCCGAGGCCCAGCTTGCCTTTCTCTGTCCACATTGCTCATCATTCTCAGAATATTCCATACTTTTTTTCGTTTCTCATTCTTTGTTCGTGCTATTCCTTTTGCTTTGAATGCCAACCTCTAATTATGATGCTATGAACTCTGTCTCGTTCTCCAAACACCCTCTCCCTACAGACGTCTTTGACTCCCAAATTAATTCTTCCCTCATCTGTGTCCTGACTAAATTTTATGTCTAACTTTCTTACAGCATTTATCAAATTAGCATAATTCATATTGCGTTTAGCTGAGTGGCAGACATGATTGTTCAATTAACACTAATTTGCTCTTAATTTGGATTTCTTCAGAAACACACCCTAAAACAAGGATTTGTGTGCAGTTTGAGAAGTCCAAGAATCACTGATACAAAGGAGGGAAGTAAGACAAGGTAAGGAAAACAGCCAATAAAGTTTATATCATGGAACCAGATAACACCATGGCAACTCGAGCTTAAGATGTTTGTCTTCCCAAAGGAGAGTCAACTGAGGCAACAATGTTTAAGGGCTGAGCCTAGAAATGTCAATTCCCTTGTGCATTTGTTCAACTTCATACAGAGGGTGGCTTTCCCCTCTTGGAGAAAAACTTAAAGGCACAGAAACACAGACACTAGCACTTGGAAGTTAGCTGGAGAGCACTGTGTTGAGCCCTTATGACATATACAGAAAGTACTTGTCTAGAAGAATCCTGTTGTCTCTGTGGCATGGTAGCAATAAGTAAGGAATGATGGCATATAATCCTGCCATTATTACCAATCTTTTCTTGCTCTGTATCTACACTAACACTAACTGTCTGAAGGCCAATGACACATCAATCACTGTAAAAGTTCTACTTTATTCAATCTTTTCAGCATTAAGAGGTAACTTGTTGCAGTCATTTTAGAGAAAGAAACTGATGTTCAGAGAATTTAATTCATGGAATTTAAGTCCGAAAACTTGGGGCATACAGCTAAAGAGGTCCATAAAAGGCATTTGAATCCGGGTGTTTTTTAAAGAAAATTCAAATGTTTAATATAAAGATCCTAGAAGAATTAATCTGACTTTTCCAGCCTTAGTATGTCATCTATTTATATCTAATTTAAAAGTTAACATGTTTATTAAAATGAATACATTACTATTATTTTCAAAAATCATATTAAAATTATGATAGTGCCAAATTTAGTAAGCCAAGATACTTTATAAATTTCTTTATAAAATATTAGAAACATTTTCTAAGTGCCTAAACATATGTCATTATTAGAAATAGCTCTAAAAATTATAACTAAATTTGTGGTTAATATTTTTTTTAATTTTTTTTTATTGCTTAAAGTATTACAAAGGGAATTACATATGTGTCCTTTTTTTCCCCCACCCTTGACAATCCCCTGGCCTTCCCTACCCCGCAGTGTCTTATGTCCATTGGTTATGCTTATATGCATGCATACAAGTCCTTCGGTTGATCTCCTACCCCACCGTCCCAAACCCTCCCGAGGTTCCCACTGTAGTCTGACAGTTTGTTCAATGCTGCTCTG
>NW_006284843.1:333375-341052 GCF_000327345.1 Myotis davidii | reverse complement strand
TGTTGATTGTTGATGATAGCCAGTCTGACAGGTGTGAGATGGTACCTCATTGTTGTTTTGATTTGCATCTCTCGGATGATTAGTGACTGAGCATGTTTTCATATGTCTCTTGGCTTTCTGAATGTCCTCTTTTGAAAGGTGTCTATTTAGGTCCATTGCCCATTTTTTGATTGGATTGTTTATCTTTATGGTTAATATTTTAAGAAAACATATTTAAAAATAAATAAATATATATCATGTGAAGTTTATCTATAAAAAACTGTCCAAAAATTTGAAATATGTATTTTTTCACTTGTAATAAAAATTCTGGTGACTGTATATTTTAGTAGTATTTTTTATTCCTATACATTTTATAATTTGCTCCCAACCTTTTTGAAGAAGGTGGATATAAAACATTAAAATAATGATATCAATATCTGCAGTACAAACCCAGTTATACTACCATATTATACCCCCACAAACAATCATTAGGCTACCCTTTCTGATCACCACCCCCCAGAAAAAAGTGGGGGGAATTCTTCAAAGTATTTGGATATAGCATTTTGTCCAATTAAATAAAATGTTTTATAAACATTATCAAGATCTTATAGATGTTGGGGAAAACAGGAAATCACCCCACTGATATAAAAGAATAGTAATTATTTTGCTAAAAAGCTTAGTAGAAAATTAGTGTCAATTTTCTTTGGATTTAAAATAATGCAAAGAGGTGAGCGTTGTAGTTCTTGATGATTCCTGGGCAAGAGTTTACATTAAATGTTGTTTTTTTTTTCAAAGAACTGCATAAGATTTAACAACCTATCACTTAGTTCAACATTTTATTCATAGTTGTTTATGTGTGCAATTTATATTGAGTGACTCTTCATGAATCTCAATGATCTTAACCCTGATTTTTCTTTAAAAATGATTTCCTAACCAAGCAAAGATCACCAACACAGAATATTAAAGCAAAAGGTCTAGATGTTTAGAACTATCTGAAAAAGGTTAATTTGTGTTATCTTTCAAAAAAAAGTAAAACACATAATTATTCCTGGCCATATTCCAAACCTGGAGTTATCTATCAGAGTTCTAACATGTTTAATGAATATATCTTAAAAAACAATAAATTATTTTAAAAAACAATATGAGAGAGAGAGATCATATATTTGTATTTTAAAGACTTTCCCATTTTATAACCATATAAAGCTGTGGCACATTCTAAAACATCCATAAAATTCCTCTATCCCATTTGTATTCTGCATTTGTAAATTCTGTCTTAAGTAAAATAAGCAACTGAGTGCAACATTTGAAAACTTATAAATACTGTTTTAATTACTCTGCACTCCTGAATCCATCTGTTTGGATGGATTTGAGGCAGTGATGTCAAACATTATGAGAGTGTTTATTGCTTTGGAGTGGGAAGGAACACTTACATGGCACATCTGTATAATTTAGAAGACAGCACTATGTAAGTCACACACACAGTATTATAGGTAATATCTTGTTACAGAAGATTAATAAAAAATAATTATCAATTTCTAAAAGTCTAATTCTCACAAAATTTTAGTTTAAGCAAAGATAATAATATTTTATAATTTCAATTGACTTCTGAATTCATTGTATTTCCAACCATGATAACAAAGCAAAAAGAAATATTAGCAATATAAATCAATCTTTTAAGAGGGAGAATTCTTAGAAGATCATGAATTGGTATTAATCAGTTTTAGTACCAGCTTTTATTTTACTCACTAATTTATTTGCTTATTCAACAAATATTTATTAAGTTTCTTTTATTGGCAATCCTTGGGCTGGACACTAATAACACAAAATATAATAGAAAGTAAGTACTTCCCTTAAGAAATGGCACCTGGTGAATTTATTCTCCTTTCCTGTAAAGGAGGTCCCCTATCTTACTTAAAACAGAGTCTTAATGGATAGCCCAAGTCTTGCAAACATATTCTCTTTTAACTTTCATGGGGCTCTTCCCATTAGAAATTACAATTCATGACAATTTACAGAACTTTGACTTTATTTCCACATCAGCAACCCTCCTGCATATTACATCTAGAACAGTTCCAGTTCTGGAATCATAAACTTAATTATTGTTTTCTAGCCTAAACATCCTATTATTTCACTCTCTCACTACCTTATTTTCATTGCAAGTGTCATCATATATATATATATGTATATATATATATATATATATATATATATCTCAAAATCCTCCAGTCCTTCAATCTCCTACTATCATTGTGCATTTTTTTTCATTTCCTTCCCTGAACAGCATGTAGTTCATGACCCATAATCTCCCCCTTACTACCTTCTACTCTCAATAAATTCAAATAAATGCAAATATTTGTGTTTTTACTCTTATAGTCAGGCTCTGGGGTACTGCAGAACAAAATCACAATTCTATCGGTTTGCTTCACAACAATGTCAGGGTCTCCAAATCATCTCAGTCATGATTCAGGGATAACAAATTTTGTAACTGTCCCTGATCAGACACCTCTCCCATTTTTCCTCAGATTAAAATATGTATGACTGTATTTAAGTACTGTAATGCAAGGTCTTTATCACTTATCACCTTAAGCATTTAAATGTTTTTTAATCCCTTCAGCAAGAGTGTCTTTTGCTTGTACTTCTTGTCCAACACATCTTCTTGCTCAAGACCAAGTGAATCTTTACCATCCTCCACACAGATTGCACTTCACTTAATTTCATACTCTCTCCTCCACCTTTTATTCTTTATCTCCTGTCAAATTTCTACCATAATACACAACTTTTTCTTGACTTGATAGCTGACTCTCTTCCTCTTACTTTCTATACTATAGTCAAGATTCTCAGATCATTCTACTAGTAGTTTTCTCTATTTTTCCATTCTCAACCTGTGACCATCTGCTACCAACCCATTTCCAGTGGCTGTGCTTACTAATGGCCTCCTACTTTCCAAATTAAATTGAAATCTTTTTGTCAGTACACAATTTGACAAAAATGTCAGTACATATCTGACATTGGTAATCACTGTTTGAAATTCTCTTCTTCCTTGGTTTTCGTGAACACAGCTATTTACTCATTTTTTTTTTATCCTTCCTTTAGGCCACTCTTACTTCTAGGGTCCATTTCCTTCACCCATACATCTGTAAGTTTGTGCTCACTCTGGCTCTGACATTTATACTCTTCTCATACTAGATATTCCCATGTTGTTGATTTCAGTCATATCCTTATTCAGTCATATAAATGCTGATGATCCCCAAACTATACAACCATCTTAAATCTCTCTCTTATGCAACAGACTCATGTGATACTACTGACAGCCAACTGAACTTCAAATAGCAAGTAATATTTACTAAGTACTCATTATGCTAATGCTGCTTAGAATAGTTCTAAACGTTTAAATATATGGATACATTTATTAATCACAATAATCCTAAGAGGCCTACCACCATTTTTTTTCCTGCTTTATAGGTGAAGAAACTGAGGCTAAATATGTTCATTCAAGGATATACAGCTTATAAATAAAAAAGCGGTCTGAACTAAGATGCTAAATTGTCACTTTAAAGGTCCTGCAAATACTCAAATCTAAAAACACTTAAACACTAAGAACCCTTCCTTACTTAGCTCCACTAAGTTTGATGACCTGCTTTTACAAGGTTTCCTAGTTCGTATTCTTCAGTAATTGTTTTTTTCCCCTTTTCTATTCATCTCACTAGATTATTAGCTACTTAAGGCCTATATAATTTTATTTCTGAAAACACAATATCTAACCCAGTGCTTCATACATAATAGGAATTTAACTTGAATTGAATAAATTAGTTTTAAAATATTTACCTTTTTTTTCTCATCATTTGTTTTGCTGACCTCTATAAGAAATATTATAAGAACCCATCAGTAGATGAGTGGATAAAAAGCTATGGTACATTTACACCAGGGAATACTGTGCTGTAGTAAAAAGGAAGGATCTCTTACCCTTTGAGACAGCATGAAGGGACTAGACCAGTGGTTCTCAACCTTCCTAACGCCGCGACCCTTTAATACAGTTCCTCATGTTGTGGTGAGCCCCAACCATAAAATTATTTTTGTTGCTACTTCACAACTGTAATTTTGCTACTGTTATGAATCATAATATAAGTATCTGATTATAGAAGCATGGAATAGACTGTGGAATCTCAGAGGGAAGGTTCGGATAGGTGGGAAGAGATTAACCAAAAAACTTGTATGCATATATGCATAACCCATGAACAGATAATAGTGTGGTGAAGGCCTAGGGGCAGGCTAGAGGGGGTTAATTGGGGGGGGAGGGGGACCTATAATACTTTCAACAAATACTTTCAATATGCGATAGTACCAAAATAGTTCTTTTCTCTTTTTCCTTCTTAAGACAAATCCTTAGAAATTAATACTGGTTTAATTTGTTTATTTGGCCATAGATTGAAAGATAGCTTTCAGTTTAACTGATTTAAAACTTTTAATATATCAAATTTCAAAACAATATTCCAACACTTCTATATTTCAGTAAGAAAAAATATGTATATGTAAATACAAATATATTGCATATATAAAGAAAGGTGAATGCTTACTCATCTAACCTGTGATAGTAATGATTCCTGGGGAATGAGGTTAAAGTAAGTCCATTTCCTACATTATAAATATGTATGCTCTTTGTATTTTCTATATGGAACATGTATTCCTTTTATTTTAAATTTCGTATTTTTACATTAAAAAGATAATAAATTTTAATGAAAAGCAAAACTTCCATTTGTAAAGAAAAGTATTTCATAATGAGGTTATCCTCCTAAATAAACAAGTAAAATCCCTTAGAGAGGGTCCAAGATGAGCCTACTTTATTTCACATTCTGAGAAAATACCACAGGTCCAAATGCATTTATTAAATTTCTGAAGCGGTTCCTTATTTTTACCTGTTGCTTACACACACCCTAACACTCAGTAACTTCAACTAATGTATTATAATTCTTTTCTTTTCAATTTTATTTTTGGTTCATTTAAAAATTGCTAGTGAAAGGCTTCCTGAGTTTTCTTCCCAGCAATTTCCAAAGCACTTATTTTTAAAATCCAAACAGTGGTTTAGAATTCCAAATGAGTAACAATGTGTGTTTAGACTGAAAAATTAGAATACATTTCAAACTAAATATTTCAAAATCAATTTCTTTTATGTTTACTCATCAATTCTTTGGTTCCGGGCTCTCTGTTTTCCCTGAAACAGTTGACAGTTTTGCTTTTGGTATTAAATAACATAGGATTAGTCTGCCTAAGGGACCATCTGTTGTTCTATGCCCTGTCATGACAATTCTGAGGCCTTCAGACTACATCCTGTGGTTTCTCGCTAAGGGGAGAGGGCATTCTCTATCATGAGCCTAAGCCTCAGAAATGCTGTCCGTTCCAAATGAATCAACATACAGCTGTGATATGTGTCAAGCAAGACAGGATACTTTTGTTTTGTTATATGTGAAAATTACTTGATGTTTTAGCAGATGGGAATGTAAGGGGGGTTTTTGTTTGTTTGTTTTTATTTCATTAGGCTATGCTTTGCAATGTGGATATGTTATTAAACACCTTAAGGGGTTTTCTCCTATTTTACTATATGAGTGACTGCTGATATTCCTGATCGAGCTAAATAAAACCAAAATTCCTATTTCTTATATGATAGCTAGTTTTAGACAACCAGCAATATTTATATCCTTTTAAAGTCACAAGAGACAAAGGTTGTCCTTTACCTCAACTTCAAAAGCTTTTAGCAGTCTCAAAAAGCTCAAGGTAATATGAATTAAGCACATCCAGGGAGGGTAAGTAAATTCATGGGGATTCTTTAAGTAAAGGCAGGTTAAGGAAGCCTTTCCAACAGTCCAGAGTTTTATACTAAATTCCCAAAGAAAGTTATTCCTGGGTCTACCCTGGAATTCCTTCTCCTTTAAGAAAAGTCAGATAAAGTTAAATAGTAGTACATATTTTGCCCTTATAGTTTTATCTTTACATAATTATTTCATTGTTTCAAAATATAAACCAAATAGTAGCATTTTATTCATTGGATTCTAATGTATCTATGGTGTATAAGACACAACTCCTGGGCACGGGCTATGGGGGTATGGAAAGATAACTGTGGTCGAAATGCCTCAGAGAGGGTACAGCCAAGAATGACAATCACCTTCTGAAATGCAGGGAAAGAACCAAAATAAAATATACGTCCCCTGCAGAAGTAGCAAACTTTAAAGATTCCCTGTAAACATGGTTACAAATGAGACCACAGTGACCCCAGATTTCCAGCAAGAAGCCCAGGCTACATCCTAGATTCAGCACCATAACAAATATGCCTCTCAACTCCAACTTATGTCAACTAAAGCAACAAGGCAGTTAAGCAGTTACCCATTTTACTATAATACTAGGGGCCCTAGTGCACGAATTCATGCACCTTGAAAGGAACTGTGGGATGCCAGGCTGCAGTGGGCACAGGGGTGGGTCTTGGCCCATCCTCCATGCCCCTGACCGGCCCCTCCTGCTGCAGCCCCTGGTCCCATTGCTGGCAGCCCTGCTCCCACGGCCCCGCTCCCACGCCCTGACGGCACTGGCCCCACTCACATCCGCTGACAGCGCAGAGCAATAGGGACAGGCGCCATTAGTGGGTGCAAGCAGGGCTAGCCCGTCAGTGGGTGTGAGCGGTGGCTCTGGTACCAGCAGCGGGTGTGAGTGAGCAGGGCCAGTGCTGGCGGCAGCAGGTGCAAGCACCTGGCGGACCATGGTGCGCAGGAGCAAAGAATTTTCAGTAACCACCAGAGGCTCGCTCCAATGACAGCAACCGGCACCCCACCTTGGTCTGGTGCTCCTGCTCACCTGCTCCACCATCCTGCCTTGGCCAATGCCCACCATGTTCTGCGCTCTGCCACCTGCTACTGACGCCCACCATGTTCCACATGTGCCCCCTGGTGGTCATCACATGTCATAGTGACTGCTTGTTTGGTTTTTCCGCTGTTCAGTCTATTTGCATATTAGGGTTTTATATATATAAATGTCTGAGATAATTAGATACAATTAGAAAAATTAGAAATTTCTTATTTAATTAGAAAAACTAAATTAAAAAGAATTCCAGAATTTAGGGAAAAGAGGAAAAGTTTGTGTCTTTCACGGTCCACATATCTGAGAGATATAGACCTTGCTTCTGGCAGAAAATCTGTTCAGATACTAGAGAGCTACATTTGATATCACAGCAAATCACTTCAAGATTTCACCAAGGCTGAATGAAATATCCTCCAAAACTATCACAAACCCTTTGTTTCTATTTCATAGAGCAACTTTCTGGTTACTAATATTGTCCAATTTCCTTTACATCTGGAAGGTGATACCCAGATATATAACATAAGGATATCTCCATAAAAATGAATGTTAGCCCTGCAACTTATAAAACCTTCTATGATGAGTTCAGGTAGCATGAACTGACTGACTCAGTGCCATGGGAAAAGAAACAAAATAATTTTCTAAACTTGAAATCTCACATCATGAAAGGTAGTCCCTGTCTCTACCCAGGAGCTGTGTGTACATACCGTCTCTTAATGCTACTGTGCATTTAAAGGTCAGCCCAGCCAGAGTGGCTCAACTGGTTGAGTGCTGTGCTGTGCACTGGAAGGTTGCTGGTTTGATTCTGGTCAGAGCACATACCTGAGTTGCAGGTTCAGTCCCAGGTTGGTGGGGGTT
>NW_006284843.1:327677-333344 GCF_000327345.1 Myotis davidii | reverse complement strand
TGGGGTGGGGTGGGTTAAGGCATGTTCTCTCCCCCTCAGCATTCCTCAAGTGAGGATTTTTTTTAAGTCATCAACACAAAAGTCAGCTCCCAGGAAACTCACAGCCTAGTAGAGGAATTAAATGTGTATAATTATTCATAATGTAACAGAATGATTAGCCTATCAAAGATATTCAAGCACCATGAAAATACCAATGAGGAAAAGATACACTTTACTGAAGGAATGAGAGGAGCTTAATAAAGGAACCAGCCAGCCAAAAAATATTTTTCAAGTACTGTGGCACTGAGCTGGGATTAGAATTCTGACAGAGTGGAAGGAAAGGAAATGTAAAGCTAGATTTAAAAGGATACCATGAGTGAAGTGTTATACATGCTTAAGTAATTCAGAAAATCTGATTTGGCTGATTTAACTACACATAACAGGAGAAGAGCCTGTGAAGGTAACTTGGGTTTGGATTCTTGTCCAGACCTGGCCTTCTTTGTATAGCAACGCTAAGGAGTATAAACGTTATTTTATAAGCACCGGGAAGAGGAACGTTTTTGAGCAGAGATTCTGTTTGCTGGGTCTTGTCTTGCTCACATTACTCCAGCAGTCGAAATGACAGAATTTTGTATGAAAGAGTCAGGAGGCAGTGGAATCACTGGAGGAGCTTTAATGATGGTGACGTGAGAGTTAACAAGAACCTGGAATAGCAGAGTGGCAATAGAACAAAAAGAAGGCAGGAGCTAGGCTATTATTAAATTTAGTTAACACACAATTATTTTACTGATTTGCCTTTTATACCCAAATCTTGATATTACAACATAGAAGCCTTCAGTTACAATGAACTAAAAGATAATACCAATCTAAAATAATGTGATCATGTATATGTCTGTAAACTATTTATTGTGACCCACAGAAGTAAAAGAAAACCTGCTATTGTGGGTACAATTATGCAACAGATCAGTAATATTACCTGTTTTATAGAGATATAACTTTAATCAAATTGATTTGATCCTCTCTCTGAACTGAGAAAGTTACTGATGGATGTAAATTCCTATAGTCATTTGGAACTGAGGAATAGGAAAAGATAAATTAGTGTGATTAATATAAAGATGGTGCTTCTGGTCACACTGTTTCACCATCACCCTGACTAGCTCTTCCAGGACTGATGAAGAATCTTTCTTTTTAAAAAAAGATATTTCTATTGATTTCAGAGAGGGAAGGAGAGGGAGAAAGAGGTGAGAAAGAATCATTGATTGGCTGCCTTCTGCATGCCCCACACCAGGGATAGAGTCCACAACCCGGGCATGTGCCCTGACCAAGAATTGAATTGTGACCTCCTGGTTTATAGGTCAATGCTCAACCACTGAGCAATACTAGCCAGGCGAAGAATCTTTCTTTACCTAAGAAGGTAATATGAGGACATATAAGATCCATTCATTCACTCAGTTGGCCAACATTTACTGAGCACTCACTGTGTGCCAGATAGAATATTAGGTTCTAGGTCAGTGATGGCGAACCTATGACACGCGTGTCAAAGGTGACACGCGAACTCATTTTTTTGGTTGATTTTTCTTTGTTAAATGGCATTTAAATATATAAAATAAATATCAAAAATATAAATCTTTGTTTTACTATGGTTGCAAATATCAAAAAATTTGTATATGTGACACGGTACCAGAGTTAAATTAGGGTTTTTTTCAAAATGCTGACATGCCGAGCTCAAAAGGTTCACCATCACTGCCTAGGTAAATAGAGATAAAAGAAGAAAAGTTGCTTCTTACAAAGAATTCATAGTCTACTAAGGTCAGTGGCCAAGCAAGGCCAAAGCACCTGGGTATTGTGTTACAACATAATATAGGGCACATTAAGGTAGTGGACCTAGATATCGAAAATGGAAGGAAGGGATAGGATGGCCAGATGTGTCTGCCTAGTAAAAGGAATGCATAAGTCCTAATGAGTGAAAAGTGACAGTTGCTGGAGGCTAAGTACAGCAGTTAGCATAATTAATGTGAGAAGTTCATCAGAAGGCTGATGGACATCTTCAGCAGGGCTGAAGATTTGCATATTATTACCTGCTGCTGAACAACTGTAGGCATTTCCCCTAACCTGATAATCCTTTATTGTTTACCAAACCTTACCTTTGACATGTATATCTGCTTGGCTAAAGGGCAAAATGTGTTAATAAAAAGCCATGGGTCCGGAGATTTGGGGAGCTCAACTTCACTGGGGGTGAAACCTCCACCTGGTTCCCGCAAATGCCTTCCAAATTTATATTTCTTTTCTAGTCTCTATTCATTTATGCACAGCCATTCTCCAGATTCCTGAACCCTAGCTGTGAAAAGACTGCGGCAACAGTTACTCAAACCAAGAAGGGAGAGAAGAGTGTTCAGGTAAAGAAAGTAGCATATGCAAAAGCAAGGGCGAAGAAGGCCCAGCCAGGAAACTGTGTTTTAAGGCTAGTGTAGGTGGCAGATGTTAGGAAAGAAAAGGAAAATAAAACTATCGAGGTAGAAAGGGACGGCCAAAGTGAGAGCCCTCTCATATGGCACAGATAGTATTGAAAAATACCATCAAACTTTATGCTCCCCAAAGTTGGCTCCACTTCAATGGTATGTCTGTCTTACCAAAATTTACAAAGGAAATCCTCACATTCCAAAAGCCCTCAAGTTTTATTAAAGAATAGTAAAATATATTCATATTTAAATATTAGTACTTTATACTTTTGCTAACACTTTGCACTGATTTCTCTAAGAGTTTAATACAGATATGTATATAACGGTATTTTAATTTTCCTTTTAATGTTATGGTAAGAAATTTGTCTAGTTATTATATCTAGATTTCTAAATTTATTGTTTTAATTAAAATTTGGTAAAAATAAGCATTATCAAAACATTGCATTCTTAAAGAATAAATATGAAACCATCATAGTTCTCCATAGTGTACTGATAAGTTAAAAATTTTGCTTGAACCCAGTAAAAGAAAAGGCTACCCTACAGAGATCTATATAGTGCCTTGCCCTCTCTTTTTAGTTTCTAAAATTTAACATTGGTCATTGTTTTCTGGATGATTATTTAGGAGCAAAGACATATTTTACTGAGACTATTGATGTGGGAATTTTCTGTAATCAAAATTCTAGAGTTAAAATATTTCTATTGATCATGTAGTTCAACCTCCTATCTTTGGCTGCTAAAGGTAAATTGAGGCCCAAAGCATTTAAATGGCTTATAGGCCTGTGCAGCCGGCTGTTTTGACAAGTAGGAATAAAATCCAGGTCTCCTCAAATACGGTGTTTTTTTTCCACATTTGTAATTTACTGATGAGTTAGTTGCTGCTTTATGAATGATACAAGTGCTTGACAAACTTGGCATGGCTCAGCTACTGTCCATCCTTTTGTAGATCCCACCTAGAATAAGACTACTATCTACCTTACCAAAGGACTTGTATGCATGCATATAAGCATAACCAATGGACATAAGACACTGGGGGATAGGGGAGGCTAGGGGACTGTCTAGGGTGGGGGGAAAAAATGGACACATATGTAATACCCTTTGTAATACTTTAAGCAATAAAAAAATAAAAAATAAAAAGACTACTATCTACTTGTAAAATACCTGTAAGTCATTCCACAATCCTCTACCCCACAAGTCCAATTGGTCACCAGATCCTCTTGGCTCTACTTCCAGGTAAGTTTCAAATCTATCTGCTCCTCATTATCTTTCCCACTATTGATCTAATTTGGGCAGTTTTCAGATCCAACTTTGACTGCTTTAATAATTTTCCTACCTTCAGTCTCTCCTCCAGTCTAACCGCCCACTTGCTGTAGAATGAACTTTTAAGACTACAGTTCTGATCGCTGTCCACCAGTTTACAGTCCTCAGTGGCAGAGCACTACCTTAAGGACAAGGGTGCAGGAGTACCAGATACTACATGATTTGGCCCTGACCATTTCTCCCACCATAACCCCACTGGCAGCGTGCAAGCAGTTTCCTGAACACGACGTGCTGTTTCTTGCCTCTATGCATGTTGTTATTTCTCCTTAGAATATACTTGTCCTTATCTTCTAGCTAACTTATTATCACCTTTCAAGATACCCTCCAGTGAAACTTTCTCTGGAGAGTTTTCACTGGCATGCCTCCAACACCTGAAGGTGTTAGGTGCCTCGCTTTTAAGTTCCCAAAACACTTTGGAAACAAATCAATCACAGCACTTACCCAACTACAATCTAATTAAATGTACAGGTCTATCTCTTCCACTAATCTTGAACTTCTTAAAGGTAGGGGACCATTTTCATATCTGCATTACTAGGACCAAGCACAATAACTAAAACATAATTTGTACACAATAAATATTTGTAGAATAAGTGAATGAACAATTAAAGATGAATAAAAGAATGAATAAATGAATGAACATCTATAATGCAAATAAAACTGAGGTGCATATATAAAAGCATAACTACTACAAGAACATGCACCAGATAAATGATTTTGTTACACAAGCCTAATAGAGAAATATGTAAAGGTTTGAGTCTATGTATTATCCACTGCAAAACAGAAATACACTTATGTATGATAATTTTATAGGAGTATATTTTGTAGTACAACCTCATTTTAACTGCTTTGCTCTTTAAACTACAAGGCATTTTGAGGGTGCATAAAACTCTTCAGTTTTTAAACTCCTGGCCATAAGATCCCACTTTAGCTTTCTAAATTAACTAATGAGATACGCACTAGAGTCAGACAGCTCATGAATAGACATTGTGGGAGCCTATCTTTTGTAATGGCTGCTGTAAGCTATCATCAGTGCAAGTGCTGTAAAACTTGGCTGCAGATATATGAACTAATTCTAAATAATATTAAGAGTAAAAATGCTTTGGACAAGAGAATCAACAAAAAAAAAGTTTTGTCCCTCACCATTTCATCCTCTGACTAAATGCCACAAGTCTTCCTCTGGTCTTTTCTGTGACCTTTCCAAGTACTAATTATTTTTAAGTGTGCTATGGATACAAATCTATATTTGTCATTGCCTTTCCTATGATGCATTATAAGACCTTTAACAAAACAAAATGAATCTGATATTGAAGGTTTTAATTGCACAGCTTTTGCATACATTTTGGTAGGCAATGCAAAACCTTCTCAGCAGGTACACCATGAGATGAAGTAATTTTTCATGAATAATTCATTTAAAAAACACACTTCTGCTAAGATACAATTTGCAATCGTTTTGTTTGAAGAGCGATCAGTGAAAGTCTGAAGCTGCCATTGCCAATTTGTTTTAGTTCAGATTCAAAGGTCACCAACTTGACACAATTAACACTAGAAGTGCCTTTTCTTTCTCCATGTCAACATGTTGCGCTCCATATTTTCTATCTAAAATACTTTTGAGACCTAAAAGTAAGAAATGTTATGCTATGCAATAAAACTTATTTAGAAAAAGATAAATTTTATTAAAATTCCCAATAAATTGCCCTGACCGGTTTGGCTTAGTGGATAGAGCGTCGGCCTGCGGACTGAAAGGTCCCAGGTTCGATTCCGGTCAAGGGCATGTACCTGGGTTGCGGGCACATCCCCAGTAGGAGATGTGCGGGAGGCAGCTGATCGATGTTTCTCTCTCATCGATGTTTCTAACTCTATTCCTCTCCCTTCCTCGCTGTAGAAAATCAATAAAATATATTTTAAAAAAAAT
>NW_006284843.1:321856-327409 GCF_000327345.1 Myotis davidii | reverse complement strand
AAAAAATTCCCAATAAATTAATTTCAATAGAATTCCCTAAGAGAGTAGAAGTCATCTCAAAACTCCTTACTGTAAAATGTCTGGGAAAATTTATATTAAAATGCTATCTTACTCTATCATGGACTGGGAAGTCTGCAGTTCAAATCAAAGCCTTGTGTAGACTATCATTAAAAATGGCACTTTAAAAAAAAAATTCTTTCAGAAATAGATATAAAAGCCTCCGATGAGGCTTTTTACTTACATTATACCATTTTATACCTGTTACTATAGAAAGAGAGATGATAATAACTTTACCTTAAAGTTAAAAAAACTGAGGTTAAAAGTCATAAAACTAAGAGATAAGCCTGGGACTCTCTAAAAGACCCTCATCAGTGCTACAAAGTGCCCAGGACTCTAGAACCACTGCTCCCAATGGGACTTTCCTTTCTACAAAGCACTCCTAAATCGTACATAATAGGTATCATGCTATATGCAATAAGGAAAATAGCCTATTGCATTTAAAATTTAAAAGGCAAAATAATTTAGAATATAACATATTATAAATACATATATTCTGAATTAACCTCTAAAAAATAAAATTTACATAAATGTTAGTCTTTATCTAATAATATACTATATTTTGTACCTAATATAAGAATATTTTTCTTAAAGAATACTTTATAGCAGTGTCTTTTACCCATACCATTACTTAAAAATATTTTTTAAAAATATCTGAGTCCTAGTGGTTTTTGGCTAAGCATAATAGTTATTACAGGTTAGAGACCTAAAAAGGTGAAGAATCCTTTCTAGGTTAGAGAGAGAAAAAGAACTGACCTTTATTTTTGTCAGGATTTAAAATAAGTATGTATTAGCCATAAAAGGAAGGCAATCTTACCATTTGCAACAACATGGTGGACTTTGATAGCATTATGCTAAGTGAAATAAGACAGAGAAAAACAAATACCATATGATCTTACTTATATGGGAATCAAAAGAAAAGCAGCTCACAGATACATAGAACAGATTGGTGGTTGTCAGAGTCAGGGGGCAAGGAGAGGGGAGGAGGTGGATTGAGTGAAAGGGGTTAAATAAGTACAAACTTTCAGCTATAAAATATATATGTCATGGGGATGTATGCTATATTAATAATACTATATTTTACATTTGAAAATTGTTAACGAGGATAGATCTTAAAAGATTTCATCACAAAAAATTATAACTACAATAGTGATGGATGTTAACTAGAGTTATTGTGATCATTTCACAATATATACAAATATGGAATCATTATGTTGTACATCTGAAACTAATAAAATGTTATATGTCAATTATATCTAAATTTAGAGAAAGCTAAACATACTATTACCGTACAATCCGGCAAATTATACTCCTGGGTATTTATCCAACTGATTTGAAAACACATGCATATAAAAATGTGCACACAAATGTTTATATCATTTAATTCATAATCACAAACCAAGATGTACGTGACCAAGATGTTTTTCAATAAGTGAATAAAACTCTGACACATATCTATAATGGAGTATTATGGAGTGATTAAAAAAAGATTAACTAAGCCTGGCCAGGTGGCTTAGTTGGTTGGAACATCATCCCTTACACCAAAAAGTTGCAGGTTCAATTGCCAATCAGGGCACTTGCCTAGGTTTTGGGTTCGATCCCCAGTCGGGACATGTACGGGAGGCAACCATTCAAGGATTCTCTCTCACATTGATGTTTCTTTCTCTTTTCTCTCTCTCTCTCTCTCTCTCTTTCTCTCTCTCTCTCTCTCTCTCTCTCTCTCTCTCTCTCTCTCTCTCTCTCTCCTCCCCCCCTTCCTCTCCTAAAAATCAATAAAAACATACTCTCAGGTGAGGATTAAAAAGGATGAGCTAATAATCCATGGAAAGTCACAGATAAATCTTAAATGTGTAATGCTATTTGAGAAAAGCTAGTTTGAAAAGGCTGTCTACATTATGATTCTATTCATATAACAACCTGGAAAAGACAAAACTACAGAGATAATAACCATATCAGTGGTTTCCAGAGGTTCAAGTAGATGAAAAGGGTTAAATAAGTGAAACTGTTATAATGGTGAATGCAAAACCCATTTGAACTTTTCATCACAAATAGTGAACTTTAATATGTGCAAATATTTTGAAAAATCGTTTAGGAAGTCAGGTGATTCCCAAAATATAATATAGATTGTAACAAAAGAACTTAACCTTCTACAAGTGTGTGAAACAACCTCACTGAAGAACGGGGGGGGGGGGGGGCAGTGAGGAAAGAACTTGTGATTTTTGGTACTGAGCTAAGTATCTTTGGAAATAAGTGGAGTCTATAAAATTAAAGGCAAAAGAAACTATATATAACCATTTGTTCTCTGGTTAATAAAATGATAGCCCAATAGGGTTTGGGATAATATCTCTACTACTATGCATGTGAACTGGAAAATAATAATTAAGTGAACGGACAGTGGATAGCAGGGGCCAGTCTTCTTGTTAAGAGTGATAGGTTATGGATAAGGAAGAAGGGGAGTCTAGGCTATCATGTGGAAATGGGTGACAGTCTGTGACATCAGCATGAACTGGTGTTTAGCTTAATATAGATATAGATGGTTAAACAAAGAAACATTTTATAGATATACGTACATACACAGGTTGTTATACACACATATATATCCTTGCTCTGTCAGTTGAGAGTGCTTACAAGAAGTGATACCCCAGTCACAATGGTATACCACACCCCAGACCTTGTTTTCAATAAAAACCATTCTCCAATAAAAAAAAAAAAAAATGCAGGACTACCGAAGCCATGAGTCTGCAGTATCTTGTACTTCCAGAAGGTAAGGAAGTGCCGCCCCACACATACCAACACACAAAATTATGTAACTACATCAAAAGACACAGGAACTAACTTACAGAGCTCCCAATGACCAAAGACCAAAGCTGGAACAATCTGAGTGATAAAATAAAGTAGGCTTGCATTATAACCAAAGCACAGATCTATGTAAATTAGTGAATCTATCTATAATAATAAAAGCATGATATGCTAATTAGACCAGATGGCTGAACAGCAGAACGACCATCTGGACAACCTTCTGGATGACCTTCTGGACGAAGCCGGGGCTGTGAGGGCTGAGCCCCTTGCACGAATTTCGTGCATTGGGTCTCTAGTATATATATAAAGAGCCAGGGGCCGTCGCATCCGAAACAACCGAACAGACGACCAAACAGTCTGCATGGGGTGACCAGGCCAGCAGGGGGGTTAGTGAGGGATGACCAAACGACTGAAGAGCAGACTGCATGGGATGACCAGGCCAGCAGGGGGTTAATGAGGGACGACCAAATGACTGAGCAGCAGGCTGTGTGGGGCGACCAGGTCAGCAGGGGGGATAGTTGGGAGTGACCAGGCTGACGGGGGGGCCATGAGGGGCAACCAAGCCAGCAGGGGAGGCAGTGAGGGGTGACCAGGTTGGCAGGGGGGCAGTTGGGAGTGACTAGGCCAGCAGAGGGGGGCAGTTGGGGGTGGCCAGGTTGGCGGGGAGGAGGGAGCAGTTGGGGGCGACCAGGCCAGCAGGGCAGGCAGTTAGGGGTGATCAGGTCAGCAGGCAGAGGCAGTTAGGGGTGATCAGGCTGGCAGGGGGAGCAGTTAGGGGCAATCAGGCAGGTGAGCAGTTAGGAGCCAGAGATCCTGGATTGTGAGAGGGATGCCCCCAACTGCTGATCCTGGGGTTCGGGCCTAAACCAGCAGTTGGACATCCCCCGAGAGGTCCTACATTGGAGAGGGTGCAGGCTGAGCTGAGGGAAATCCTCTCCCATGCACGAATTTTGTGCACTGGGCCTCTAGTAAACAAATAAGTGGGAGGTATAGACAAATCAGCCATTCAGAATTCCAACTAAGTTATGTAGTTAACACCACCTTCCAGGATTATTGTCATCCCAAATCAAAATGGGAGGAGAGAGCCAGTTCCTTAAAGGAAAGGGGTTGTTACCAGAGAAGAAAGGAAAGAGCTGTGGGACAGATTTCCAAAAGCAGAGTTTCATCATAATCTCTCATTTTAACTCTAAATCATTATCAAATTATTATGTCAGCCACACATAAAAGATATGAAGAAACCAACATTTGGATTTCAGGTAACTTTACCTGGGCCGAGACTTCCTGCTCTTGACAATTAATAATTTTTATCATCTTTCATTTTCATTATACAGTACATGTAAACTTTCAATATGTCGGTATTTAACATTCCACACCTTGAAAAATGTATGTACTTGTTTTTTGCCTGAGCAAAGTTTTACATTATATTAGTCTGGGTACATTTGTGCTATACATTAATGTTAAAGTAGTTTTTCGGTATGACAATTTAAAAGTTATCCAATATAACTCTTCTAATAAAAACATGGTACAAATAGACAAACACAGCATGTTTTAAAAGTAATCTAGCTCCTATAAGAAGGTGATACTACTAACACATTGTTGACATATTATTTGTTTTTGATTTTTCAAAATTTTTATTTTAAAATAAAACATGGATTTGAAAAAACTGAGTTATTTTAACGTGAACTCACATATAACTACCACCCATATCATAAAACAGAATTTTGCAAGCTACCCAGAAGCCCCTGCATATAACCCACCACAATAACAAGTCCCTCACTCCCCCAAACGTAACCACTATCCTGCCTTTTATAGCAAACACTTCCTTCTGTTGCATTACAGTTTTATCACCTAGTATAATTAAATTAATTAAACATTAGACTAAAGTGACTCTTGTGCCATGGCTTATGTAGTCAAACCAAATCTAAGCCTCTAAATGCCTCAAGGTTACAAAATTGAAACCTAAGACCAACCAATCACAAATAGCTAGCTAGGCTTTAAGATATAGCCAATCAATAATTTCCTTACTTTGCTTCTGCCTTTTCTCTTTTAAAATCTTCCCCCAAGCTCTTGTCAGTGGAATGCTCTTTAGTTTCCATTGGTGCTGGCCAGTTGAAGTAGATTTCTGCTCAAATAAACTTAAAATGTGTGAATGCCTCAGTCCATGTTGTAACAGTCCGTATGCCTAGACACCACAGTTTAATTTTGTCCTCCTTTAAAAAATCTGCTGTGTCTTTTAAGTCTTTTTTATCTCTAGGTTCCTCCTCCTTCTCTTTATAACTCATCTGTTACAGAGCCAGGACATTTCACCTATACAATATTCCAGCAGGGTCCCTTAGCAGTTTAGTTCTTTGAATCTGTTCCTTCAGATTTCCCAATGATCCTGTGAATACCTTTTCTGTTTAAACCAGTTAGAGTGAATCCCCGTGCATGCAACGAAGAACCCTGATTACAAAATGAAAATAACTTGCTTATTACAAAGTTAATTTCTTACATGTGTGTTGCTGGGGTCCAACCCCAGCAGGTCCAGGGGTCCCCAAAGGTGTGGACGGAGTCAGCAAAGAAGGAATGACACGGAGACAGCGTTCAGTTGATCAGCAGCCTTGCCAGGATCTCTAGCCACAATCTCCAGCCAAGTTCTGTGTCCATGTTCTCTTGCTAGGTTCTCCAGCCAGGTTCTGTAGCCATGTTCTCTCGCTA
>NW_006284843.1:300672-321726 GCF_000327345.1 Myotis davidii | reverse complement strand
TTCTGCTGGGGAAGGGGTTAAGAGGTTTTATTCCCTCCCTAACTTCAGGGGAAAATCCCTACCTGGGGAAACAACCTTTCTCAGAGAGGTGACCTTGGTTAAAACACATAGTGCCAAGAAGGTGACCAAACATATTAAGAACAGTATGCCGTATATGCCAGGTCCCTTGAAACAGCAAGGATGGCCCGGCTCCCGGCAGTGTGTGTGTGTATATATGTATGTATATAATTTTATACATATATAATGGATTGTAGGATAAGGATAAAAGTTATCTGTGAGAGAATGCTTATTGAATTTTTATTGCCCTGGGCAAAAAACCAACTCATCACATAAAATAGCGTTGCAGCCTAGTTTCTTAAAATCATGCAGACATTAAGATGAGAAATCTTTCTAAAGGTATTTCTTACTTATTACAGACTCATATAGAGATCACTGCCAACAGGATTACAGTAGGTAAAGACATGGATTGATGTAGATTAAAATCTACATGAACAGAAACATATAATGAGAGAATTGTGGCAAAATTTCTGTTTATAATATTTTTTAAAAAAACACAAATTAGTTGTAGAATTTAAAAATAAAATATGATTTAGCCTTTAATAAGCATAAATAATACACACAATACTGCCATAAAAACAAAGGTGATCATTTATCTTTATATTCAGGTCAAAATTATCATATAATTTTTAAGAAACCGAAGACTCAAAACATGGACAACCTCCTTAGCAAAAGGCAAAGTGTGAAGTGAGCTTACGTGTACTACTATTAGCTTTAGTGTGGGAAAATCAAAGAAGATGCAGAAACGTTACTCAAAATGAGCCAGGAAATAGCAAGTTAGATTATTGACAAACAGAAGGTCTTCATTCAAATCTAGTACGTTACTGACTACCTTACTCTGTAGATGCAAAAAAAGAAACCTGAGGAAAAGACTGGATAATAATTTAATAAACTTACCACATATGTTGTTTTCCTCTTGGCCAGGCAAAGGTACAAAAGTATAATTACTATTCTGGTAAAATGTATCCTCAATATCACCCAGAGTGGTTGAAAGCTCTTGATAATAGTGCCTAATAAAAAAGATAAGAAAACAGTTCCAAGATTTATAATATAGAATAGGAATGTATAGATCATAATATCATGAACGCAGAGACATAAACAAAGATAATGCAAAAAAACTATGCATCATATATATTATAAGGTATTATAAAGAGTGGCCTATTCCAAAATAGCTTGGTGTTAAAGGGAGGCCTATACTTCTTAATATAGACCTCAAATAGATACTTTATGAACTCAGCTTTCAATTCTGCATAAAAACATTATCAAAACTGTGTTGATAAATCCAGTGATTATATTTCTTACACTGTTCAATGCTGATAGCTATGGGGATTGTTATCTCAGCTATCACCAAAGCTTAGAAGCCAAAGCTTTTTTTAAATACCATTTGCTTTTGATATTTCTGCCAAAAGTTGACAGATGAAAATGTAGTTTGTGTATCATTACTGTTCTTTCTAAATGATGTCAACAAACAAAAACTCCCTTGCCTTCCAGAAGTATGGAGAGTTAAGTACCGCTGGTGGTTATGCTGAATGTCTGTCTTGCACTCCTAGATATTAGGATCCATACAGGCAGGTATCATCTTTTGTTCATCCATGTACCAAGAACCATGCCAGGCACATACCAGGCACTCAAAGGTTGTTTGTTGAATAAATATGTTAAGTAATAAATTATCCCCTCACTTTCATATAAGATCCATTTCTTCCCATCTACAAACTAAAATGGCAAGGAATTTGAACTTTTACTCTCTATGTGATGGGACATCATTGAAGTGTTTTAAATACAGGTGTGACATGAGCTGACCTAAGTTTTAAATAGATTGCTCTTCCTCCTTTAGGGAAGAAGCTTCGAATAGGAATAGAAGATTAAATTCAGAGGCCATTTTTCAAAAAGTGTCAGAATTACATTCATGAAACCAAATAATCCTTTAGAAATATACTGATATAAGATATGGCACAACAAAGGTAAGTGGTTGCTTTATTGGGATTTAGTACTATACCACGTCTTTAACCATCTTTAACAATAATAATAATACTTTCAGTGGCTAATGCTCATCATAAATGAACATGTGACCTCATATACACTCCTCTCTATATTTCTCACCAAAAAGCAAATGATAGACATAACTAAAAATGGGGTACCCGTTACCTCAAAGTTACTGATGACAAAATGTTTTGTAATGTTCATATTAGAGGTATATTACATGCTCATATGCCATACTCCATCTCAGCAGAAAAACAGCCATTCAATTAAATCATCACCTAAAATTTTCCAGCTTTTAAAGTGCTCCAAATATGGGGAAAAGCCAAATCACATTACATTTTACTTCACAATAATTCATAAATCTACTCCCTTAAAAGGAATCCTATCTAATAATAGACAAACATGGTTATTGACCATGCCTTAACTACACCTCCCATTGGCTAACCAGCACGATATGCAAATTAACCACCAACAAAGATGGCAGCTAATTTGCATACTGCAGGCAGGGCAGGACAGCTCCATCCCGCCTGCCCTGCTGCCATCCGGGCCTGCTATCTGTGACCTGGGGAGGCAGGTGTCCGTGTGCGACCCTACCTGGGGTGGCCGGGCAGTGCAACTGCGATCGGCCAGCCCGCCCGGCCTCCATCTGGGCATCCCGTGTGCGACCCAACCCTGGGTGGCTGGGTGGGGCAGCAGTGATCCGCCAGCCCGTCCAGGCGTCCCGTGTGTGACCTGACCCGGGGCAGCCGGGCGGGGCAGCAGCAATCGGGCATCCCGTGTGCAACCTGACCTGGGGCGGCGCCCCAACCCCTGGATCAGCCCTGCCGTGTGCACGAACAGGGCTGTGCCCTAACCCCCAGATTGTCCCTGCCGTGTGCATGACCCGGGGCAGCCGGGCGGGGCAGCAGCAATCGGGCATCCCGTGTGCAACCTGACCTGGGGCGGCGCCCCAACCCCCAGTCAGGTGCTGCCCCTAGGGATTGGGCCTGCCCTCTGCCACCCGGGAGCAGGCCTAAGCCAGCAGGTCTTTATCTCCCGAAGGGTCCAAGATTGTGAGAGGGCATAAGTGGGGCTGAGGGACCCACTCCCCAGCCCCCTCCCCACCAGTGCACAAATTTTTGTGCACCGGGCCTCTAGTTAGTTAATATTTAATACAATTACTTTAAGGCTGCTTTGTAAGTCAGTCCTAATACTAAAAATTAAAGCTTTAATATGAAAAAGATATTTTAAAAATACATAGTACCATGTTTTCCAAAAGTTTGTATTTTAAAATATATATATTAAAATTGGGAAACAAAAGATTATGAAATTAATGCATTTTTCAGTATTTTCCTTCTTTTAATTTTTGTTCAGAATGCAGGCTTGAATAGATTATTTTAATTATTTTAGCAAAAAACTGATCAGCATAGGTTATTTTACAATTATTAATTGTAAAATGGTGGTAAGGAATACACAGGAAATTTGAATTATTATTCTGTTTCAGTATTAAAATATTTCCATGGAGTGAAAGAGGGAGAAGAAAGTTTTACATGCTATTGTGCATTTTTCCTCATTCATTTACTTCACTGACCTATACTCAAAACTAAAGGCAAGAGAAAACAGAGGTGGAAACTGCTCTAGGAACATATGCAGTCTGAAAATAAAAACCCCTGTGTGATCTTCAGACATGCAAGAAACTTTCAAATTGCAAACACAAGGAGAATAATAAAGCACGCCCTGTGCCCACTATATATCTCTCTGGCAGACACACACATGCCTAATTCACCTGAGCAAAGCCGGCAGAGCACTTGGAAGGAGCAGGTGATGGGAGCCTGCTGTAAAGGAAGCACGCCACAGAAGAGAGAAACATCAATGGAGAGAGACACATCGATTGGCTGCTTTCCGCAAGTGCCTCGACCAGGGCTAGGGATCGAGTCTGCCACCGAGGTATGTGCCCTTGACCAGAATTGAACCTGAGACCCATCAGTCTGCAGGCCGACGAACCCAACAGGCTAGGGTAAGAGTCTATTTTATATTTGATTATTTGCTTTCCAAGTATAGTATGATGCACCTCTACCAATGTATATCTAAAACTCACCCAGTAATTACTTCAATATTTATTTCCATTCAGGAAGAAGGACTAAATTACAAATCCTATCTTATCTATGTTCCTAAATGAAACAAAATAATTTAATGTGGATATTTTCCTCTTTCCTGATCATAAAGCCATTTCAAAGATAATGTTGTAGAGGATAAAAATAGTCTATGATGTACACAAGAAATTTTCAATATTTTATTCTTATTAGAATTAATTTCTTTATAGTGTTACTAAAGTGTTTTTATATATCCTTTAACCATCAAGCTAAGTAGGCATTATTCCACCCAAAAAGCAGAGGATTATTTTTGAATGAGCTGGTTCTTACTAAATCTGATTCCAATCATTATCTGTCCAAGAAAACTGCACAGGTAGTGTTAACCATGTCTCTTCTCCATTTACTAATGATGCACCCACATTCAATATTTCTCAGTTGAGATCCTGTAATAACCCCTCAACTCTCATCATGAAATCTCTTTCCTTCCTAATACACTTCACCACTGAGGTTTAATTAAAAATCTAGAATGCCTTGTATTAAACATGCTTATTTCAGCCATTCCTTCTTCCCTTTTAAAAATGCTTTCAGTAAGGGCAATATTGCCTGTCTACATGAAACTATAGCAGACCCCTTGAGTTCTCACCTTCTTCTTTAGTAAGAACAGTTCCGCAGTGGCAAACAGTCCCAATGAGTCTCAATTCCAAAACAGAAGGTCAATTCCAAAGTTTTAATCAACTGTACCTAAGATCTCTCCTTCCCTGGCTCTGCTCTGTTTCAGAACCAGAAGCCAGAATGGAATGGTCCTTCTCTCGTTTATTTTCCTAGTTTGCTTTCTTAGCTGGGCAACCACTTCCACAGTTCCTCTCTGGCTGGCAGTGGTCGTAGAAACTAACACCGTTTTAGGCTGGCTTTCCACTCCCCGAGACTGGTGGACATTAACCTCTTTGTGTTGCGTGTTACATTCAAGTTCGTTTGAGTTGTCTTGCAGGATCCCTCACTCCTATGTCGCCTGCAACCACACAGATGCACCTCTATTCCAGGTGGTCACTTGCCATGCCTTCCTCAGCCTAGGTCCAGCTCTTCCCTGTGGAAGTGGTCCTTCTACCCTCCAGAGGCCCTGTTGAATAAGACCCCAGATTGCTGCATGCCTGCTCTCCAACTTGATTCAGGTCACATCTGTAGGAAGCATTCCTGTATATGTTGACTAGCCAAACTCTCATCATAGGGGCTGATCCCACATAGGAGCATTCTCCAGGCTCAGCTGTCAAAGCAGCTTCTCATCCCAAATCTCATCTTCATGGTTTCCAGGCAGAGCCAAACCTCAGCATACCAACTACAGGACTGATATACTGACCTCTCCTTTTAGCCCTGCAGAAAGGAACTCTTCTTAGAAGGTGTTCACAGGTGATTTTGTCTGAAGTAGGTCAATAATCATGGAAATTTTCCTTTAATATTATTGTTTCATCTCACTTTTTAATTTCAAACTATAACTTAATATCCAGTTGAAACTTTCATTTCAATTTTTAAAATTTAAATATTTTGTCATCACATACACACATGCATATAAATACACACACGCACACAGATACAAAAATAACTACAAATGGAGTCATCATTTGTTTACATCATCCAGAGAAGAACATAACTCATTTGGTTGAAGGAAAACTATTCGAGAATGTTAAATTGTGGTATAATTCAGTTACTGATAGAAAGTTCCTTGAAAGATATAGAATTCCATGATTAACTGAAATGGATTCCAGCCATATTTAGTAATTATTAATGTTTCTGTATAATCTATTATGGCAAGTTAAGATCATTTAATGAATAATATTTACATTGGCTGAGTACCATCAGCATATTAGCTTTTAGGGTGAACATACAGAAGACTAAGTCCCAGTACTGTGTCTATCTAATAAATATTGACTTCTTGTTTAGGCATCTAGCAAGATTTATTGACATGGGAATTCAATATTTTCTGAGAAGGATTACAATTTTTATTAGGCCCCCAAACGAGAAGACAATGTCAATACTACCTTGATTACATGCATTTATCATGAAACTCATTCAAACAGCAGCATTAAGGTTTCCATAAAACTGTTAGCCTTGTTTCTTTTTCATATAAACCAGAGAAACTGAGCCATTCAAACATCTCTTTTCAAGTCAGGAGTGAACAAAGGACTAGTCTAGATGCAATAATAGTGCCCCTGAAACTACCAGACCTCTCAAAAGAGCAAGGGCAAGAAGGGGAAGGCACAGCAGAGCACAGTCACTGGGCTGGCCAAGGAGAACGGGGACCATCACTGTCACTGTCACATAGTTGAGGAGGAAAACACTAAATTGGTTGGCACACATGAAGATCCTCTCTGGACCAGCATGCAATTATCATCTAAAGGATAATAAAAAAAACAATACCGGGGGACTTTATTAGTTTTTAATCTCCCTCTTAACGGAACAAAAGGAAAAAATATAAGAAGGCTTTAAAGTATAATCTCAAACAATAACCAACAAATAAATTGCTAAGAAACAATAAGGGTCCACAGACTAATGCACCTGAACACAACAGAGTCGCCTTGGACTTATGTTTATTTGTTTATAATTATAAATGCAAAGTTTTACATGTTGCCCAGCCCAAATGAAGTACTTAAAAACTATTATTATCATTTATATTGTTATAACAAATTTCTAGCAAAGGAATATTTGCAAAGCAAATACCCTTGATAAAGGCACTACTATGAGCAAGAAGAACTCTCAGACAAGGAATGACTGTTCCTTACTGAAACATATGAGCGTGTTCTCTTGCTGAAAGGGGAGGGAAAATGGGAACAGATAGTAAGATTAGAATAATACAGTATGTATATATTATAAATAGGTTCAAACTAGAAATAATTTGGCAATTTTTACTATTCAATAAATATAGACTTTTACCTAAGCCAGATATCAAATACCAGATATTAAATAATATATACATGTAATATATATGTAAATTCATATATATGCATATACATTTAATACATATAAAATTGATTTGGTATGCTCAAGATTTATATATTATTCAACCAATAAACTAAAAATAAAAATATTATGTTCAGCAATTCTGTCAAGGCATTAATCTCAAAAAATGAAAGTCTTACAGACATTCTGAAAGCAGCAATTTGAATTATCAAAGCAATGAGTACCTTTATGTTATTCTAACAAAATAATGACTTACTTGCCTAGGGCAGAGTAACTGATAGGTAAATGTTTGTTAAATTAATTAATGGACCAGGGAAATAATATACAGTATAATTGCATTTCCCAATGTTCAGTAAATATATCCTTTTTTGATAGGAATAAATCTATTTAAAAATGACAGTTGTAAAACAAGTCAAATGAAAGTCCTAATATAGTTTCTAAGAAGGCACTAACCTTGAGGAATCAGATGGTATTTAGCTCCAATTTCTTTTGTGATATTAGCAGAAGAATCAAAACAACTTTACAAAACTATATGAGAACACCCTTGGCTCATTTCCCTCTCTGACCAAATCAAGTCTTAATTCATGCTGTCACTAAGTTCACTTTTTTTGTATTGTGGAAAATTTTACATAAATACTTACAGGAAAGGTGACATGGTTAAATAATTAATCCTGAAAATTACTTCTCAAACAAGACACCACCCTAAAAAACAACATAACTAGTGAAAAAGATTGCTTTCATTCAGTTCACTAACTCTGTGTTGCCCAAGGAAAATACAGATTTTGCTGTTTGGAGGCAAACAGTATTTGCTTACAAGGTGCTTTTCAGAAGGTAAGGCATATGTATGTTAAAATTTAAAGTGTTATTCCAAAGTCGATTATTTACTCACTTGGGAAATCCATTTGAAATCTAGGTTGCTGTCTTCTACAAATAAAATAAGGCTTGCATTTGCCTCTATCAGTGTGACATATCAAAGTTTAGTAATCCTCAGAATATGACAGTGTAAGTACATATAATTTAACTGCAAAAAATACATTAACAGTAATTGAGAGCAATTTAAAATCTAAATGGAGGTTTTAGTTTTAGATAAATGGAAAGAATCAAGTTGTTTTTTCAAAAAGTATCTTTAATGTATTTAGTTAAGTCAGATCCATTTCATATAGATAATGTATCAAAATACAGTAAGAATTTTGAAAAACAGAAATTTTGAATTTGAAAACTATATCCCTTTTCTGCAACCACTGCTGCTATGTCTATTGCAAGAGAAGGACCAATCAAGATCAGATCATCTCAAGGTCATCAGACAACAACACCCATCCAAAATTATTACTCTTAATAGTAGGAGAGTTAGAAACTAAGGTATAGAAATAAAATTTATCACACTTAAATTTCACCTAGCAGAAACTGTATCAGACTCTCCAGAGGAGGGGAAGGAGGATGTGTTTAAGATACGAACCTTCACTGACTGGAATAGCCTCATGATCCTGGAGAGCCCAACACAATACTGACCATCATAATCTTTTCACAGTTCATCTGGTTGCCATGTATTTCCACATCAGTGCCTTGCCATAGTCTTTAAACCTTAATACGTGCATACTAAACTCTTCCTTTCCCATCTTTATTCTATTTCTCCTCATCTAATGTCTATCAGAGTTAACAGCAGTCTTCCTCAGACAGCTTTCCTCTCAAGCCTCTCATGAATTAGCTTGTCTGTTCAAGTATATAAAATTCTCTCAACTCTGGCTGAGCTTCTTGCCTCTATATTTACTAAAGTTCCTTCATCATCTTTCAACTAGACCAGTGGTTCTCAACCTTCCTTAATGCCGCAACCTTTTAATACAGTTCCTCATGTTGTGGTGACCCCCAATTTCATTGTTACAAATTGAACATAATTCAAGCATAGTGATTAATCACAAAAACAATATGTAATTATATATGTGTTTTCCTATGGTCTTAGGCGACACAAAGGGGTCGCGACCCACAGGTTGAGAACCTCTGAACTAGACACATTCAATGGTCTCCTAACTGCTGCCGCTGCCCCACCTATTCCACTCTTGTCCACTCTCTAAAATGCTCCCAGACTTACCTTCATAAAAAGCATTTATTTTATAATCATGTCTCTTCTCTTAAAGAGTTCTTTCAGATCACTATCATTTTTACGAAAAAGTTTCAAAATCTTTAGCATGTCACATATTGTTCTTTAAAATTTGGTCATACACTACAGCATCAATTTCTACATCCCCAAACTGTTATACCTAATAAATCTATTAAATTTCTAACTTATCCACTTACAATTTTTTTTATTTTTGCATCATCAGACATGCACTTTTCTCTGCATGGAAAAGTTTTTTTCTGGAAAATCCACACACAGTCTTCAAATCCAACTCAACTTTCATTTCTTTGAGAAATCTCCCCCAGTTCATCCAGAGTGGAACACTCTTCACAGAGTTTCCACTGAAACAAGAAAATTCACCATGAAAAAAGAAATATGGGATTCTGGAGACAGGAGATTTAAAGCAAGAAAGGAAATTCCTAGGAAGATGATGAAAGGAATTTCCTGGAAGACAGCTGTGCAAGAAGCCAGGAGAACAACCAACAATCTAGACAGCAGGAAGATGGAATTGCCAAAAGGGAAAAGAAAAATCTTAGAAACTGATCAACTTTCAGGTGTTTTGACCTATTGAGGAGAATTTTACTTTCTTTTTTCCAGAGAATGTGCATGAGAACTAGTGATACAAATCTATAAATTTTCCGCAGAAAATGAGGCTACAACTATGTCCAGGATAAATTAAAATCTGTGTGAGAAAAGGAATGTGATCAATTTCTTTCTGACTGAGTTCTGAACAATAATTACACATGACAGTAATATAACCTCTGAATATTGACTAAACCAAAATTTGTGATGTAATTAAATTGGGGCCCTAGCTGGTTTGGCTCAGTGGATAGAGTATAAACATATTCTTTAGATATATAAAGCTGAAGTCTAGAAGAAATTGCAAAAGTGATGAAATTGCTTTCTCTGAGGATAAACGCGGGCCGCTGTTCTACAACTACTAGGACATCATTCACATCATACTCTGTGGGAGTGGTGCCCAAGGCACTGGCAGGGGAAAAAGCAGGAACTGGAGTCCCAAAGGTTAAGACCAGCTGAAGGTGGTATGAACAAAGTGGAGTGCATAGACCCAGAGATTAGAGATACCATATTGCAAAATTAAATAAATAAATTAGAACCAAAAGATGGAAATAGCTACTTTTTAAATTTTGTTCATATGAGTAGCAAGACAGTAGAATGAAAATAACCTGATAGAAAGCTTTTAAACAAAGAACAGAAATTATAAATTAAATTTACTCTAAAATCAATTAAAATGTTTATAATATACACAGGACAGAGTTAATATGAAAAAATAAGTTATCCCTCTCTAATGCTTATTTTATTTAGTCATTTTAATACAATGAGGTTGTAAGTTTAAAGTCAGAATTTTTATTTTAATAAATATGCTATAATTTAAGGGAATTTCCATAGCATTAAAGAAGAATTTTCAGAAATCTACTACAGTATTATCTTGTTCTGAAAGTGAATTTATACATATGAATATTTCTGAATTATAATATGTGACTAAATTTATATAACTATATATCATAACTATGAGTAAACCTTTAATAAATAACACCTAAATTTTAATAAATAATAATTTATAAATGACAAAATAAGCTGGCTCCATACGTTTTAATTTCTCCATATAAAATCCAAGAGAATCAACGGATAAAGTGTTATAACTATAAGTGAGTTCATCCAAATTAGTACAAAAATCATTTACACTATTTTAAAGCATAAATAATAAGAGTGATGTATTAGTTTATTCAACACATTTTAAGAGCATACTATGTATCATATTCTATTCTGGGTACTAGGATATAGCACTGCTTCTTGACCTTACATTGTACTTGAAAAAATAGAAATAATGGTAGTAATAGAAAAAAGAAAAGATCTAATACACTATAGCAATAAAAGCAATGAGTTATCTAGCTATAGACCAAACAAAAAAAAATTGTGAAAACTCTATGGGGAAAATTATAAAACATTAAAAATATAACATGTAAATATATGGGGAAATACACCATGTTCATGGATTGAAACTGTATAATAAAGTTGTAAATTTCTCTGTTGCATAATCCATAGACACAGATAATAGAGTGGTGATGGCTAGAGGGAAGAGGTGGTGGGAGCTGGATGGAGGTTGGCAAAGTATGGGGGAGGGGGAATGGGGATACCTGTAGTAATGGCAACAAAAGTAAACAAGTAAATAAATGTCATATAACATAATATATAAATTAAATGCAATTTCATTCAAAATACAATAATTATTTGGGGGGGGGGAGATTTTAAATTTATGTGGAAGATCTGAAATGGCCAAGAATAAACAAAACTATATTTTAAGTACAAGAGAGACCTGGCAGGTGTGACTCAGTGATTGTGCATCTACACATGTACCAAGAGGTAACTGGTTGGATTTGAGTCAGGGCACATGCCCAGGTTGCAGCTCAGTCCCCAGCAGGGGGAGTGCAGGAGGCAGCTGACATGTTTCTCATGGATGTTTCTATCTCTCCCTCTCCCTTCCTCTCTCCCTAAAAATTAATAACACATATTTTTTAAAAAAGAACAAGAGGGGAGGTCCAGCCCTCACATATCAAAATTTTATAGTCACAAAGATATAAAGTGTTGCATTGGTCCAGGACAGAAAAAAAAACAACAAAAAACAATGTAGTAGAATAGAAAGTCCAGAGAGATTTTCATGCATACTTAATATATGACTGAGGTTATATAAAAATAAATGGCAGAATGATTCACTAGCCATTAAATGGATCTGGGTGAAACAGATTTACTATATGGGGGAAAAGAACCTGTAAGAGTCAAATTTTTATGATCTTGGTATAGGAAAGGAATTCTTACACAAGATATTAAATAAGCACAGACAACAAAAGGAAGTGCTTGATGCTTTTAGCTTTGTTCAAATTACAAACTGTGCACAACAACAGACATTATAAAATGGTTTTAAAAATTACCCACAAGTATACCTGTCGAAGGAAACAATTTAAAATTCACACAACCTTTAAGTCAATAAGATACAGGATACTTAAAGTATTCCCACAAATCAACATAATAAACAACCCTATGGGGAAATGAGCAAATGATATAAACAGGCAATTATCAGAAGAAACAACATGAATGTCCAATAAACAAAAGAAAAAATGTTCATATCCCCTAATAGTTAGAATAATACAAAAGGAAACAAAGCAGTTGGCAATAACAAAAAACTAAATCTCTCTCAATACCAAGTGCTGTTGAAGATATGAAGCAACAGCAACTTCCACAGTCTTTTGGTAGAAGGGTAAATTTTTAAATGCTGCTTTGGAAAAAATTTTGGTTACCTAGTAAAGTTAAAAATGCTCATTAACCACAACCTATGAATTCTAATTCAAGGTTCAGAAACTAGGAAAGCTGCCACAGGGGATACAAGGAAACATGTATAAGAATAATCATTTTAGCATTGTTCATTCAAATTGTATATAATAGTTCTCTTAAAAACTTTAAATCTAGATATCCCAATCCAAAAAATGGATGCTATTCAGTAAGATGAAACTTTCAAACTTCTGTATATGTGTGGTTTCCCCTTTGAGATACAGTATGAGGTTTTTGTTATGAAATATACAAGGTAAAAAATGAATTCTACATATTTTATCATTAGTGAAATTATAAATTGTAGCTACTACTTCTATCTTAATGTGTATCTTCCAATAATAATAAATTCTTATAAACTTTTTATATCATTAAATTAATAATGGTGGGAAAATTGAGGAGACAATGAAATTTCCAGCTAATATTTTAAAAATAAATCTTGCCGAAACCAGTTTAGCTCAGTGGATAGAGCGTCGGCCTGCGGACTGAAGGGTCCCGGGTTCGATTCCGGTCAAGGGCATGTACCTGGGTTGCGGCCACATCCCCAGTGGGGGATGTGCAGGAGGCAGCTGGTCGATGTTTCTCTCTCATCGATGTTTCTAACTCTCTGTCTCTCTCCCTTTCTCTCTGTAGAATATCAATAAAATATATTTTAAAAAAATAAATAAATAAATAAATCTTAATTGCATAAAAATATGTTTATCTCTCTTATTTTGAGTTAACAGGCATGGCCTTTGCTTTAATTGTTTTTATGGTTAACATATAAATTTTAGATAAAATTGATGTTATTGAGAACAATAAATCCTGTATCTTTTATAATAATCACAACATATATTCCCAGAAAAAGAAATCTATTTAACATGAGCAATTAAAAAAAATTAACTTAGAGCAATATGTAACTAGAAATACATGCCATGAGAGCAGAAAAATGTGTCACTGAAAAGAGCATACATAATGATAAAGATGGGGAAGGATTTAAGATTAAGTGTTTAATATCCTTTTTAGAGCTAAATTGAGAAAGGAATTCACGTTACATTAGATTGACATGATTTTCCTTCAGAGTTTATTCTATAAAATTATTTTTGGCTCTCAAGTAAATATGCACTTATCAGAAAGAAGCAAGTACAAGAAATAATATTACAAGTTCTAGAGCACTCAACTGATGTTTTCATACATTTACAATGTTAAAATATTAAGTGGAATATTCTTTTACTCACAAAATTAAATTTGAGCCTGGCTGGCGTGGTTCAGTGGTTGAGCATCAACATATGAACCAGGAGTCATGGTTCAATTCCCAGTCAGGGCACATGCCTGGGTTTTGGGCTTCATCCCCAGTATGGGGCCTGCAGGAAACAGCCAAACAATAATTCTCTCTCATCATTGATGTTTCTATCTCTCTCTCTACCGTCCTCTCTGAAATCAATAAAAATATATTTTTAAAAATTAAATTTGAAAATTCATATATTATTTAAAACTAAAATTATAAATTATCTACTTTCAGCAATTTAATTCAATTGTCAAGCTACATGTAAAGAAACTGTTTCAATATTTTAAAGTCAATATCAAAAAGTTCCCTAAAATGTGGTTCCAAGAATATAATATAACCTATTTAATGCCAATAGTGATATGTTTAGAAAAATATTAAGTCATAAATAATAGAGAATTTTAACATAGTTCTGATAATTAAATTTTAATTTAAAATAAATGAAGTTATCAAAATAAAATTGATCAGAACTTTAATCCCTGAAGCCACCAAGTGGAGAAAACTTAGTATTGCATCATAAACACAAAATTACTCTAGCACTCAATTATTGTATGGCTAAATGATGTATAAATCTTGAAAACTAGATAATTAAATAATATATCCTATGTAATCAATTAATACAGCTTCAGTGCCAAAATGTTTTGCAAATTAGTAGAAAATAGTTACAAATTTTATTCCACTAGGGTTTAGGACCTCCATAGATAAATACTATGGCATTATAAAAAAAATACAAGTTGACTGAGTGAGCTGGAGAAAGAGCCAAAATGGAAACCAAACCCAAAGCTGGGCTCTCAAGTCAGAATGTGGGTCCCCTCAGGCAGGAAGGAGGTGCAGACTAAGAACTTATGGATCATAGCGGTGGGCCTGGGCTTCCCTCCTCCCTTTCTGAGAAGGAATGATCTTTTCCCCTATTCGTGGACAAGAACAGCTTGGGCGCCACATATGGGTTACTTAGATGGTATCAACCTAGAATCTAGTTGCTGGCCAACCTACTTTAGAAAGACAATTCAAATCTTCTACCATAAATTATATAGTTATATTTATGTATATCTTCATTTTAAGGAAAAGATATCAAAACTATTAAAATGCTGAGTAGCTCTCCAAAAGCATAATATGAGTCAAACTTGAACCAGAATATAAGATTCATTTCCTCACTCCTAGCATCATTACATCTGCCCGTTATGCTGCTTCCCATCAAAATGATTTAAAGTTATTCTTTTTTCCCCTAATGCTATGACTCAATGATACCACATAAATCTCAAGGTAATATTAGAGTTATATTCCTTTCAGAATGCAAAGGGAATTTCTAGTTGACAGCAAAAAGAAAAGCAATACTAAATGATGTTTTCTCTAAATTTAAAGAGTTCAATTCTACATATTACTCTTATATCAGAAAAATTTTTAAATATAAGCTCATTCTTAGCAACAATATAGCCTGGCTCCCTGTATACACACAAACTTAATGTGGGGATCACAGCATAAAGGTTAACACTGTGGACTTTAAAATCAAACATACAAATGTTTTTAAGCACAATTCTGACAAACCATGCGATCTTGGGCAAGTGACTTAACTTCTTAAGTCAGAGCTTTTTCATCCATAAAGTGGGGGTAATAATAGCAACTCCTTTGGGGGGCCGTGCTGAGGATTAAATGAAAAATGCACTTAACGGCTTATCACAATTCCTAGCTCTAGAGTGACTGCTCGATTAACGTGCACCATTAACAGTGGTAATAGTCCCCCCTCAGATCCACGGCAGAAAGCTCACCAGATGGAGCTAAAACTCTCCTGTGGGCTCTTCTGTTTTGCTGGTACCATGACCTGGAATTATGTCATATCTGAGAGCATGGCAGGGAGAATGGCAGGCCTCTTCGTGTTTTCCAGGAGCACTGGGGCTACACCACACAGACAGTTCTAAAATCTAAGCAGATTTCAAAGTTGCTTAAATAGTTCTTTTTGGCCAAGAGTCATGTACACTGCCAAATGGCAATGGAATGATTTTCCACTCAAACTTGGCAACAGCGGGATTTAAACAGAAAACTCGGAGGAAGGGAAGGGAAATCATACGCTTCCTTCCTCGGGGCAGTTTTGGACTCTTTAGCAAAACAGATAAAAATTATAAAGGAGAGAGAACTTTTGGGTATTACAGTATTTATTATTAATGTATCAAAAATAAATTGAAAATGAATTGCTAGCTACCATCGGAACCCCCTTTCTGCCATTTTTTCATATTTGTGAACTCTTTTTCAGAGGAAATTGGAATTTCTTCATTTGGGTGCTCTCACTCAAATAGTGTAGATAGATATTTTGAGTCAAATGAGAGACATTTGACTTCAGTGATCCTGAAAAAGTTCTTCTATTCCTTTAAAATATAAAATAGAACCCAATAGCAAAATAATTTTTTGCATACTTCCATTATTCTTGAGAGTAAGAGGAATCAGGGGAAATGCCAATGGGTGTTTAAATCTTCTCTAAACTGAATTCCAATCCAAAGTATCCTGATGGCATTTTAACTAAATTTAAAAACTTGCAAGGGTAAAGGTTCTATATGCTTCCTCAGAAAACACTACTGCAAAGTACTAACAGGAAATGTTTTCCTATTTATGTATACATGGCTTACTTCCAAAAAAGATTTGAGGCAGGCATAAAGATATATATAGTACATTGAGATGGAAGGAAAACATAAATGAGGAAAACAGGAGAAAAATAAAAGCAATTGTAAGAAAAAAATAAAGATATTAATGCTACATGTGGGTCACAAATTTGCTCTGAGCATCCTGGCAGTCAGTACAAAGAGGTCAATTATATTATTTACTACTTGTAAAAATAACAACAACAATAATTTGCTCAAGAAAACTTATTGTTATCTAATACATTCTTCCTGCTAGGATTTGTAACAACTTTCCTGTAAAAAGGAAGACTGTTATTTAGGCTATAGAGGACAATTTTCATATATTTCAGAGATTTCTACTGCTATATTTAGGTGGAAGATGTCATGACATCAGCAAAAATAAATAAATATTTCTAGTTAAGACAGAGAGAGAATATCTAATAAACATATTCTAAATAATATTCCCGTGTAAGTTTTAGCAGTTGATGCTCCTTAAAAAAATCTGTAAGAAAGATTGTTTGATTTCCAATGATGAAATTAATTTAATATAAGATGCTATAGATTAGAGACTAGTAGTTTTATATTTCATGGAACTATATGTCTTTGGTAGACAGAATAATGGCCCTCATAAGATGTTCACGTCCTAATCCTGGAAACCTGTGAATGTTACCATACATAGCAAAAGGAACTTTGTAGATGTAATTAAGTTAAGGACTTTGAGATGGTGAAATTATTCTGGATTATTTGGATTGGCTCAAGCCTATATAATAAAAGCCTAATATGCTAAGTGTCCGGTCAACCGGTTGGCTGTTCAACCAATCAAAGCATAATATGCTAATGACATGCTAAGGCAGCTCAACCACTCGCTATGATGTGCACTGACCACCAGGGGGCAGGCAGTCAACAGGTCGACCAGTCACTATGACGTGCACTGACTACCAGGGGGCATATGCTCCAACCAGTAGGTTAGCTTGCTGCTGGGGTCCAGCTGATCAGGACTGAGCGAGACGAGCTGGACATGCCCTGGAGCCCTCCCACAGTCTCTCCCCAGCTGGCCAACCTCCCGCATCCTTCCCCAGACCCCAGTCGTGCACTGGTGGGGTCCCTCGGCCTGGCCTGCACCCTCTCGCAATCCGAGACACCTTGGGGGATGTCGGAGAGCTGGTTGCGGCCCAATCCCACAGGCCAAGCCAAGGGACCCCACTGGTGCACGAATTCGTGCACCAGGCCTCTCGTATAATCATAAGAGTCCTTTTAAGAGGGAGGTAAGAAGGTCAGCATCTAAGAGGGGAAGAACAATGACAGATGTCAAGGTTGGAGTGATATAGGAAGGGGACATGAGCCAATAAATGCAGGTGATATCTAGAAGCTAAAAAAGAAAAAGAAAAAAAATCAAGGAAATGGATTCTTCCCCAGAACTTCTAGAAGGAATGCAGTCCTGCTGACAACTTGATTTTTGGAATTCTGACCTACAGAATTAATAAGATAATAATTTTGTGTTGTTTTAACTACTAAATCTGTGATAATTTGTTAGAGCAACAGTAGCAAACTAATTCAATGGCTATGAACTAAATATATTACTTACTGATTTCATGAATTTCTACCCAGGTGTCAAAAATAAGCAAATATATATGATTTTTAAAAATAATGTTCAAATTAAAAGATATTTCCTATATTTTAGCTAAATCACAAAATGAGTCCCAGGTATATTTATTTATTTATTTTTAAATATATTTCTTTACTGATTTCAGAGAGGAAGGGAGAAGGAGAGAGAGGTAGAAACATCAACGAAGAGAAAATCATTGATCGGCTGCCTCCTGCACACCCCCTACTGGGGTTCGAGCCAGCAACCCAGGCATGTGCCCTAGGCCAGAATCGAACTTGGGACCCTTCAGTCCGCAGGCTGATGCTCTATCCACTGAACCAAGCCGGCCAGGGCAAGTCCCAGGTATATTTAGATACTTTTAATATTAACAGTTTTCAAAGCATTCTTCATAGTACACTGGTTCTGTGGATAATAATAGGTATTAAGCACTAAAAGAATTTTAAGATCAAACAACTTGGCAAAACTGTACTATTTCATTGTAGAATAATTGAAATATTTTTAAAATTACCCGAGGAGTTTAGATTTACTAAGAAATTTCTGTTATAACAAAGGTCCAAATAAAATCAACTCCACTATAAGTAACAGGTGTAAGAAGAAGGCATGGTAGTAAAAAAAATGTACTAAATGATAGTATGAAAATGTCATGCCAGCCCTATAAAGTCTTGCTTATCAACGCTCATCACAATTTCACACTCCTCAGCCCATACCCATGTAGCTACCCCTGTAGTCCCTGCTCAGCAAATAGACTCTCAGATAACATGGCTGCTCCTTCACATCTCTGCCACCTGCCACTGACCTTGACCAAGGAAGCTTGCCTAGGCTTTTATTTAGAGAAATGGCACCAGGGCTACTCACTAATCAAAGTGAAAAATGCAAGCAATCTATCTCATTTATTAAACCAGCCTCTTATAATTCACTCACCCAACATATTCCATCATCCCTCATCCGATTTTCTCCAGAGGGAAAGAAATTTGCCAAGAGTATCAGTTTAGTGGACCACAGACTTCAAACATGGACATTGCAGAAGCTTCAGGTCTACTCCTAAAGAAGATTTCAATAGTTTCTAAGTTCCTGGGGCACAGAAAAAAAACGACTTCAAAGCTTGTCAACAAGAGCCAAAGCTTGGTCTCTCATAAGCTTAGTGCTATGCTAAAAATTTTATCAAATGCCTTCATTGTGGAACAAATGAGTACCATGAATCTTTAAGAGAAGAGGAAAACTATATAGTGTTTTCCACACATTTATGACCCAGGAACTTTCCGGAGCCTGTACAGAACAATATTTGGAAAACAATTTGCTAGTTATATATGAAATTTTCTACAAATCAGTCAACATTTTGAAGGACTATTGTGAGAAAAGAAAAAAAAAAAGCCAATATGAAAAAATTTCTACAGGGGCAGCTTGAAAACTAATTTTGGCCAAATGACAAGGTAAACTAAAGAAGCTTGTTTCTAGATATTAGGGAGGAGGTTTGGGCCCTTACTACTGAACAACTAACCAGCTTAAGTGAAGTTAAGATAGACTAAGCATGCCCAAGTGTCAGGCATGCAATTAAATCAGAAATTGAGGTCTTGAGGCCAAGATAGGATAAGAATCAAAGAGGTCAACATCTGGCATGAAATCAACACGGTTAATAGGAAGCCAGGTCACCCAATGTCCCCCTACCTACCAACTCAAATACAAAGTGCAGAAACCAAGATAACATGACTCAAAATTAGTACCTCAGCATCAACCCAACTACTAAAAGTTAAAATTAGGGGAAAAAATATTTCAAACAAAATAAATGGCGTCCTGAGAAATAGCTGTCATTATTTTTCAAAATCATAGAAAATAGCCATATATATCTGACAAGTGAATAATCACTCATTATCTGGGAATTCCATAGGCCTTAGGCACAGAATAATTTCCTCAGTTTCAGTCCTCTTATTTACCTTAAGAACTGGGGAAGAAAAATGCTACTTTTGAGAACTTTCAAAAAAAAGGCATAAGAATCAATCATTAACATTTTTCCATAGAAAGTTATCAACCAAACTTCCCCATTCCAAAATACTTCTAAAAGAAATTTTATTCACCAAATTTTTATATTCCAGGAAGAAAAACATAATTATAAACACCATTTTTTTAACCTGGAAAAGCCTATAAACATCCACAACTACACACACTAACACACAAAACCCAAATTAGTGTAACACAGTATAGACTGTTAGAAAAAGAAACTTAATACCACATAGCAGCCACTGTGAATTTATTGTCTTAGGTGAGGGGTCTTTTGTTAATCGAGATGATGTAATTAATTTTTTAAAAACAAAAGAGGTATATCCAGCTTATATCACTTATATTTTCACAAAACAAACTTAAAATATGATCACAATAATTAACATATTTTACCATTAAAACTCATTCATTCAACCGATACTTATTGAATACTTTCTCTAAACACTAAGCTAACAATGATGAGTACTTAATTACATTCATTTAATTCCAAACTCCACAAATATAAAACTAGTTGTGACCAAAGAAAACAAAACAAAATGTTTTATAGTTACGTATCTTTTGTTATTTGTTGAGATCCATAAAGGAAAGATAACTTTCTAAAAACTAAAGTGACACAATCCTTTTAAATTGTGCATTCTGGGAGTTTTACTATATTTTCCTAAAGTGTTGGATGGTATGCTTTCTTAAGAACATTGAATTAGGTCAGGAGAAACCAAGATGGCGGCATAGGTTAACGCCTGAGTTTGCTGCCTCGAACAACCACTTCAAAATGAAACTAAAAGATGGAACGGACATCACCCAGAACCACAGGAACGCTGGCTGAGTGAAAGTCCTACAACTAGGAGGAAAGAGAAACGCATACTGACACTCAGAGTAGGCGCAGTGCTGAAGTCAAATACTGAGGTGCGGAGTGCATGCAGACCGGGCTGGTGGCTGAGGGCGCAGTTGGTGTTTTTAATTTGGGAGGGAGTCCCAGACTCTGAGCTCCAGAGCCGGGCGAGTCTCTAGGGACCCAGACTCAAACGGGAGAAGCGGGACTGTCTGGCTTCGGTCGGAACTCG
>NW_006284843.1:295292-298349 GCF_000327345.1 Myotis davidii | reverse complement strand
ATATATATATATGCCAAAGAAACTGTTTGACCGTTCAACTGGTAGCTATGACACACAATGACTACCAGGGGGCAGACGCTCCAACCAGTAGGTTAGATTACTGCCCTGTCAGCCCTGAATCTGGTTCACCCATACCCCAGACTCAGAGAGAAGGGAGTAGGGAGGTGATAAAAAAAAAAAAAAGAACATTGAATTAGTTTTACCTTTTACCTCAGGTTTATAGATAGGACATAATTTGGTCTGGTGTTTTGTGACTAAAGAAAATAAGTAATTTCAAAGGGAAAAAGCATTTTAATGCATGCTTTTATAGTTAAAAGCTCCATTTTTAAAAATTAGGCATTTGTTTTCAAAAAAATCAAACCAAATCTGCAGAGGTTTTATTTTATTTAAAAGTGTGCTTATTTTCAAAATAGAGACAGACTCACAGCTCTGGTATAGGGATTCCTGGGGAAAAGATGGAACAAAAAAGACAGAGAGAACTCGGACATAGACAACAATGTGGTGATGGTGGGATTGGGGGTGGGGGAGGTGAAAGAGGGCATAGAGGGAATAAATGGTGATGGAAAAAATTAAATTACATTTAAAAGTATGCTTATTTTCACTAACTATTAAGGTTTGATAGCATTTCCACTTGCTATTTTAGCAGAAACACATCATAAAAGCAGCCATGAAAACAGAAATGATACACTGCAACCTAGAATATTTTAAAAGGAAATTGCCAAAACAAAATATTTTTCAGTATCTAGACAGCAGCTATAGGAACGAACCCTAACTTATTACAAATAGTTTTCTCAGAAGTGTGTGGTCTGGACCCTAATATGATGGTTGGACTCACTATTTCTTTGAAAATAAATAAAACCGTTGATTTAATAAAACCATGTATCTCACAACTAGTTATCTCTTTCCTGCACTGTCTCACATTAGTAATCCTATACAATAAAAGGCTAATATGCAAATCAACCAAACAGTGGAACAACCAGTCACGGTGACGCACACTGACCACCAGGAAGGCAGACGCTCAATGCAGGAGCTGCCCCCTGGTGGTCAGTGTGCTCCCACAGGGGGAGTGCTGCTCAGCCAGAAGCCCTAAGCTGGGCTCATGGCTGGCGAGCGCAGCAGCAGTGGCGGGAACCTCTCCCACCTTCGCAGCAGCGCTAAAGATGTCCGACTGCCAGCTTAGGCCCGCTCCTCCCTGGGAGGGGGCCTATGATGGCAGTTGGACATCCCCCGTGGGTTCCCGGACTGCGAGAGGGCACAGGCCAGGCTGAGGGACCCCCGTGAGTGCACGAATTTCGTGTACCAGGCCTCTAGTATAATATACGTAATCTGAGTACACAAGGAAGGAGCACTGCCACTATTTGTAAGAGCAGTTAAAAGATAACATTATGTAACTTAAGCATCATTTTCAGGCAAATCCATTAACAACCAACACAGCTATTTCTCACTATGTTATTGGCATTATATTAGAGATGAAAATATTATCTCTATTTCTGTGATTCCTAAATACCAAGGAGGTAAAGCTAGCAGGTTTTGTTTTCTGTTTTTAACCCCTTCCCTGGCAGAAACGTGTATACACGTTTTCACAAAATGTTCTTTTTCAGTCGTCGACGAGTATACTAAGAAAATATGGTAAAAAAAATATGGTTTATAGGAAGACGAGTTACAAACTGTTTTCATAACCAGCATCAAAAATACTATATAGAACCAAAATAAAAAAAATTAGTCTGAAAAAGAAACGTTTTTAACAAAAAAACTGTTGGGGAAGGGGTTAAAGAAATGTCCATTTGAAAGAAGCTTAATTTTTTTAGTTTTAGCTAAGTAAAATTATCTTAATTCAAAAATCACTCATTGCAAAAAAACTGGATACATTGAGTAATTTCCTTAAAAATAGTCATTTGGACATCAAATGTGTGTGGAGAAACTGGATTATCTCTATAGCTCATCAACCTAGCAATCTACAAGCAGCGTAATATGCTATGGGAAAAGAACATAATTTTTCTCAACATTATTATTTATATCGTACTCATGAGTAAATTGAGATTGAGAGATGTTAAGTAATAACCTAAGATCATGTGTTTGTGAACAACAGAACTGGGCCTCAACCACAATCAATAGCTAAGATGACCACCCAACTTGCCTGTTTCACCCCATACTGAACTTCTAATTCCAATGTACTCTGAAAATAAATAAATACACAGAATGCATTCTATAATCCAACCACATTCCACCTTGCAAATCATTATTAGAAATATTTCTGTTTTCTCAGAATTTCTCAGACTAATTTCCCAGAAAATAGTCTATAGTTCGATTTCTATTTTTATGAACTATTTTATGCATAAGTATTCTTTCAGGAAAAAAAATATATATACACATTCTAATTCTTATATGTGGGGAAGACAATTAAGAGCTTACTGTGCATCCCCCCAAATTCCCCAGGGATAGAATCTGTAGTCCCATGTTTAAGCCTTCCATCAGCTCCAAGGCTCATACCCAGCCATGGTTCCCTTGCCTATTGAGCGATGTCTTTCCCTGGTCAGACCTCTTGTTGTACAGCCTGGGTCATGGAAGCAAGCCCAGGGACACCTAGGTGAGAAAACCCTCTTTAGTAACATTCCTCACTGATTTTTTTTAAATTACAAAGGAACAGCAAGGAATTCTATATATAAGAATAGCTTCCCTTTCCTTTTTATTCAGAGGTTTGCCATGCTTACCCCAAGTATAAATTAAGCATTCCCATTATTAAATATTTAGGGCTTCATTTTAAATTCTCTTCAGTGGTTGCAGTAATTCATATTCAGGCACTTTCCAGGCCCTCAAAGCAGCAGGATTCCATTTTTAAACCAACTTCCTTGTTTTGCAGAGAGACAGCCCAAAATGGTCATGTAATGAGATTTTTCTCATTATAAAGGCTTTTTAAATAAATTAACTCTATTTGTGTTTTCCTAGTGATCCGAACACTTTTAATAGGATGCTTACTTAAATTTCTAAAATATCTCATGTAAATGTTAGTGTGGGTGCTACTCAGGCTACTTCCTCTCTGCTGAGATAGGGGTCCTT
>NW_006284843.1:291416-294851 GCF_000327345.1 Myotis davidii | reverse complement strand
CCTCTTTTTTCTTCTTCTCTCCTTTTCTGAACAATTCAGACCACTACTGTATGGGCAGAATAAGGCAGACATCTAGGTGCAAACCCAAAGCAGGGTGAGAACAGTGTCTGAGGAGGGCCGCCTAGCATGTGTCAGTACCTGAGTGAGGTGAGGAGGGCATTCATGTGATGGGGCAACCTGGAGCAGGAAGTCAGAAGCCAAGTAGGTGACACAGGGATCCCCCAGAAGGAACAACCCAGAGCAGGTACCAGAGCCAGAGCAGGGTGAAGAGGGAGTCCATCGACTGTGGGAGCCCAGCATAGGGAGTCAGAGCCCAGAGAGTGAAGAGCATTCACAGATGGAGTGGACCAAGCTCCAAGTGACAGAGCCCTGGCTGGGGAAGGAGAGTATCCACGGGGCAGGCACCCTGGCAGGAGGTCTCAGAGCCCAGGCAGAGTGAGGAGGGTATCCCCAATGGAGTGATGAGGGCATCTCCATTCTGAGCATTTGTGGGTATCTGAGCCTAAGCCAGTGAGAAGGACAAGGGGATGACAGTCAGGCATGGGGTGGGGCTGGATGTAGGGGGAAGTGTCTGGGCCTGAGCAGAGGGAAGAAGGGCCTGATGTCAGGTGCTACCTGAGCACTGATGCCTCAGTGCTGGATGCTGTGACTGGCCTGGGGTGCTGGAACATGGTCGTGGTGAGCAGGCATCCACACAGGGAGTAGTAGCATTGCTTACATCCAGGGGAGGAACTAGCAAGTGACCTGAACAAAGGCCTAGTAATAATGGAAGCCAAGTTTCTCACTGTCAGATAAGAGCAGCAAATATGGAATATGAGATGATATAAAATTTTAAATAGTATGTGGTATTTTAATCTTAATATATTTTAAATTCTGATATAAAGCTCCAAAAATATCAGTGGGGATAGAGGATGTTTCATTGAAGGTGGTAGATCCTGACCTTGGGAGATCTAGGGCAGCTCCACCTTCTTCCAGCTCCACCTCTTCCAGCTCCCCTTCTTCCAGCCCCCTTCCTCTCTGTGTCACTCCCTACCAGGGTAAGTTTGTCAGGTGGGTACCTCACCACCTCTTGTTGCAAAGCTTTCCTCACCCAGAAGACTACCCTCTGATAATATACCGGCAGGATGGCTTAAGCCAGTGATGGCAAACCTTTTGAGCTCGGCGTGTCAGCATTTTGAAAAACCCTAACTAAACTCTGGTGCCGTGTCACATATAGAATTTTTTTGATATTTGCAACCATAGTAAAACAAAGATTTATATTTTTGATATTTATTTTATATATTTAAATGCCATTTAACAAAGAAAAATCAACCCAAAAAAATGAGTTCGCGTGTCACTTCTGACACGTCTGTCATAGGTTCACCATCACTGGCTTAAGCCCTACCTGCCATGGAGTCGAGTTGCCCCAAGGACACTCACACATCTCTACCACTCCAAGTCAAACAGAACACGCCTACTCCTGCAGCTTCCTCTCTCCCCCAGTTCTCCTGCTCAAATAGGCACAGCGGGTAGAACATCCAGTCAGCCTCCACCAACTATTCTTATAAACAATTCACTTGGAATCCAAATATTCTCACTCTTTCTCCTCTCTCTCCTGTCCTTCCTCCCTTTCTCTCCCTCCCTCCCAAAAATTCGCTTATCACACTGGAGGGGGCCTATAGTAGAAGGAGAGGCTGCATGTGGTTGGGAATGGCAGACAACCCCTAGAGCAGTGGTTCTCAACCTTCCTAATGCCGCGACCCTTTAATACAGTTCCTCATGTTGTGGCAACCCCCAACCATAAAATTATTTTCGTTGCTACTTCATAACTGTAATGTTGCTACTGTTATGAATCGTAATGTAAATATCTGATATGCAGTATGTATTTTGATTGTTACAAATTGAACATAATTAAAGCATAGTGATTAATCACAAAAACAATATGTAATTATATGTGTTTTCCGATGGTCTTAGGCGACCCTTGTGAAAGGGTCGTTCGACCCCCAAAGGGGTCGCGACCCATAGGTTGAGAACCGCTTCCCTAAAGAGATTGCTGCACTCCAGCTCCCTTTAGAACATGAGATACTGACTGTCCTTAGTTTTGTCCCCTAGTCCAGAACAACAAGAAAAGTCCCACTCAAAAGCCTAATACATACATTAATGCAAAGAAATTGTAAGGAAAGAGACACACAAAACTGGTGACCACGATTAAAATTCAGTAGGAAACTGGCACAGGAAACTAGGAAAAAAGGAAACTAACACAGGTACTGTCTGAATCTTTTCCAAGAATATATTCATGCATTATTTATGTAATTTAAAATAAATCAAAAGCAATAAAAAATTTAAAAACTAACTACTAACATTCAAAAGGAACATAGTGACTATAAATCACAGAATGGGCTTTGTTACCATAAAATCAATGAAGAAATTTAGAAAATGAATAGATTTTCCCATATAAGTAAATAAATATATGTATGCACATCTCATACAAACAGAATTTTTAAAATATCAAAATCCTAATATTTAAATGAGCTAGAAACTTCAATTAACTATTAAAAGAAGAAAAACAATTGTCTAAAATTAATATCTATGGGTTGCCTCGTGGTATTGGATTACTGGTGGGGTTTTTTCCTTTTCTTTTCTTATGGAATTTCTAAAATAAACATCTATCACTTTACATTTTTAAAAAATACTTAAAAAGAAACCCCTCCAAAGTATGTATGTGTATAAATATCAAATATCCATTTTTTTGTAAAACTTAGAATCGCAATACTACAGAGAGAAATATAGAAACTTAGAGCCCAGTAAAAACAAAAACGAATTTTCCCAAAGAAACAAGTATCAATCTATCTATCTATCTATCTATCTATCCATCTATCTATATGCCTAAGCGACCATCGCAACTGAACGGACAACAGAACAGGCTGCATAGGGTGACCAGGCTGGCAGGGGGGTCAGTGATCACTGACCACCAGGGGGAAGACACTCAATGCAGGTGCTGCCTCGTGGTGGTCAGTGCAGTCCCACCGTGGGAGCACTGCTTGGCTGACCAGGATAAGCAGCACTCCCACAATGGGAGCAGCCACTCAGAGGGCAGGTCCACAGCCACTCAGCTGCCTAGGATGAGCAGCTGCTCCTGCAAAGGGAAGATCCCCACAGGCCACACACACCCCACCAGTGCACGAATCTGTGCACCGGGCCTCTAGTTTGATAATAATTTTCATCCATATGATGTTTTATAGTTAATTTTATACTTTAAAATAGTCACTGACTCTTTAAAACAGCATTCTTTTTTTTTATTACAAAGGGTATTACATATGTGTCCATTCCCCCCCCACACCCTAGACAGTCCCCTAGCCTTCCCTATCCCCCAGTGTCTTATGTCCATTGGTTATGCATATATGCATGCATACAAGTCCTTTGGTTGATCTCTTATACCCCACCCTCCTGCCCCCC
>NW_006284843.1:265452-291242 GCF_000327345.1 Myotis davidii | reverse complement strand
CAACTCCCCAATTGGCCCTGCTCTGAGCCCGACCAGGGGCTGCACCTAGGGATTGGACCTGCCCTCTGCCACCCGGGAGCAGGCCTAAGCCAGCAGGTCATTATCTCCCAAGGGGTCCCAAATTGTGAGAGGGCAAAAGTGGGGCTGAGGGACAACCCCCCTCCCCCAACCAGTGCACAAATTTTTGTGCACTAGGCCTCTAGTCTATATATATATATATATATAAGGGTAGTAACCGAACAGCGAAATGACCAGAACTATCAGTTGACCAGTCGCTATGACACACACTGACCACCAGGGGGAAGACACTCAATGCAGGTGCTGCCTCGTGGTGGTCAGTGCAGTCCCACCGTGGGAGCACTGCTTGGCTGACCAGGATGAGCAGCACTCCCACAATGGGAGCAGCCACTCAGAGGGCAGGTCCACAGCCGCTCAGCTGCCTAGGATGAGCAGCTGCTCCTGCAAAGGAAAGATCCCCGCAGGCCACACACACCCCACCAGTGCACGAATCTGTGCACCGGGCCTCTAGTTTGATAATAATTTTCATCCATATGATGTTTTATAGTTAATTTTATACTTTAAAATAGTCACTGACTCTTTAAAACAGCATTCTTTTTTTTTATTACAAAGGGTATTACATATGTGTCCATTCCCCCCCCACACCCTAGACAGTCCCCTAGCCTTCCCTATCCCCCAGTGTCTTATGTCCATTGGTTATGCCTATATGCATGCATACAAGTCCTTTGGTTGATCTCTTACCCCCCTATCTCCTGCCCCCCAACCCTCCCCGGCCTTCCCGCTGCAGTTTGACAATCTGTTTGAGGCAGCTCTGCCTCTAATACAGCAGTCTTTCAAGAAGTATCAACATGACAAGGACATTTAAATATTCTTAAATTAACAAGAAAGCGTGTTACTTTTTTTATAATTTTAGAATTTTCTATGAATAATTTTCTATGCTTCCTGAATTTTTGCTTTTCTTTTCAGACGTTTTTCTAAAAATCCTTTTTCAGAAAAAAAAAATTATTTCCTCTGGCCCTCAATAATTCTGACATATAACTCTTTTTTTACTTTGAAACTTTATCTGCTCTTTTTTCCTTCACTTAATTTTTATATGAGTGGATGGGATACTAAACTCAAAGATAACATAAATTCTAAAATTAATATGTCAATGTATTTATAGAATAAGTATAATGAAATCTCACTATATTCATTAAATCATGAAATATAAATAACCTTACATAGCATACTCCCCAAGAATAAGTGAACTGTAATCTTTTAAAAACTTTTATAATGTACTTTCTTTCAAAAAGAAAGATGCACTAAGCTTGTAGAGCTAGTCTTGTGTCTAAAATTAACCTGTAAATAAACCAGCCAAATACAAGATCATGTCTATATCCATGGTACAGAATTTTCTTCAAGAAGCTAACCCATAATGAAAGCAAACGCCAAGGTACTTGTATCATTTAGGCCAGCTCCCCACTAACCAAGGAAAGCTGGAAATGGGAGAAAGCAGCAGTGATGAAACAGAAGTCAGGGAGCACTCCGGTAAATAGGAATATCAAAGCCTGACTGACTCCCAAAAGCACTGTTTGACTATTCAAAGGCATGAATCCTGCCAGTCCATTCAATCCTTCTTTCTGTGATTCAGTCTCTCTATTGTGTACCTGGTAAAACTCTATCAACTGAAAAAGGAACCATAAATTATGTATTTCCTGAAACAAAGATAAATCAAGGGAAATATTGTAATTAGGCAGGGGAGGGTGGGTGGGAAGAGATCAACCAATGAACTTGTATGCATACATGCATAACCTGTGGACACAGACAATACGGTGGTGAGGGCCTGGGCAAAGGGAGATGGGAGTGGGCTGGAAGTGGTTTATGGGGGGGAAAAAGGAAGACCTATGTAATAATTTCAACAATAAATATTTAGAGAAAAAAATAATATTTTATAATTTAAACCAATATTGGGTTCTCCTTATTAATGAAATCATAAAGAACCAAGATTTTTTTTAACTTAACATGAAGTTAAATACTATTAACAAATATCCATTTTTTTAAAGAGTGGGAAATGTTACTTTTTCCCACATTTGAAAGTATTGCTTTCCTTATTCTTGTGTAGACCCAATTTCACTAAAGTTGAAGAGGACAAATAGGGTAGTATTAAGCAAACTCTTCTTGGTGAATTGGTGAATATCTCATCTAATCCTACTTAGAGCCTGTTGAAGAAGAGTTTGAATTTTAGAGAGCTAAAAATCGTCCTGTAGAAAACAGCAGGCAGTCCTCCCCAGAAAGCTGCAGGTTCTGGACACTGATGTGAGCTAGCAGTGAGCCCCTGATCACAGAGGGAGGCTCGCAGACATGACACGTTCAGGGCCAAAACAAGGGCTCTAATTAGCGAAGGATTCCAGTCTGAGAGTAAAGGGCTTATCCTTCTTTGGGAAATAATGAGCCATATAATGTTTGAAGCTTCCATGTAAGTTTTAGAGAAGAATGGGGGTGCTGAGAACTGCCTTCAATGTGTTAAACTGACAGACACAGGTGACCGAACAATGAACTGTACACTTGGCAAAGAATGAGAAAATATTTGGTATATGCTAGTGTCCTCCAGAGCAGCATTCCTCTTTTGTCCCTAAATTAAGATGAAACAAGTTGATAGGCCACACAGTGGTGGAGTTGATAAAACGTATTTTCTGGAAACTTTGTCTAGATACTTACTTCTACATAAGTCAACACCTGGGAACTTCTTTGAAGATCAGAGACAAATCTCAGTTTAAAGGCTGAAAGTTCATTAGCAAACATAAACCTTCAGTAGTTAGAATTACCTAACATGATGTCCACACCCAGGGCCCGAATGCTAAAAAAAATGAGAACATATCCTCTTGTCTTCTAATATAAAAAAATATTACTACTCCCAAAAGTTGCTTGCATACATGAGTTTTTACTTTTTTTTAACTATACAAGCTCTAAGAGTAAGAGTACTTTGACTTTTATTTCATGTAACTGCTTTGGGGGGAAAATACTCATTGTTCACCAAAATGATATATATGCATTCTTTAATATACTAAGTAGATAACTATTAACTTAATCTTTGTGTTTTCTTATTCATCCATTCACTCACCTGGTTACACCTAAAATAGCTAAGCCTTCTAGGATAAACTAAAGTATATATACTATATATGAAAATGCTGATGTTTTACACATTTTGGTAATGCTGAATTTTCTTCCAGTATTTGTTTAGAAAGTTTAAGAACTCTTGGCTTAATATTAAAATGTTAAATGTGTTTCTAAAAGATTCATCTTAAGAATTATAAACCTCAAGTAAGTAAAGTTAACAAATCACTAATAGTCATCCTAAAGTCCAAGAACTGGAATTAGAAATTTTGAGTGAAGAACATTGCAAAACAAATATCTAGTATAGTTACTGTATTAACTCGCTAAAGGACAAGAAATTCTGAACCCTGAAATACATCTGTCCCCAAGGACTTCATTTCAGCTTTATGAAACTGAGGGATTGCGAATGACATTTGTTTTCCCAACCAGAACACTGAGAATCAGGGTTTTTGTCTCTGATAGAAATATTTTGAAATAGCATGAACAGATTCCAGAAAGAAAAAGGATTATATGCTTTGCATAGAACTATCCTCATTTCCTTGTCCTTCCCTTTTTGCAATGGGCAGCCATTTCTCCTGGGAAAGAACAGTAAAGGCTCTGTTGCACAATGACCCCAGGAAAAGCAAAGACACTTTATCTGCCTCATCCCTTGCCAGGTAAGGGAGACTTAATCTTGGGGGATGTGCAAAAGCACCCTGAGTCTTCCAGTAGGCCTCAATGTTCAAAGGCCTTATGGGACACAAGTTAGGCACATTACCAGAAAGTTGGGCAAATGACTTGGTAATTTAAAAATACAAACTAATAGAAATGTAAGCTACTTCATTTGGAAGAAAGTTACTGAATTTGAAAACCAATTGCTTGTAGGGGTAAATATAAACACTGAAGAGCATCAAAAGGTTTTAATTGCTCACAGTTATAAAATCGGCTGTTATAACTTTACTAGAGACCCAACGCACAAAATTCATGCAGAGTAGGCCTTTCTTCCCCCAGCTGCCTGCACTGCCTTCCCCCGGGAACTGGGCTTCCCTCGCAGCCCCAGCTTCATCTGGAAGGTCATCAGGAAGGACGTCCAGAAGGATGTCTGAAAGGACATCCAGTCTAATTAGCATACTATGCTTTTATTATTATAGATACAATGTTTTGTTTGGCAACATAGTCTTCCTAACCAAGATTATATCTGGAAAATATAAAGTGCACCTATTTATTTTATTTTTTTATTTTAAATCCTCACCTGAGGGTATTTTTCCATTGATTCTTAGAAAGAGTAGAAGGGAGGAGGGAGAGAGAGAGAGAGAGAGAGAGAGAGAGAGAGAGAGAGAGAGAGAGAGAGAGAGAGAGAGAGAGAGAGAGAGAGAGAGAGAGAGAGAGAGAGAGAGAGAGAGAGAGAGAGAGAGAGAGAGAGATGAGAGAGAGAGAGAAATGTGAGAGAGACAATGGAAGAAGATGGTCAAAGAGAGAGGCCCTCAGTCAACCTTGCCAACACCTCTATCTCATACTTCTAGCCTCCAGAACTGTGAGGAGATAAATTTTTGTGCTTTAAGATAAACAGAATGCCCTGACCGGTTTGGCTCAGTGGATAGAGCGTCGGCCTGCGGACTCAAGGGTTCCAGGTTCAATTCCGGTCAAGGGCATGTACCTTGGTTGTGGGCACATCCCCAGTGGGAGTTATGCAGGAGGCAGTTGATCGATGTTTCTCTCTCATCGATGTTTCTAACTGTCTATCCCTCTCCCTTCCTCTCTGTAAAAAATCAATAAAATATATTTAAGAAAAAAGATAAACAGAATGTGGTACTCCATTATGGCAGCTCTAGATAACTAATACAATGCCCATCTCATTATGTAATTGCTTCACTTGATCGATGACCCCTTGTTCTCTGAATAGTAAATATTTAACATGTTTTTTCTCTTGGTTTTGGTATCTATCTCTGTGCAATGTCCCTGATCTGAAAGACACACAAAAGGTGTAATTCCTTCTGCTCCTCTGCCCTTCCTTTCCATGTCTTCAATCATAACCATAACCTCAGGGATCTTTGTTACAAATGCTCCCACCTCAGTCATGCCACTCCAAATCAATTCAACCTAGAATCCTTCTTTAAATTAAACCTTCCTATATAAATCCATCCTTGAAATTTTTTAATATATTTTAATTGATTTCAGAGAGGAAGGGAGAGGGATAGAGAGATAGAAACATCAATGAGAGAGAATCATTGATTGGCCGCCTCCTGCATGCCCCCTACTGGGGGGCGGGGGGAGGTATCGAGCCTGCAACCCGAGCATGTGCCCTTGGCCGGAATCAAACCTGGGACCATTCAGTATGCAAGCTGAAACTCTATCCACTGAGCAAAACCAGCTAGGGCCATCCCTGCAGTTTAAAGTACAAAACTATTTGGCTCCTTCTAATTCCTACATCAAGAATTGATCCTTACTCCTGATCTTAAAGGAAAAGCTTTTAGTTTTTCACCATTGAGTATCATATTAGCTGAGGGTTTCTCACATATGGCCTGTATTATGTTTAGGTACTTTACTTCTATACCCATTTTAGTGAGTGTTTTAATCATAAATGTATATTGTATCTTATCACATGCTTTTTCTGCATCTATTGATATGATTATAGGGTTTTTATCCTTTATTTTTTTTAATGTGCTATATCAGATTGATCATTTTGTGTATGATGAACTATCTTTGTGCCCGTGGAATGAACCCCACTTGAGCGTGATTCCATTTGCTAGTTTAGGATTTTTCAATATTTAATCATCAGAGATATTGGTCTGTACTTTTTTTATGTTATCCTTGCCAGGTTTTGTATCAGGGTAATGTTGGCCTCATAAATGTGCTAAAATGTATTGTCTCTTCTTCAGTTTTTTAGAAGAGTTTGAGAAGGATTTGTATTAATCTTCTTTGAATGTTTGTTAGAATTCCCAAAATTACTTTTAAGTATTGGTAGAAATAGAAGTATTTTTTTTGCTATTTTCTATTTACATCAACTCTAACCTGCTAAAACACTAACATGTAAGAAACCCTCAAGGGAAGATTAGCTCAGCTAGGAAAATCTTAAAATCAGTGAGGTCTGTTATCACAACTACATTCTGCGAAAATCAATGTTTGCAAGTAAAAGACCTTAAAGAATTAAAAGTAAACAATTAAACAAAAATCCACAAAGCTTTCAATACACACACACACATACACACACACTTAAAAAACACATTTCAAAGGTACTTTAAATTATTAAGGAGAAACTATCATGCTTTCAATATTACATTCTCTATCACAGAGTGTAATCATTTCTGCTAGTAAGATTGCTACTATGAGCAGGCACTGAATACAAGTTTTAGCAACACAAACTAATTGTTATCACCTTCACATAGGACAAATTTTTTTTTCATGTGCAACGATCTCCAATATGTTTCTGTCAAAGGAATATTAAGCAGTTATAATGGCAATTGAGAAAGTATGGTTTACATTCTCACTAGATAGAAACAAAACCTTTAAACAAAACAAGTTCTAATTTATTGACATAATTTCTAAAAGGAAACATTTTTAAACAAAGCCAATAATAAGTTGATACTCTTAAAACATATCTTCTGATAGGAATATTATGGAAGGCACAAACCTATTTTCCTAAATTGTTTGATCATATCATAATATACAAAACAATAATTTAAATCATTTTATTATATATTTCCCACCAATTTCCATCTCTATACCAAAAAGACTAGACAAAGACAAAATAAAATATGTCCAGATTACAAAAGTTTACTACTAGTCTAGAACATATTCTATGGAAAGATAGAGAAAGGTATCTTATTTCTTGCAACTGAAAAAAAAATTGAATTTCTGCTTTTGTTTTGTCTTTTTAGCAAGTCCACTGACAGATCTGGAACCTTAAATAAAAATGTTTTCTAAGAGGAAAATAATGTTTATCTTTCAAAAACAGAGAACTCAATTATAACTAAATTTAGAACATAGGTCAAGCTCTTTCATGCTTTCTTAGAAAATAAAGAAGGAAAGCCAAAGAAATCTTCCCTAAAAATACAAATCAAATATTAGTTTATGGAAGTTCTAATTATTTTGGATATTTTCTGGTTAAAAACATGTCTTGTTAAATGTCTTAGCTATACAATATATTTTTAGAAGGAGAGAAAAGGAGTAGAATGAACCATTTCTAGTCTCTTGAAAAAGGCTGTTAACATTTTCTCTGGATTCGTGATGTAAAGGGAAGCACTGCCCCCTAGAGGAACAAAAGCTTTATAGAGCATGCAACTAGTTCACAATTATGTAACGTTGCTGTACACGTAACTGTCCTACTAATTTTAAGTTTATGCTCTATAGCGCATAAAAAAATAGCTTCATTGTAGACAATACTAAAAATTTTAAGTAAATATAAGCTTTTTCAAGAGTTTGGTAAACACTTTAATTTATGATACATTAATTTACAAACCTTCAAATAATATATTTGCATTGTACTTGTGTAATAAAGGTTTGTCTCAGAAAATAGAACGTTTTTAGTTTTTCTTAAAGTATGTAGATGTAAATCTAAGAGACTTTTCCCCAAGTTACTACAACCGTAGAACCATGCATACAATACATATGAACTTAAATTAAAAAGAAAAATGGGTAAGAAAATTGACCCATAATTTTGCTATCATATTCAAACTTACTTTTAGAGGGTTTAAAAGCAAGTAAAAAATAGATGAGAATTTAAAACTTCAACAGCTAGTTGTGGCAATTCATGTCAAGAATTTCCCCATTTCCAGAAGAGTTTTCAGCATGCTCACATTGTCCCAGGCATCAAAACCAGAATCCAAAGCAAATGACTTAAACATCTGGGTCTCTGTTTTTAATATAATTAACCAGTTTTGTTCAAATTATTCACCCCAGAATCATAGCCAGGAAGAGGTAGAGGCACTGCCTCATCCATGCTTCCACCAGAGCAGCCTTTGTCTTGTCTTTCTGTTAGGATTCCATATAAACATAAATGGTCCCTGGCTTTAGGAGGGTGTGAGGGAAGGAGTAAGGGAGGTAGGAAGAAAAGAGAGCAGGGAAGTGGAGAATAAAAAGCAGCTTGAGAACTATTGGGAGTAAAAGGGTCTCTAAATTCACTTCTTGGATTGTGTAAATCTATTTCCTTTCTCTCTCTCTCTCTCTCCCTCCCTCCCTCTTTTTAGGAGTGGCAACAGCAAGGGTCAGGTTGACTTAAATGAGTTCCTAAGATGAAAGATCATACCAAGTACAAACCCAAGCCTGAAGCAAAGAAATAAAAACAGGGTAGGGCATTACATGTTCTTAGCGTAGATTCTGCACTGTAGAATACTCTTGCAAAAGATACAGAATAGAAGAGCATTTTACAATGGGAATCGGAGCACATCAGCTGATGCAGATTACTTCACATGACATGGAATTTCTCTTCCTCAATGAATACCTGCCAGCCATCTCACACTGACTTTCATAATTAGATATGTCCCTTTTCCTTCCTGCCGCACTCCTAAGTGCCACAGTACATTTACAGAACTATAAATATGCCACACAATAGCAGGATGAAAGGTTTCAATGAACTACTAATGGACGTTCCCATTAATGGAAGTTTCTGGTTTGCCTCTGGTGTTTCCCACAAAGGATTAAACTATAATTTAGAATAGGATCTGGAAGCCAAAGTCTTTTTTGCATCTTGAGATTCAACCATATTGTGAAATTCTCAGCCACTTGTTTTAAATGCAAAGATTCTTTGCCCAGGGCATAAGGAATTTTAGGACACAAACGACATGTACTCGTTTAGTCATGGAATCCAAATTGGCCAGACTTACCACACAATCCTGGCTTGTTTGCATCCCTCTCCACAAGGGAGCTACCTCACGTGCAATACCACCCCAGAAGAAATGAAACTCTTCTTGAGTAAGTTCAGAACATCTCTTACACTTTTTCCTGACACTCGCAGAGGTTGCTTCCTACCATGGGCTTGTGATCAGCAGGCATTTCAGAAGCCCTTCTATTCTCTTGCCCATCCAGTTTAGCCAAATTTCATCACTGCTCCATTACAAGCCTCCCCTATTGTTTCCTCCAAACCCACGTGGTAAGCTCTAAAATCCTTTCTTTCCCCAACCCTGTCACCTTGTCTTTGTCTAATGCCAAATAATTCGTCTTCATATAATGGGGCCTAAAAACAACTCTCTCACTTAAGAAAATGTCTGATATAACTAAGCAGAAATACATTTAGCAGAGACAGAAAATTAAAGAAGAACAAGATTTATCCCAGAAACATCTATATAAAAATATTTTAAAACAGAGATGTTTAAAATTAGTTGATAATAGTGAACTCAGCTCTCAATCCAAATCCTATACATGATTTTCTTTCACACAAGCTGGGAAGATGTAATAATGTTATAAATTTCTTTAATAAGTCATTTTCATGATGTAATTATGTTTTTTTAAAGTCCCCATAAATACGATCAAATACTGTATGTCTGTCTGACTGCATGACAGGTGAAACAATGTACAGAACAGATACTGGAGTTCCAAAAATACTTAAAGCTTTGTGGAGAGAAACGAGGCCTGGTATTCTCTCTTATTGAGAACCAAAGGTCCCCAAATTAAATACTATTCATGCACCTTTATGATAATAATCACATATACTGTGTAGTTACTATTTGTCACACACTATAAAACACTTTTTGTAAATTAACCAATCTTAAGAGTATAATCATTACTGGCATTGTATAGACTCAGATAGGAGGCACAGACAGATTAAATGATCCGCCTAAAATTTGCCAGCTACTGAGTGGCAGAGCTGAGTTAGACCCACACAGTCTGCTTACAGGCCCCAACTCCCTGAAGTGCCTCCAAAAGTCTAGTGAGGAAATGTGGTATGGATACAATAGGGATAGCCCCCTCCTAAATTTTCAGTTTTAGTGGAAGACTAAAATAACTTACTTATTCCTAGATGCCTATCAAATGCATTCTTCTCACTCCTTCCAGTCTGTCCCTACCCAAAAAACGTAAAAAACATTCAAAAAAGGAAAAACAACCCTGACATAAGAGCAACTTGATTAAGGCTCAAGCACTGCACTATTTTTACAGAAGTTAAAATTGTGACTTGTCTATTTACCTTCAAATCTGTAGTAATATCTAGACTACCTTTATATCAAAAGGGAAAAGATCTGAAGTCACTGGCAGCCAATTAAAGTTTCTCTCAATATTAGTTTAAAATGTTATTGTTGTAATATGTTTTTATTGATTTCAAAGAAAAGAAGGGAGGGAAAGAAGAGGAAGAGAGAGGGAGAGAGATACAGACATCAGTGATGAGAGAGAATTACTGACTGGCTGTGCCTCCTGCATGCCCCTACTGGGGACTGAGCCTGCAATCAACAAGGGCATGTGCCCTCTGACCTCCTGGTTCATGAGTCGACACCCAATCGCTGAGCCACACCAGCTGGTCTAAACTGTTCTTATCGACAAGGACAATTAAGCACAAGTTTTGACTGAGGAATTAAATAACTACATGAAAAAACAGTTCAAGGAAATAAAGTAATGAGTCAATAATATTTGAAACCAAAACATTTTACATAATTATAAAAGAAATAAGTTAGCATTATTCAGTTAAATTTCAAGAAAAATGTAATGGTCAGATACAAGAATGTTGTTTTTGTGTGTAATATTCCTCACTACTTTCCCATGTCTACATATTTATGGTATACTTAATTCTTAACTTTTTAGTTATTCTAAGCAAAGTAAATGACTGTGGTATTCATTTATTTACTGTGTGGTTAATGTAATGGATAAAATATGCTCTATGTGCACAAACCAGATTCAACTATTTAATCAGCAGTTGCCAAAACTACCCAAAGTTATTTTTCTCAAAAACTGTGAAAGTTGTGTAGGACTTTTTTTTTCCAAAATGGAAATATTTTGTTCATTTAGTTTTCAATACTAATGTAATTTTAAATTGCAAGGCTACAGCACCTGGCAACTGGAGCCAAGTTTCACAACTCACATTTATCAGTACACAAATATTGACATTATGGCGTCTATCTGATTTGACTTGTGAAATTCTGCTATTGCTGACTTCCAAGGTACTATGATAGCCTTGTTAAAAGCTCTCCTGACAGTTTTGCCCTTATCATGTTAAAAAACAAAAAATCAAATGAAAGTCACACTTTGCTGCCAGAGCAATAGAATAACTTAGCTTTCTTGGTAAAGATTATGGATATTTTCCCCAGAAATGTTCTAAATACAAAATAGGCCATTCATATTATCCATAATAGTATCCACTTTTTTTATTTACTACTAGAGGCCCGGTGCATAAAATTCGTGCACTCAGGGGGGGTCCCTCAGCCTGTGCCCTCTCACAGTCCGGGAGCCCTTGGGGAATGTTCAGCTGCTGGCTTAGGCCCTTCCCCATGGGAAGCGAGCCTCAGCCAGCAGTCGGACATCCTTAATGCTACTGAAGAGGCGGGAGAGGCTCACGCCACCACCACTGCACTCACCAGCTGTGAGCCTGGCTTCTGGCTGAGCGGCACTCCCCCTGTGGGAGCGCACTGACTACCAGGGGGCAGCTCCTGCATTGAGTGTCTGACCCCTGGTGGTCAGTGCATGTAATAGTGACCGGTCATTCCGCCTTTTGGTCTATTTGCATATTAGCCTTTTATTATATAGGATAAATTAACATATATAAGGGCTGCTCTATAAATGTGATCCCAATGTTGTTTTCTAGTCTAAATGTATCCTTATAAAATTCTGAGATTCTAGTTCTTCTGTAACATTAAATTCTCTATTTAATATGATATGTAAATTTATCATTTGCATTTTTAGAAAATATTCTTTGCAACATTGCAAAGTACTAAAAATGAACAGACTTTAGAAAGTACACATGATAAAATAAAATAAAAATAGTATAAAATGGACATCCTGTGTTACAAAATGTAGCACAAGAACAAAGTATTTGCCAAGAAAGTGCTCTAATTTCATCATCTATTCCTTATGTCTCCCTTCTTCACAGAACGTACACAGGCAACAAAGCAAAGACGATCAACACTTCTATTCCACTAATATTCAGCAGTGCATGCAGTATAGAGACTACCATACACTTTTGTAAGTGACTGATCACAAGGATCTAGAGCAGTGGTTCTCAATCTTCTGGCCCTTTAAATACAGTTCCTCATGTTGTGACCCAACCATAAAATTATTTTCGTTGCTACTTCATAACTGTAATGTTGCTACTGTTATGAATTGTAATGTAAATATATGATATGCAGGATGGTCTTAGGCGACCCCTGTGAAAGGTTTGTTCGACCGCCAAAGGGGTTGCGACCCACAGGTTGAGAACTGCTGATCTAGAGAATGTGGCCAAATCCTAAAATCAGTCCCAATATGTTCCTTAATAATAGTAAATGCCAGAACAGCTCTGTATTGCCCATAGTTCCCTCAAGTAAAATGATTTTCTTAAAATAACTCTGTCCTACACTTTTAGGGGAGAAACTCAGTAGCAGAATGTTATTCAGGATAGAATCCTATATAATAAAGAGGTAATATGCAAGTTGACCATAACAACCTCACACAAGATGGCCACCACAAGAAGGCAGGCAGGGAAGGGCAACTGGGGGCAACCGGGCCTACAGGGGAGGGATGGCAGTTGGGGGCGGGGGGGGACCAGCTCTGCATGGGAGGGCAGTTGGGGGGACCAGGCCAGCATTGGAGGGCAGTTGGGGGGGACCAGGCTGGCAGGGGAGGGCAGTTAGGGGCGACCAGGCCTGCAGGGGAGCAGTTAGGGGGTGATCAGGCTGGTAGGCAGAAGCAGTTAGGGGCAATCAGGCAGGCAGGCAGGCGAGTGGCTGGGAGCCGGCAGTCCCGGATTGTGAGAGGGATCCCAGATTGGAGAGGGTGCAGATTGGGCTGAGGGACACACACCACCACCCCCCACCCACTGCCACTAGTGCACAAATTTCATGCACTGGGCCTCTAGTAAGTTAATAAAACAATTAGAACTCAATGAGTGTCAGTGATGACTGGAGATATTAAATGCTTTAAATACTTGACTACATCTAATACTTTATTATGTCACACTTTTATCATTTGCTCTGCATGACCAGCCTATGAGACTGAGAGGTCAAAGTTTACCATAGTTGCCCTGGCCAGTTTGGCCCAGTGGATTGAGCGTCAGCCTGCGGACTGAAAGGTCCCAGGTTCGACTCTGGTCGAGGGCATGTACCTTGGTTGCGGGCACATCACCAGTGGGAGGTGTACAAGAGGCAGCTGATCAATGTTTCTCTCTCATCAATGTTTTTAACTCTCTATCCCTCTCCCTTCCTCTCTGTAAAAAATCAATAAAATATATTTTTTAAAAAAGTTTACCATAGTTTACAATAAGGAAACTAAAGACAAGAGAATTTAAACAGCTTGCTTAAGGTCACATGGCTAGTATTAGAAGAGAGATAGTAGCACAATTACAGATCTGGTAACATAGAAACCCACACCTGAAACATGTATGATCATATTAACCAATGTCATCCCAATAACTATAATAAATAAACAAACAAACAAATCAATCAATAACATAGGATCTTAACACCTAAAAAAGAAAAAAAAGAGCCCTAGCTGGTTTTGGTCAGTGAATAGAGCACCAGCCTGTGGACTGAAGGATCCCAGGTTCAATTCCAGTCAAGGGCACATGCCTGGTTGTGGGCTCAATCCCCAGTACAAGAGGCAGGCAATCAATGATTCTCTCTCATCATGTTTCTGTCTCTTTCTCCCTCTCCCTTCTTCTCTGTAATCAATAAAAATATATTTCAAAAAAAGAAAGAAAAAAAAGAAGCCAACTTGTTAATGATGCGTTCAGGACTTTTCTACCACCGGTAAATCCAATTTCACAACTTATTTATTACTAAACAAGTTCCAATAAAACACCTATTATGTGGTTATAGGATGCTCAAATTTTCCGAACTGTTGTCTTATCAAAAGAAAACCCCACCTAATAAATTCCCCTAAAATGTTTTTAAATTTAGTTTGTATTACTTCTACCTATCTGTAAACTGAAAACATATCTATGCGGTTTTAAATTTTGTTTTATTTTGCATTGAGGAAAGCTATAAAGGAATGCTTTGGTCTTCTCTGGCTGTCACAAATCCCTATTTTACTGCTAACAGTGAAGGTTATAACAAACAGTGTGTTACTTAGAAAGGAACTGAGCCATTATTTTGAACCTGAACTAGGAAGTTGCTCACAATAACACAAGATAAGTAACAATGAGAAGTTTATTTAGAATTTTCCCCTATAATTTGAAACCTAAAGCTAAAGACATCTTTTCTTCCAAGCCCTAAAAATATACCCAAATAAAGGATGATAGGTATCAGTTAACTTCCTAGAGTAAAGTTATTTCATCCTCTGAATAATGCATAGAAATATGTATATTTAAATAGAGTATATTTCATCATAAGGCTGTTAATCTGTTAAGAGAATGAAAAAAAAACATAAGAAAAAGAATCCAAGAGAAGAAAGAGAAGAATAATCTACTCTGCCCCATTCCATCCCCTCACTCATTCCTCAACTCTTTATACTGATTCTGGTCACAAAAATATAGAATATTCTGTATGTCAAATAAACAACCTTATTCAGTAGCTTGTTTTCAGTCCTTATCCCACTTGAACAATCAGCAGGATGTGACCTGTTTACTTTCTCTGAAAACTATCTCTTGACTTCCAAAACAATTCTTGTCCTATACCTTTATTCCCTTATGTCTCCTTTCTTTCTATTCACTACCTTACATGTTCATGTCACCCAGAAAAGATGCAGCTATTTATAAGAAACTTAACTGAGTCCGAGAACAAAGCTCAAAAGTATTTTTACAAATATAGAAAAATATAACACCCAAGAAACTAAAATCACAGTATTCGTCATCTAATCAAATATTACTGTCAGGCAAAGAAGCAGAAAAGTACAAGACATAAGGAAAGAAAAATCAGTCTTCAGAACTAACCCAGAAATAACACAGATGATAGATTTGTGTTATTTATCAACAAGCCTAAATTCATCACTTTTTAAGTGTCCAACACTATTGAATTCCTTGAGAATACAACATAATACAAGATCCTTAACTTTAAAAAGTTCATATCTAGCAAAGAAAGTTATCAAGTGAACACTTAAAATGGTAAGTATTAAAGGGAGGTGTGGACTAAGTGCTACGGAAGCACTGGAAAGAGAGAGCCTGACACTGAATGTTGGTCAGAGGGTTACAGGAAAGGGCATTCCATGGAAAATGTTCCCTGTATGGTAGGAGATACAAACTCATGACTACAGACCAAATATCATAAAAAGTGGCAGTGCATGTACAATTATAAGTGGTAACTGACACTGCATGTCAGTCTGCAATGAGAAGAGGGAGTGGTGGCAATTATGGCAAACTGGAGTATGGCCCAAAAGACACCACCACCCAACTCCGCTAAATGTTGCTATATGGGAGCAGGTTCATTATGGTCAGATATTCCAATTTTCCAAAAGCTAGACAACTGAATTTGGGGGCTAAAATTCTCAACTGTTAATACTTACCATTAATTCAACTTTTAAAAAACACCATTCAGGCCAAACAAAATATGTCTGTAGGCCAGATTCAGCACACAAACTCACTGTTTAAAATCTCTACCCTATAGTTCTTTCTAACCCCTGCACTATAAATTAAAGAATTCAGGACTCAAGAATTCAGATTAATACTACTTCTCAAAACCACTGAGATGTTTGATTATATTTTTTCTTAACCCTTGACTTTCTCAGGCTGAAGAATCTTGGTGCACATGCAAAGAAATCCTTCATGCCCCCTTCTATGGATTTTCCTTATTATTTAATGTGATTCTTAAAAAACAGTAAACTAGAGGGGCTTCTCATCTTAAACTATACTAAAAAGGCAAAGATATAAACACTCTATCAAAACATTCAATCAGAATGTGTACTTGGAGGATGTCAAAGGCCAAATGCTCAAAATAGTCCAGCTTTAAGGTCTACATTCTACTAATAAGAGATGTAAAAGTCTTTTTAAAAACAATATTCACTAAAGCAAATGAAACTTTGAAAGGATTATTCTCTCTCTCTCTCTCTCTCTCTCTCTCTCTCTCTGTGTGTGTGTGTGTGTGTGTGTGTGTGTGTGTGTATATATATGCCTAAGCGACTGTTCAACTGTTCGACCCATAGCTATGACATGCTCTGACCACCGGGAGCAGATGCTCCAACCAGTAGGTTAGCTTGCTGCTGGGGTCCGGCCTATTGGGAAAGACGGGCCAAACACGCCCTGGAGCCCTCCTGTGGTCCCCAGCCCCAATCATGCACCAGTGGGGTCCCTTAGCCCCGCCTATGCCCTCTGGCAATCCAGGACCCCTCAGGGGATGTTGGAGAGCTGCAGGCCAGGCTGAGGGACCCCACCGGTGCACAAATCCATGCACTGGGCCTCTAGTGTAAACATAGGAAAGAGAGAAAAGTGGTCAAAGATCTGTTATTCAAACGCTGATAATAAATGCCTTAGTTTTTCTTCCTGCTACTTATCTTGCAGAAATATACTAGTAAACAGATGGATATTTATGAAATAAAAAAACATCAAGTAATCCTAAAACTAAGGATATCACTTAGTATATTGCAACTTAGGATACTACCTTGAAATGAAAAATTCCAATTCTTATTAAATACTGCAATGTCATGATTAATTTTCCCTGTTAGAATTCATCTACATACAGTACTTGGTTCACAATCCAGAAAGAATGAAAATATTTACCTTAAAAAGTTCTAATGAAGATAAACTAAATAATAGGTAAAAACTAAACATTTTCAAAATCAAATTATTAATAAATTAATTTATCACAAATAGCTTGAACAGACCAATGTGCAAACAACCTAAAAACGAGGAGCATGCCCATGCTTTGTTCAATCTCATGTTTCAGATTTCAAGATGCTTTTAGGAACAGATATAACTCTTCCTCACTTGAAAGATCCCTTTCAGGTAATTGGTAAGAAATAATGATTTTAAAAAATAAAAAAGAATACCATCATTTACCTGTCATTTAGTGAGCACTCAATAAACATATTTTCAATAAATATATTTTAAGAGACAAATTAGCTTGTTTAAATTTCAGAGATGACCCTTCATCTAAATAAATATCTTTTTTATAACAATGCATTTAATAGTGTTCTCCCTCCAAAATCACTTAAAAATATGACCAATATTTTTAGCATAACATACAAATATGACTGTCATTCTAAGTAGACTTGTGGTTCATTTCAATAACCATAAACTATACATATTTCTAAAGAAAAGCATAATAAAAAGAGCTAATAAGATTCTTGGGAATAATTTTTCAGTAGTCAGATCTCTGTGTGTGCTCCAAAAAGAAGAAATTACACAACCAGACTAAATAAAATCACTTCTAGAAAAATAGAGAAATGACAAAAAGCATACAAGATTAGAACTGTGTAACAGAAAAATGAGTCATGTAATAAAGCTATAAACCCTCTAACAATTATAAATATGTATTCAAATATATATTTTAATATCCTCCCCAGCCCATTTCAGTATTTCCCTGAACCAATTTTATGTACATGTAATTTATATTTCTGTGTCAAACACCTGCATGTTATAAATATATTAGCACAAAAACCTATTTTGAGGATTTTATTAAATCAGAAGTATGTACTAGTGTGTTTCCATTCAGTTGAAGAAGTCAATACAAGAGTTGTTGGCTAGTTATGGTACAAAACTGAGCCAGGGAAAACATTCACTTATTTATATACTGTAGCACCTGAAAATGTTTCATTTACACTGTGCCCAGAACCACAAAATTTATCAAATAAATTTTTAGACTCTCTCATCCAAGTAAAGGCTACATTTCCAAATACACTATAAAATTGTTATTAATTAAAAAAATAAAAATTATTACCACATAATTGTAACTTTAAAAAAACAAAAAATAGGAAGAATAGTATTCTGTAAACGATAAAAAGAATAATGTGTAAAGGTTTTGTAAAATAAAGTATCTTATGCAGAAACTGGGGAAATAATAATCTTAAGGACATTTTATGCAAAAAATAAAATCAAGATTGCATATGATAAAGATAAAAAACCAGGGGAACCTGGTTTTTACCTTAAAACAAGTTGGTATTATTATAACAAACATATAGTGAGACCTGAAATTACTTTTAGGTTATTTATTTATAATACTTACAATCAGCCTTTTAATTTAGCATGGAAAAATTACGGCATCGGAATACCCAAATCAAGTCAGCCAGCACCCACAAGGATGGAGCAGAGCTAAAAAGTCACATCTCTGTATTTCAGTGTTTCACACTAGGGGTGATTTTGCCTCCCTGGCCGCCCCTCCTCAGGACATCTGGCCATGTCTGGAGACATTTTTGGCTATCACAACTAAGGGGACGGAGGCAGCATCACATGGATAGAGGTCAGGAATGCTGTTAAACATCCTCAATGTATAGGACAGCACCCACATAAAAGAATTATACAGTCCAGCCCTAGCCGGTTTGGCTCAGTGGATAGAACATCAGCCTGCGGCCTCTGGACTGAAGGTTCGATTCTGGCTAGGGGCAATGCCCGGGTTGTGGGCTCAATCCCCAGTAGGAGGAGTGCAGGAGGCCAGTCCAAATGTGAATAGCACCCAGGATGAGATGCCCTGCTACACAGATAGATGCCTTTGTTTAAGACACACATACCCTAGGTGAATCAGCTATTACCAAGACAGCGGATCAAGTAGAACAAAAGATAGTGATCTCCATAAAAAAATCCCTCAGAAAAGGGTGCTATATTAGAAGACATGATTAGCCTAATATGTTAAGAAAACAAAGGGTACCTTCTTTTCGACCATCACCCAATTGCTTTGCACATCCCTGTCCCACCTCTCCAGGACTTCTATAGGAAAGTTCATTTGTTTGACTCCTCCATTTCACTTTCTTTTTTCACTTTTTAATAGGGAAAATACATACATACACAGAAATAGAATAGCATAATAATGTAGCCATCACCCAGTTTTCACAAGTATCATCATTCTGCCATTTTTGATCTTGACATTTTCATCTTTGTTTCTACTACTTTTTTGTTTAATGGTTGTGCTGGAGTATTTAAAAGCAAATCTCATATTATTTTACCAATTAATATTTCAGTTTCTCCCTATATTATTTGCTCCTGAAGAAGGATACTCAGGATGAACTGGATATGATCAATCAGGAAAGTGGGCAACAAGAGAATGAAATTAATTAGGTAAAGTGAGGACAGAATAGTAGGAACCAGAGCAGATATCCCACATCTAGACAGGAAGCACGTCAATCCCTCTGTAGCTATAAGCAGTGAGCCAAGGGCTGCACTCTAAACGATGATAAAGGCAAAGGTGTTTATGGTAGCTGCAGTCAGACACAGATCCAACAGTTAGGTCCTATATGTAGAATAAGGCAGCAGTGAGATGACATCACCTAGATGGAAGCGATAAACCAAGTGTCTTTATGAGGAATGTTCAAAGTCACAACGCTCTTGCCAACTCTAACATTTGGATAGCTACCTGGAGTGTTGTTACAAGGATTCTAGCACTCCAAGGAGGGGGGGAATCAAAAATGTGTCGGAAATAGGAAAATGGTAGCTCCTATGCCTCAGAGTTGTCATTTCTTCTCTGGAAGCTAAAGTAATAAAACCTGGAGAGAAAACAAAGCTTCCATGGAAAAGACAGGCATTGCCTGATATTCCAGGAGGAAGTCAAAAGCAGCTTGCATCATACTGCAGAGCCACCTGGAAGGGTGGTCTTCTCCTTGGAATCCTGCCTGTTCTCTACCAAATGTGGGTGGCCCTCCACAGAGAAGTTTGTTCAAAAACTACCACCAACATAGAAACTGTGACTTGCAACTGTGCAATAACTTTGTCAAAATAAAAGTAAGGAGCTAAAATTTCCAACTGTGTCCTCATGGGAAAAATTTAAAACTACTGGTTTAAATCAAAGATGCTCAACTCATAAACATACAGTCCAAAGGAAAGAACGTGTATGGGAATTTTTACAAATACTTTTTCTGTATCTTTTGAGATGGCTGTGGGGTTTTATCTTTATTCTCTCCATATTGTCTATTACATTGATTGGGTTCTGTATACTGAATCAACCCTGCATTCCTAGGATAAACCCCACTTCATCATAGTGTATTATCCTTTTTATGTTTGCTAGATTCAGTTTGTTAATACTTTAATAAATTTTTAATTCTACATTCACAGAGATATTCATCTGTAGTTCTTTTTTCTTATAACATCTTTATCTAGTTTTGGTATCAAAGTTAATACCAGCTTCAAAGAATGATATGAAAAGTTTTCCCTCCTTTTCTACCTTTTGTAAAAGCAAAGTGATTTTTTTTAAAGTATTATACTCTGGTCAGTGTGGCTCGGGGGTTAGAGTGTTGGCCCATATACCAAAGGATCAAAGGCTTGATGGTCGGTCAAGGGCATGTACCTGAGAGAATGCAGGAGGCAATCAACTGATGTGTCTCTCTCACATCCATGTTTCTCTATCTCTCTTCCCCTCCCGCCCTTCCACTCTCTCTCTCCATGGAAAAAATATCTCCGGGTGAGGATTAACAACAACAAAGTAATATAAGATATTCCAACTGATTTTAGTATGCAGATTTGGGGGGGGGAGTGGGGGGGAGAAGCAATTATAGAAAGGATTTGCAGAAGCATGGACTTGTGTTTTCAAATGAGGGTTCCAAACAAGTCTCTCCAGAGTGTGCCACTTGACATGCAAATATTTTGAGTTAAAGAATATCAAAGCCCAAAAGACTCGGGCAGAGCTTTTTATGTCTCCCTTAACTGCCTAAAAGAATTTAGATAGTCTGTTTGATGCTTACATGTCGCAAACTCAGAGGGAAGGCAGGGGAGTGTGGGCAGGTGGGAAGAGATCAACCAAAGAACTTGTATGCACATATGCATAACCCATGGACACAGACAATAGGGTGGTGGAGGCCTGAGATGGGGGGGGTGGGTGTAGGGAGGTGGAAGAGGTCAGTAGGGGGGAAAAGGGAACATACCATATTTTTCCATGTATAAGATGCTATTCTTTTCTAAAATCATTAGACTGAAAATCAAGGCGCATCTTATACACAGGAGTCAGCCTAGGAGGGAGCTGCACAGATGCATAGCTGCCCATACCTTGTCAAACAGGCTTCCTCCAGTCACAAGCCTTATTGTTACTGATGTCAGCTGATGCCTAATTGCAAGTGGAGATGGAGGTGGAGAGTGTGCAGATGCAACATGAACCGGAGCATTCTGAGCCCATAAAGATATCAAAAAATAAAAAGATAAATACAGGTAAGTGACTGTCTTACTCTGCAAAATTCAAACTGAATGTAATCAGCTATGCAAAGAGCATGGAAATAGAGCTGCAGAGAGACAATTTGGAACTCCTCCCACTGAGTGTATGATCAGACAGTAGAGAAAACAGGAAGAACAACTCCTTAAGATGCCAATAAAGAAGGAGACCTTAAGAGGAAAACCAGCAAAATGCTTAAAATATTGATTTCTTAATTTTGGGTTGGAAAAATGAGGGGAGTCTTATACATGGAAAAAATATGGTAATAAAAACACACACACACACACCTGGAAAACTTCTCATGTATTCTCTGTAATTGGAGGACACAGTAATCTTTTAAATGACTTTCTCCTAAGAAAGCTAAAGCAGAATAGACAAAGCTGCATCTGGGAAGTAATTACACTCCCCTTCAATGACTGATCAAAATGTGAGACTCTTAAAGACAAAATATGGAACTCACAGTAGGTGTGTTCACCTGGGATCATTCAAATCAGGGTTTTATCCCAAAAGACTACCTGGTTCCCTACTGTACACCGTTAATAGGATCACTCACAGGAGACTACAGGAAAGGAAGGTGAGGAAAAAGCATGCTCCTTCCTGTATGCTTCCTAGTTCTGTCAGACTCACTCAATACTGACACTTTACCCCCAGCAGAAACAGTTAACCCAACGCAGCAGTGGGTTGCAGTTTCACTCCCAAAACCACCTTCACTATGTCCCTCAGTGATATACCAGATGGCTGTTGCCCCTCCCCAGAGTTCTCAGCCCAGTACCCATATTCCTGAAGTATAGTACTAGTCAAGCAATGACCCCTTCTTTGAACTCTGCATCCCAACCCAGGATCCCTTTCTTGAAGCCTCTATGATGTAAAGATACCAACCTCTTTCTTTCTGTACCCCAAACTTAAAGGGGACACCTATTCGTTAACACCTGATTATGAATTCTTCATATAAAATTCTCTATTAAAACAACTGGTATAGTTCCTGTTTCTTGACTAGACTCTGACTGATTCACCTCATAGTTTCACGGTCCTCAACAAAATGTAATGCACAACCCATGAATATGATACAGTAAAATTTATCCTAAAGCTTATGCTCAACCAGGTGGTGACCACAAAGAGACCCACCTGGCATCACAGTCCGTCACTTCCAATAAACGGGCAAAGTTCTTTAACTCCTTTGAGGGTTGCCCAACCAAACTCTGGAAGCACAGGATGACCTCAATACATCCCTCTCTTTTTGTTTTTTACTCATAGGCCCCTCCAACCAGCCTTTTGACTTATTCGTAGGAGTGAGATAGTTAGCAGGCTCTATACACCCTAAATCCCTAGTGCCACATATGAAGTTCTCTAAATCGGTCTCTTCAGGCCTCATCATTTGACTTCAGATAGAGGCCAACATCACTCTCCTCTCTGTGGGGAAGAGGTAAGGGAGGAAACATCCTTTTTCTTTAAACTACATAGCAGGGTGGGAGGTGATAGGTTAACAAGAGCAGAACTGAGTTTTGGAAGCCCCTTTTCCAATCCTGTACAGATGGCCTCGTGCTTAAACTTAGAATGCAGATAGATAGTATCTATGAGCCTTGGCCTCCAGAGCCTCCTTTGACACTCAAAGTCGTCAGAAATTTTTCAATTAAAGCACCATCTGTATGTATTAGTTACCATATAAAGTAATTTTTGTAATAAAAAACCCTAAATACAGTAAGTCAAATAAGGTAGAAGTTTAATGCTCTCTCGTAACATTCAGAGGTAGCAGGAGAAGTGAATTGGGAAGGCAGCCTGCTCCAAGGGGTCAGCTAGGCCCAGGGCCCTTCCAACCTGTTTTTCAGACATCCCCTCAGAGTACAGCTCTAATCTGCATGGTCCTTATCTGTATGGCTCACTACCACGATGGTCAAGAATGGAATGAAAGAGAGGGATCTGCACGCACATTTTTTTAAAGGCAAAACTCAGGTATATTTATAATTTCTGCTCACCTGTCATAGGTAGAAACTTAGACATTTAACCAATCTAGCTCTAACAGGCTAGGAAATGCAGTCTCTAGCTCAGGGGCCATGTGCCGAGCTGGAGATCAGCAGTTTCTATTGCCAAAAGGAAACAAAAAATTAATGAACACTGGGAATAATTAGCAGATTCTGCTAACAATCACTTATTAATAGTCAAAATTAACACTGAATATTGAAAAAGAAATTACTAAAATAGTTTAACATGAAATGCTACACATTCAGAATATACTTTAAAAAATAAAATGGTTGAAACGAATCTAAAATAATATTGAGTGCAACTTGTAATTGAAAAACAAAATTTAAATTAAAAACTATAGTTATTGACAAAAAAAATTAGATGAAAAATTATTTTATTACAGGGCTGTTGTGCAAAAAATAAAACAAAATAATTTTATTTAAAAATTTAGTCCTAAAATACTTTAAACATGCATAAATGATCTACTTCATATTTAAGAAACTAATGTGGAGATAAACTTTCAGTGACCTAGAGAAATAGCAAAAACAATGAAAAAAATAATGTTCCTTACATAAGCCACAACCCTTAATGTAAAGCCTTCAGACTATTAAGAAACATTTTATCAGAGCCAATGAAATGAAAGCAACAATAAAAATAGCATCATTTTCATTTCACCTCACTTTTTTTATCCACTTACCTGAGTTAAACAGGTAGAAAATGCCTAGAGAAGATCCATAAGGAAAAAGCCAAGATTTATTCACGGACGACATAATCAATTCTTCCAGAGACTGCAAAGAGGCCACATCTTAAGTACTAGAAGACACCATCTCTAATATTTATAAAAGTAGTGAAAAGTTCTAAAAATTACCAGCTTTTAGGTTATTTTTGGCCAAACTACATAGTGTGAGCTTTATTCCATACAGTCCTAATACAGGTTAGATATGTTCAGAAAAACAAATCAGTTCAACATGAACTAATATTCAGGCGGCAACCATAGATCAATTGAAGCCAACTTTGACTTCCTTGACAAGAACTCCCCAGTAGGTTAATAAATTAATTTGGAATTTCAGCATAATAGTGACTATTATAAAACCCAGAACTTTTTAAAAAGCTAATTCCAACATTTCCAGATATCCTCCGACTCTAAGTGGCAGCTTAAAAAGTTGAGAATTCTAAGAGAACTGAAAAATCTCATTCTTGGGAGACCTGTTTGAAAAGGGACGCCTGCAGTAATAAAAGCAGAAGCATTTGAACATGTCTCAAAATAGTGATTTCTCAAAACTAAGTTGAAAGAACCCAGTATGTGAACTGTTCTGTTCAGGTGGGACTTTCAGCAAGCACGTTGGGGTATTTATAAACTTACCTATGGAAAAGAATTTGCTATATTTGGAGGTCTGGCACAATTACTGCCATTCATTAAGCTTAACTAGAATGTACTTTCACAATTTGAATCTTAAAGAATTTGTATTTTTGAACCATCAGATACATTCTTATACAGAAAATAAAATTATTTTATAGATTATTCATTATAATAATGTTTCCACTGATAAACACAACTAAATAACTACATTTTCATGTTTAATTTATGTCAACAGACATTTTAAAGTATTCTTCAGCTAAGTTGAATACCTCATTTTTAATATTCTCTATTTGACCATTTCCTACTGAAAGTTAAATACCATATTTTATATAAAGTCTACTTTCATGAGTACTCCTTATGAGCAAATAATATTTTCATGTTAAAGAGTACATATTAAGTGAGTCATGTTAAAAGGGGAATATTAAGAATACTTAACCAAGTTTGGAAATCAGGCAGTAGCTTAGACTAAAAAAAGCAATTCTAATAAAGAGCCAGTTAAATACTACATAGTCTGGACAATATTTTTAAGGCCCAGATGTATTATTCAAAGAAAAAAATCATAAAACTATGTAAAATTTAATATGTGGAAACATTTAAAATTCCAGCATTTGAAAGAGTAACTTGGAATAATTTGTCAAATGTTCTAATTTGCAACCAAGACAATTACATATATTATTTTAGGTAACTCAAAAGCCCTTATTCAATAAAATTAACTACCAGAATAATAGTTATTTTTAACTCTTGTAAACAACAAATCCTATATAATAAAAGGCTAATATGCAAATCAACCAAACAGCAGAACGACCAGTCACTATGACACACACTGACCACCAGGGAACAGATGCTCAATACCGGAGCTGCCCCTTGGTGGTCAGTGTGCTCCCACAGGGGAAGCGCCGCTCAGCCAGAAGCTGGTGCTCACGGCTGGCGAGCACAACGGGAGGTGGCCGGAGCCTCTCCTGCCTCCACGGCAGTGCTAAGGATGTCCTTGGGGAGCAGGCTTAAGCTATCAGTCGGACATCCCCCAAGGGCTCCAGGACTGCAAGAGCACG
>NW_006284843.1:258922-265231 GCF_000327345.1 Myotis davidii | reverse complement strand
TAAAAAATATATATTAAAAAATAAATGAATAAAATAAAAATTCTTACAGGTTTTTTTTTTTTAAAAAAAAAGAAAGAAAAAAAGAGTGCACAGGCTGTGCTGAGGGACCCCCCACCCAAGTGCACTAATTCCGTGCACCGGGCCTCTAGTATAACAATATATAAAAGCACTGCCCAGCTGGTGTGGCTCAGCAATTGAGCACTGACCCATGAGCCAAGATGTCCCCAGTTCAATTTCCTGTCAGGGCACATATTGGGGGCTCAATCCCCAGTAGAGGATGTGCAGGTGGCAACTAGTCAATGTTTATCTCTCATCAATGTTTCTATCTCTCTATCCCTCTCCCTTCCTCTCTCTCTCTAAAACAATCAATAAAAAAATATTTTTAAAAAAACAAGCACAGGACTAAAATAAGTATATTCATTAATTGAAGTAAGGCAATGAAGTAGAAGACAAAAATCTGACACAAATTATTTTCTCTCTGAATTAAGGTACTTAAAAAGAAAACATCTCAAAACAGGCAAACCATAAAGATTTTGACTTATTTCCTTGTGTAGGTCTAACAGACCATAAAATAGAATCTTTTTTTAAAAGATTGGCCAAACTACATAGTGTGAGCTTTATTCCATACGGTCTCAATATAGGTTAGATATGTTCAGGAAAACAAGTCAGTTCAACATGAACTAATATTCAGGCGGCAACCATAGATCAATTGAAGCCAACTTTGACTCCCCCCCCTCCAGCCCCCCAGCAATCATCAGTCTATTTCCTGTATCTATGAGTCTATTTCTGTTTTGTTTGTTCATTTATATTGTTCTATAGATTACACATATAAGTGAAATCATATGGTATTTGTCTTTGTTTGCCTGTCTTATTTCACTTAGCTTAATATCCTCTAGGTTTATCCATGCTTGTTGTAAATGGTAACCCCTAGGGGATTTTAAAAAGTGGTCAGAATCATCTATATATAGAAAGAGAGGAAATATGAAAATTAAGCCAGGATGCCATAACTGGGGGGGCTGGCCCAGAGAGGAGACGGCAGGCCCGCCTCCTGCGGAAGCAGCATGACTCCCTCAGGACTCCCTCCCGCCTCCCGCGGAATGGATGCGGGTCCCTCCTGCTCCCATGGCTGTGGCACGGCTCCCTCTTGGCTCCCGGCTCCCTCCTGGCTCCCATGAGCGCCAGCGGCTCACTCCCGCCTCCCGTGGAAGGCACATGGCTCACATGGAAGCAGCGTAGCTTCAAGGGGCACTGCAGGTCCTGCTGGCTCCTATGAAAGCAGCGGGCAGCCTACTGCACACGATATCACACGATGGGCTACTAGTTAAAGATAAAGGGCTACCGAAGATTAGAGGGAGGGCTTTTACTTCCTTTTGGAATTATGGTAGGTTGAATAATGTTCCTCATGCATCAAAAGATAATATGTCCTAATCCCTAAAATCTATTAAATTTACTCTCTATTGAAAATATTTTCGGATGTGATTAAGGATTTGGATGGGCCCCAAATGCAATTATATGTATTTTTTTGAAGATAGAGACAGATGGATAAACACACAGAAATGGAGGAGGCAATGTAACTATGAAGACAGAGATTGAAGTGATGCAACCGCAACCCAAGAAATGCCAACAGTCACCAAATGCGGCAGAAGCAAGAAATAGATTCTCCCTCAGAGCCTGCAGAGGAGTGTGGTCCAGACTGTAAAAGAATAAGTTTCTATTGTTTAAAGCCACCGAGTCTGTAATAATTTGTTATAGCAGCCCTAGGAAACTATTAAAGGGATAATAAAGAAAAGCTTTATGGAGTACATAACATTTGAAGAATAGAGGTAGGATTTACATATATGGTAACTGGAAAGAAGGAAAAAGAAAAGGAGGAGGGATTACAGGTGAAAGAAAAAGGCCCTGAGACAGGAAATCAAGGTACTTCAATTATGCAGGCATATATGCTACTTGAAAATAAATAATGATGCAGATCGTTAAAGATCTTGAATGTTAATCTAAGAAGTTTGAACTTTAAGAAATGCACTTGTAGATAATCAAGATCCTCTACAGTTTGTGCGTGATGGGAGTGGGGGTCTGGGAGGGGGGAATAATGTGATAAATCCTTTGCATACTTATGCCACATTCTTCTTTAACTTTTTATTCATCTCCTTCCACCACAAAGCTTCTGGGTTGGAAATGTGTTTCCCCAGTACCGAGCAAAACTTCTGGCATATCTGTATGATGAATTGTAAATGAGAGAATGAGAACACTGTATTTTTTGTTTTAGTCATTACCAAGCATGGTATGATAGAGTTGAACAGAATCCTGAAAAGCACTTGAATCACTTTTACTCTTCAAAGGTCTTGTTAAACAGGATATGGGTCTCAAGGTCTGGACATTTCTTACTAAATACTATTCTTGTTAAATATTAAAATGTAGCACAGTATTTTGCAGAGGCAGATATAAAGAGGATGAGCTTGACAGGAACTCAACTCGGGCAGCCCACTGCAAACGAAATGGAATTTTTGGACTGGAACACATGGTGTTCCCCTGGGCAGACTGGTTCCTGGGATTCTTAGTCGGTAGGAGTCGAAAAATGAATCCATGGATGGAAGGTGGTATAGCAAGTTTACTGAAGAACAAGTACAGACTCCCACATGGGGAAAGGGAAAGAATCTCACAGCACTGACTCCCACGTTGAGAGGGAGAAATATTACTACTGAGTTCCTTTTTCCTACAGCTTATAAAGGCTGTAGATCTTTGTACCTTACTATCCCCTCTGATTGGTCACTATTCCCTTCCTGATTACTATAGTAGGTCCTGAGCTCAAAGGTCGAGCCTCACAAGGGACTTGTGAGGTTTTACTCCCCTCCTTCCTTATAGTTTTCCTATTCCCTTTGGGCTTTCTTCTTCTCCTTCTGAATGAAGGGCCTCCTTCCCTTTATTTTAGACCTTCTGCAGTTCCCAGCTCCCTCATTCTACGGAAATGTACCTATTGCAGCTTTTCAGCTCCCCTATTTTATGGAGATATACCTTCTGCTGCTCTGCAGCCCTGTGCTTCTTCCATGGTCCCCTTAATTTCTAAAATTTCCTAAACCTGTCTTTTTTACCCCTAAAAATTCTTGTTTCACAAAGAAGTCAACATGTATTTAACTAAATGGAGTATGTAAGTAATGGCTAAGCCTACCTTATCAGGCACAGAGCTATGAATGTGAATATCCAGTTCCTTTATTTGGTGCAAGTAAATGAAACTACCTAGCAACAAGTATACGTTCTTGAATAGAACTCAAAGAGGTGAACCCACTGAGTTCAGTACTGTCTGATTAGGCTTATTTTATTTTTAAATATATTAATACTGAAAAATAAGAGATTTGAGCTTTGTGTGTTTAACCCTAGAAACTATTCCAAAACCAGGACAGCAATTCTAGCCAAATCCAATTAATTTATGAAGATTGTCTGGAGCAGACTTGAGAAGCAAAAAAAAGGTTTATGCTGAAAGGTCGAGGACTACACCCTCCATCTTACCCTAGATCCTCCATTTTTGGGCAGCCATGTGCATGGCAAGGCTTCTTCCTGGAAGCCCAAGCCTCTGCTAGCCACACCCAGGACTTCTTTAAACTAACCAATGACAATCAAGGGACGTGTGCGCCATAGATATGACCATATCCTGTGTAAGGAGACACCAACTTGCGCCTGGCCAATCGGCAGGGCCCACAGTCCCCTCTCCTCCCCTTACTCCACCCCCCTATAAAACTCCTCTTCCCACCGGGCTAGCCCTCTCTTTGCCACTTGCCGCTAAGTCGGTAAGGAGGGTAGGGGAGCCAAACCCGGGTTTGAAATAAAGACTCTCATGTTTTTGCATCAGACACGGCTGGCTCCCTGGTGTGGTTTCTTGGGGATCCTGAAATCTGGGCATAACAATGCCATGATAGATTATCAATGTCTGCTAAAGTGTTGCATTGAGAGTAGATATCCAAATGATTTGTTTCTCATTCTCCATTGCTCCAGAAGTTAGTAATTTGATTTCCTTAAAACTTTTCATTTTCATATCCTCTTTTGTGAAGTATAGAAAAAGAAAAAAAAAACCTTCATTTCAATGGAGGTTTCCATTTAGCCCAGCATAGCTCATTAAAGATTTACTGCATGGGGGGAAGCGGGGAGGGGGAAGAACCAAGGTTGTAGTGTAAAGGGGATAGAGGGCTGGTCTGCTTCCTGTATTAACGATTTCAGAGTACGACTATTCTGGTTGGAAAGGCAGAGCAGATTCAACTGCCTTCCTTCTAACTCCAGCACACGGTTTAAAATGGTGGGGGAGTAAGTGGATGCTGCACGGACACGCTCCCAGGTCCAAACTGGAAATACAACTAAAATACAGAAAAACTTACTGAATAATCAAGGAAAGTCTCACTGGAAAGAACCCTGATAACCAAGGACCAAAAGTGGCAACCACATGGAGACTGGTAGGAGGGATGGAGGCGCGGAAGGGCTGGCCAGGCTCCCACAGACAGCAGCTGAAGTTCTGAAGAGGTATTTAAGCTGTAGGGGGTTGCCACTAAGACTCTGGGGTCTAATTCCCAAGCTGTCCCCCGCCCCAAGCAGACAGCACCAGAACTGAGAAGGGCACCCACATAATAACTGGCTGTGAAAAGCAACAGGGTAGCTGTCTGCCAGGGAGCAAAGGCTGGAAATTCAGGCACCCTCTTCAAGGGCCAACACATAAAATTCCCTGTGGAGCAACACATCTTGTTCTCCGACAGAGGAACAGCTGAGTGGACTGGATCTGGGTGAGCAGAAGCCTGGATCCAGGGTTCTGGAATTAGAGCTCAGAAGGCAGACACCGGTTTCCTGTGCTGGGCCATTCCGGCAGGATACAGAGGTAACCCTTCTCACCCAGACAATTGCTACACAGGCGACATTGCCTGGGGGAAGACATCTGACCCACCCTACTGGAAAACACTTTGTCCCTTCTAAGACTGAGAACAACAATTAGCCTCCAGGCAAAACCAGTTACCCCACCCTGTTGGAAAAAAAATTCTTACCACAGCTGTGGATGTTGCCTAAGGGACAATCAAGAGGAATCCTATCAATCTGCAGCCAGAGGCAGTCTCCGGAAGCTTTGAGGCTTTGCCTGTTTTGAGAGGCAGAGCAGGTCCTAATTATTTACATAGGCACAAACTCAAACAGGCAGCCAAAATAAGGAAACAAAGAAATAACCCACAAATAAAAGGACAGAGAATTCTCCAGAAGAAGAGATAAATGAAATGGAGATAAGAAATTTATCTGAAACAGACTTCAGAATAATGATAGTAAAGATGCTCCATAGCATGAGAAAAGATATAGCAACTATGAAAAAAAGAACAGTCAGAAAGAAAGAATGACATAGCACAAATAAAGAACATGTACTGGAAGGTATACTCAGCAGATTAGGGAAAGCTGAGGACCGAATCAGTGAATTAGAAGACAGTTGGAAAAAAAAAAAAAAAAACTCAGAGAACCAAAAAGAAAAAAACAATTAACTCCAGTACATGTTTTACAAAATACTCAGTAGGGCCTTGGAGAGAAGGAAAACCAGCACATAGGTCAGTGGAACCCCACATGGGGGGGCGGGGGGGCGGGCATCTAAATACAGAATTCCAATGTTTACTTTGGGAGTTTTGAGACTGGACCCTGAGAGGCGAAACACCAGTGGCTGAAAATGAGATCGAAGCTGAAGCCGACTGCACAATCCTCCCTGACCACAGGTAGCACCCACACCTCATGTGAGGGGTACCAAAATAATTGCCTTTTACAGTTTTAAAATATAACTCATGAAGCAGGGTAGAAACACAAATACTACCATACACACTGTGTAATCCTCCTTGCTGTTGTATGGGACGGTAGAAGTTTCCTTTTTGTTTACTGCTGCTCGGAGGGCCATTTTTGTAGCCGTCGGAAGGCGTACCAGGGCCAGTGTGGGCTGCTCTTTCCTAAAGCCCTTAAAACACACCAAAGCCCTGAGGATCCAAACCTCCTAGGTCGGCTGGCAGCCACCAAAATGCAGTAGAAAATTCTGGAAACGTTCCAGAGAAGCAAAGACAACACCCCCGCCCTCCACACCACACACTAAGCCCCCCACCCCCACCAGGTGCAGGCGCACTCTGGGGTCTGGAAAACCAACTTACAACCGGTACAGGAAAACCTTGATATAACAGACTAATTCAAATGGACAAATTAGTTTACCTGTTTTTACTTAAGCAGACACCTTTGTGAGGTTAAAATTAAGTATGTATACGGGCAGCGGCTCAGCGGTTGCATTCCCAGGCCGGCACCTGCCGGGTTGTGGCTGTATCT
>NW_006284843.1:258356-258860 GCF_000327345.1 Myotis davidii | reverse complement strand
TGGGCGGTGCAGGGGGCGGCCAATCAGTGATCCTCTCTCATCAAGGATGTTTCTACGTTTCTACCTCTCCCCCTTTCCCTTCCTCTCTGGAATCAATAACAATCTATTTTTTTAAAAAGTAATGTATGAAAAGTTTAATGTCACGGAGAAATTTTCTACCTGTATTACTGTAATTTTAAATTTACGCTGGGCGGGTCTAGTAGCCACATGCACCCACCAGTCACGTGGGTGCTGGGGCGTAGCTCAGCGCACGTGCACCTCGGGCCCAGGTGTGAAAGCCTCCCCAGGTGACCACAGAGGCAATCACCGTGCCATTCAGTGTGATCACGTGCTAATCATTTGCAAACATCGTTTACCAGAGGTGGCTTGGATTTAAATATGCAAACTATAGTTGTCCATATGTAGTATTTGTTTGGGTCAGCCAAATTACTAGTGGTTTTTTTTCCAACATATGGCCTCTTCGCTAAAAATTGTTAAAAATAACAGTGGAGTAATAACAAAATA
>NW_006284843.1:159632-258213 GCF_000327345.1 Myotis davidii | reverse complement strand
AATGAAAAAGAAGAATGATTTCTGCTCTGTATGGACATTAGCTATGTAGACAAAACTGACATAAATTCACTATAAGAAGCACAATACAGTAAAACCTTTATATAATGGACTAATTTGGGTGAGGGGATCTTTTGTGCACCGGGCCTCTAGTTATATAATAAAGTAGGTTTTCCAAATGCATATGTTAAAAAATGGACAAATTAGTTTACCTGTTTTTACTTAAGCAGACACCTTTGTGAGGTTAAAATTAAGTATGTATACGGGCAGCGGCTCAGCGGTTGCATTCCCAGGCCGGCACCTGCCGGGTCAGTCACGTGGGTGCTGGGGCGTAGCTCAGTGCACGTGCACCTCGGGCCCAGATGTGAAAGCCTCCCCAGGTGACCACAAAGGCAATCACCGTGCCATTCAGTGTGATCACGTGCTAATCATTTGCAAACATCGTTTACCAGAGGTGGCTTGGATTTAAATATGCAAACTATAGTTGTCCATATGTAGTATTTGTTTGGGTCAGCCAAATTACTAGTGGTTTTTTTTCCAACATATGGCCTCTTCGCTAAAAATTGTTAAAAATAACAGTGGAGTAATAACAAAATAGCCCGTTAATTTCGTTATAAGAAAATCTTGGTTTAAAACATTTAAAAATTAATAGGGTGTTAATTTGTTCATATGGCATAGAGACCACAAATGTGTCTCTTAAATCCGAAGTCCGTTAAACGGAGGTCTGGAAACCGAGGGTTGACTGCGCCAAGCAGGTGCGAGAGGATCCGGGATCACCACGCCTTCTCCTGCCCGCAGCCGGCCGGGAACTGCGTGTGTGATTGCGATCGTTTTTATCTTTAGGACCCTGATCGTCCAGAGTCCCGCTCGGGTTCATTTTCCTCCTCTGCTGTTGGAATTCGCTTTGCTGTTTGGGGATAAAACTTGGTAAAAATTAACACTCTATGCCAGTGATGGCGAACCTATGACACTGGCAAACTCATTTTTTAGTTGATTTTTCTTTGTTAAATGGCATTTAAATATATAAAATAAATATCAAAAATATAAATCTTTGTTTTACTATGGTTGCAAATATCAAAAAAATTCTATATGTGACACTGCACCAGAGTTAAGGTAGGGTAGCGTTTCGCTTAGAGGTCCTTTAAGCGGTGGGTCCTGACAGATATGAAAAATAAAACGTCATTATTACAGCGTACACTTAGAAACCGCCAACTCACATACATGTAAAAAAAAAAAAAAAACCACTGTAAAATGTACTCTACTTTTCCCATACTAGGTTCTCCGTAAGACTCAGAAGACGTTTTACCGTCCGGTGCCAGTGGGAGTCGCATGTCTACTTATCGGCAAGGACCTGAAGGAAAGAAGGCGCGTGCGCGAGAGGCGGAGTCCCCACGAGCCTCGCGCGCTCCGGTTGTCTCGGCAGAGGTTGTGGCTCCGGCCCGGGGCCGCCATGGGGAAGGTGAATGTGGCCAAGTTGCGGTACATGAGCCGGGATGACTTCAGGGTCCTGACCGCGGTAAGGCACTCGCCGATCACCCCGTCCCCTGCCCGTCCCGGCGGTGCGTCCTGTTCCCGGAAGTTTCCCGGGAGCGGAACGTGCTCTGGGCCGTGGAACGCGGCCGAGGTTGGGAGTGGGGAAGAGAAGACCAGAAAGCGTAATTTTTCAAAAGCTTTTGTTCGGAAGCCTTGATCGTCTCCCAAGCGAGGACGGCAGAGGCCCCTCTTCTAATTGTGTCCTTCCTTTCTGCTCTCCCTGTGCGGTAGCCGCACGCATCTCCGTGGCCCGGGAAGTCATTCTGACCCCGGACTTCCGACCGGCAGAGAAGGGCTCAAGGCTCCTGAGAATTCTTAGCCTTGAGCTCCCCACGCACAGACTCGGGCTCACGGCCTCCTTTCAGATCCATTCAACCAACACATTTGTCGGGTTTTTAGTAACAATATTAGGGAATCCATCGGGCACAGACAAGACAAGGGAGACTGATCACCAAGTAAACGAATAAGTAAATAACAAGGGTAACATCAGACAGTAGTCCTGTGAACAGGATAAAGGGGCAGGAGGAGCCTTTCCTAGGGGCGCGGGAGAACGAGTGCTGTCGTGTCGCTAGAGAAGACCTGCTGCCACGTGCAAGAATCTCATCTGTTTACTCTTGTAACCAAACGTTTTCAAGAAGTTCCTGGGACTCGGGTACTGAATGAATGCTCGCTAAGTAAAGGCAAGAGTGTGAGGATAGCAGGAGCTGAAGGAGAAATAGCTGGAGGCAGAGGAAACCCAGGAGTAAGTGAGACTTCGCTCTGAGGTGGGAACAGTTTTTAAGGAATGGAAAGGCCAGTGTGGCTGGAACATGATGGGCAAGAGGCTGAGTGGTTGGGGATGTAACTGGAAAGGCTGAGCGGCTAATCAGGCTTACTAAAGCATGTGGGATATAGTCTAAGTGTAGGAAAGCCACTGAATGTTTTCAAGCAGGGAAATGAAATGAAAAAAACTTTTTATGGTCTTAGTTTCTGGCACAGAAAGCAACACATAGATTGGGCATTTGCAGAATAAAACAATACATTTATTTTAAGAGCTGTTACTAAACTCTCAAATGCAAATTCAGAATGAAATTTGGAAAACGCTTTTATTTTTCCTCCCATACATTAAAATACATTAAATTCAGCTGGACTTCCCCTACCTACTATCACTTCTCTCTCTCTCTCTCTCTCTCTTTAATTGATTTCAGAGAGGAAGGGAGAGGGAGAGAGATAGAAACATCAATGATGAGAGAGAGTCATTGATTGGCTGTCTCCTGCTTGCCCTACACTGGGGATTGAGCCTGCAACCTAGACATGTGCCCTCACCAGGAATCCAATGGTGAATTCCTGGTTCATAGGTCAATGCTCAACCACTGAGCCATACTGGTTGGGCCCTACTGTCACTTTCTTCTCTACCTCAGCACATTCACTTATTCCCCTAAGGGAGTCAACAGAAAGAATGTTAGAGGCTGGGAGAGATAGAACAAAGCATGGAAGATGAGTTAAGTGTAAAGCGTGAGGTTTTTGTTGGGGCATCAAAAGGATGCTAGATTTATCTTCTAAAACTTTGTCTCTGCAATATTTAAGTTCTTTTTTGAAGCTCATTAAAGAATGACCTCATTAAATATCATATTTCAGTCTCAGTTGTCTCTGACCAACATTGGTATTAGTGGCACCTCTCCTTGACACAGTCTTCGTGGGCACATCCTCTATCCATAATCATGCTTTCACTGGCTGCCCTTAACCTTTCAATGTAAACTTCCCCCCAAATTCTGCCCCTCAGTGCTCCCTTTTCTGCCATTATCTCTCACTTGATGAACTCATCTACTTCATGGCTTCATCTCTTACCTTTATCAAATAATTGACAGTTTTTCCCTCTAGTTATGACTTCATTCCTGATTATAGATCTGCTTTTCCAGTTTTCCTTAAACATCTTTATTTGAAGGACCTTCCAACACCTCAAACTCATTGTCAACTTTGTCAATCCCCTCTTTTCCCAAGCTCCATTAAAATAATTATTACCATGGTAATTTTAAAACCTGCTCTTCATCTTCACTTCAGCTTTGATTCATCTTTACTTTCCCACTTCCAATGCCAATTCCATATTGCTTTCAAAGATCTTTAGTTCTTTCCTTCTATTACCACTACCTCTTCCCTGTTAATGGCTTCTATTTCCTATGGCTTCCAGGGGTGGGCAAACTTTTTGACTCAAGGGCCAAAATGAGTTGTTAAACTGGACCAGAGGGCCAGAACAAAAGCATGGATGGAGTGTTTGTGTGAACTAATATAAATTCAAAGTAAACATCATTACATAAAAGGGTATGGTCTTTTTGTTGTTGTTGTTTTATTCATTTCAAACGGGCCGGATCCGGCCCACGGGCCCCATGGCTGGCTTAGACTGTCATCTTAATTTTCCAATGTACCACCTCCAGTGTTTGCTTTCTCTAACCACTTTGCATAGTTCTGCTAGATCAGCGGTTCTCAACCTGTGGGCCGCGATCCCTTTGCGGGTCCAATGACCCTTTCACAGGGATCGCCTAAGACCATCGGAAAACACATATATAATTACATATTGTTTTTGTGATTAATCACTATGCTTTAATTATGTTCAATTTGTAACAATGAAAATACATCCTGCATATCAGATATTTACATGACGATTCATAACAGTAGCAAAATTACAGTTATGAAGTAGCAACGAAAATAATTTTATGGTTGAAGGTCACCACAACATGAAGAACTGTATTAAAGGGTCGCAGCATTAGGAAGGTTGAGAACCACTGTGCTAGATGAATGTTCTTAAAATAACCTTTCATATACCCGCCTTGCCTAAACATCTTCAAGGGTTTCCTACTTTCCTCTGTATAAAACCTAAAACTCCTTTTCTGTATTCACGGCCTTCCATACCTTACTCCAAAGCATTTTCCAGCCTTTTCGTGAACTCTACATGTCATCCCATCTGAGCTACCACTGCAATAGCTGTTTCTGTGCTTTGTATTTTCTTGCCTATGTGCTATCCAAATCTTTTATTGTCTTTCCCTGGTCTTCCCTTGTCTGCTTTTTCTATAATCCTGCATCTCAAACTCTCAAGTGCTGCTTCTTTTTGAAGCTGATCCCTCAGCTAAAAGTATTCTTATTCGGCCCTGAGCTACTTCCTTTTTTAACTTCTAATAGAATTAGACGTGCACATTCTTATTTCCACAGGTAGATAATATATTTTCCAGGGTGGAGAGTATTTTTATATATTTTTTAATCTTTTACAATACATATGATACTTTCTCATTAATTCTTTCTTAATAAATATCTAGAATATCTGTAATTTTTAAAGATAAATATTTGGATGTCAAATATTTTAGTATTTACCAGATGTTAGGAACTGTGTTAAGCCCTCACATTCTTTTCTCTTGAAGAACATATCATTTAGTAGAGAGATGGAATATGAATATCAGTGATTATATATCAAGTCGTGATTTAACATATATCCAGAGAGCATAGTAATTATGTCTCAGAATCGGATGGGGAACTGCATGGTCAGAGACGTTTGAAGGAGAAGTTAATTTCTTAGCAAAGTTTGATAGCAGCTCTGTGTTGATTATGTTTACATAATAATTCCTTTAATTTCAGGTTGAAATGGGCATGAAGAACCATGAAATAGTCCCCTGCAGTTTGGTTGCTTCGATAGCCAGCCTTAAACATGGTGGTTGTAATAAAGTTTTAAGAGAATTAGTGAAACATAAACTCATAGCTTGGGAGCGAACCAAAAGTAAGTATTTGAGGCACCATTTGTGATTTTTCATTGTAACTGGCTTCCACCAGAGCAAGCCTTCCCAGACACAGGAAGTGGAAGTTGCCAAACCAGAACTTGCACAGTATACTTCTGTGGTCTATTGGGTAGAGCAGTCAGAGGGCCCACCCACATCCAAGAGGGTGGAAAAATAGTCTGTACCTCCTGACAGAGGATTAGCAATTCCAGTCACATAAGAGCAAGCAGGATATAGATATTGACACTGCCATCTTTGGAAAATACACTCTGCCACAAGATTCTCTAGAACATTACTTCTTACACTATTTGTGGTGAGGGATGAGTTTCTATTTTCCAGCCTATCGTGGATCTATACTTTCATAAAATAACAATAAAAAAGTCATTACTAGAAAAATGAAACTGATAAAATGTAGGTACAAATTCCTTATTAGAGTTGAAGACATAAAAGAATTTGGTCAAATTGATATAAAATTGTTTAACCACTTCATTTCAGTTTCTGTATCTTGTCACAGACTAGTAACATAGACTGGTGTCAGTCTGTGGTCACACTTTGAGTAACACAACTCTAGAGAAGAAACACAAATTATAGGAAGAAATGCTAGACTTGTAAAACTAGATTGCTAATATTTTCCAGCTAAGATTTCCCATGTTTAAATTCTTATGACTTGAACTGATATGACTTAGTGGTACAATGTAACTAAAATATGGTCTTTCTCATTTGCTTTTCTCTAGCTGTCCAGGGCTATCGGTTGACAAACGCAGGCTATGACTACCTAGCTTTGCGAACACTTTCTTCTAGACAGGTAGTTGAGTCTGTTGGAAACCAGATGGGTGTTGGCAAAGAATCAGGTAAGTGCTAACGGTACTATTGAATGCATTTTCATTACCCTGAGTATAGTGGATCACTACTTTGTCATAAATATCATTGAAAATTAAGTATACCAAGAATTAGTTTTCCTCTAATAATTGAAATATTTGGCAAATATTAATCTGTTAAATTGGATGTTTGCAATAGCTAAAATATATAACATAAGGAAGTACTAGAAGACTGAATATCTAAAAACCACAGACTTTTTCTTCATAGCAATATGATCATTAAGGCAAAGTTGGGTATGTGTAGAACACAGAAAAGCATAACAAATACTTCTGTATTTTCTATGTGGAAGACAGGTAGAAATGAAGAACAGGGAATGATTTTCTTATATACTGTTTTTTTATCCAATGCAGTTTATCTTATATAGTTATCTGAACTGAGGAAGGAAAATTAAAGTTGAGAGAAAAAGAATTATTAGGAAGCCTACTCCAAAAGAGGTTGCTATATACTTCAGATGGTTTGTATGTCTTCTGTATTAATATGCAGATTATTATATATATTTAAAAAGTAAAGAGTGCTAAATACAGCAGTGTGTGTATGTGTGTATACAGTATATAAAACGAGAAAATGAAATGTTTTTTGAGCTACACTTTCTCTTAATTTATGTCCAGTATTTTTCAATTTAAAAAATAATGGCCTTTTTTTTTTTAAGAACTTCATTGTTCTTAAAAATGATAAATAGTACAAAAGAGGGTACAATAAAAAGGAAATCTCGTCCCTAACCCAGGTCTTAATCTCCTGTTATTACTTCCCAAAGCTATCATTGTTTATTGATAACCTGCATATCCTTCTTGAAATACTCTAAAAATTTGTATAAATACAAATCTGTAATGTAGTAAGCATACATGTGTACACAGTCACATAATCTTTTTAATCTCAGGTAAAAGCAAACAGTACTTCCTATTCTGCACCTTGATCGTTTTCCTTTTGATGCATCCCTGATATTTCACATCAGCAGATTTGTCTTTCTGAGAGTTGCTGGGTGCTGCAGTCAATCCATAATTGATTTTACCAGTCCTAGTTGTTAAACACATTCTTAAAAGTTATGTACTCTTTAAAAGTGTGATGTTACCAAATTTCCCTCCAAAATGTTTGCACCAGTTTATAATCCCACCAATGTAAGAAAGAGGCTATTTCTTGATACATACAGTAATAAAGTTTCCCATTAATAATTAGGACATATTCTACATTTTAATATTATAAATAACTTGTCTTGACAGTTGGAATACTTAAGGAAAGATCTGCTCCATCTAATTATGGGATTATATTCTGCCAACTGAATATTATTCATTGAAGCAGTTGTAGAAATGAACTTATTTTTGAACAGGAAAATATTATTAAGTCACTTCTTGTATATATAGGACACTAAAGAACAGTTAGATGTTTTCCCACTAAATTGAGTTGAGCATTGATCTCCTTTAGAAATGATATCCTTTGACACATTGCATCCCTGTTTGTTTGTTTGTAGTAGATATTAAATACATGTCATATCATTTTGGATTGTAATTAAATAAAGAAAAATTTTCTGGCTGGTAAGTATTTCTGGTATTTAGGAAAGATAAAATTTGATACATATAAAATCAGACAAAGTTAGAAAATTTGAATTGTTTCAACTTATTAGCATAAAAGTATAATAATGTGTTTTTTTAAATCTTGGCTTTAGATATTTATATTGTTGCGAATGACGAAGGCCAGCAATTTGCATTAAAGCTTCACAGACTGGGAAGAACCTCCTTTCGAAATCTGAAAAACAAGCGTGACTACCATAAACACAGGCACAACATGTCTTGGCTTTATTTGTCTCGTCTCTCTGCCATGAAAGAATTTGCCTATATGAAGGTATTTTTTAAATAATTGTTCATTTTTTAACCAAATAATACCTGAAGCTGAAAAGCTAGTGACAAGCATCAGTCTGCTGCCCCTATATCTAGCTCCCTCCCTCCAGTCCCAATCCTTTACAGTCACTTTTAACTCTTACTGATTCGTTTCTGTTGTTTTTCTGGTGATTTCCTAGGTGTTTTTCTAGGCGAAGGTTTTAATTGTTATAAATGTATAAAGGCAACATTATAATTGACAATATTAGCAAGATAGAGTAAGTTAAAATACATTTATGATGTGATAGTCTCACAAGGTGTATGTGTGAATATTTAAACTGTACGTATGTCTGTCTTTATTTGATAACATATCTTCAATAATATTTAAATTAAACAGAAAATAACATTACATTTTTTTATTTCTCAGTGGGATTTATTTGCTATAACATCTTCGTTTTTAAAAAAATTAAATTACTAAAAGTCGTCCAATGGATGACCACACTATTTCCTGGAAGTTTCAGTTTGGTGTTAGTAGGTTATTTTAATTCATGTGCTTTAATGTTTAGTGATCATGAGGGAAAATTCTCAACACAGTATAAATGATACTGATACCATACATGTTATATATTTCTTGTCTTATACTAATGGTTTAATATCCTGCGTTGGCCAATAAGTAAGTAGGCATTTTGGTAGGAATCATTACATAATTTCCCAAAACTATATTAAGTATATTCTCAAGGTGTGTATATGAAGATACAGCAACAAAACTTGATTGTGTTTAAACATGTTCTTAAATACATTAATATTTTCCTAACAGAATAAGATAAAATTGAGCTATAGCTTAAGGGTTAAGCTGCGGTACTTGGGCTATGACAATGACAATAGTTAACATTACTATATGCTATTGAGCTGCCAGGGAACGCTCAAAATCACTTGCTTTGAAAAAAATATTTTTTTAAGCCAGGCAACCAATTTAAGTATATATTGAGTATCAGCTGTGTGCCTGTCCCTGTATTAAGTTCTAGGGTAGGATGGGGTATAGGGCTAGATTCCAAAAGAATAACCAATGCAGTTTGTGTCTTAAAGTTCGGAAGATAACATGAACACACATAAAGCAAAGAACAATTTAAAAATCAAATTATATGTGTTTAGAGAAGGAGGTTTCATAAAGTGAGTGGGAATTGGGTAAAGTTAAGTATGCATATGATTTGGTGGTAAAGAGAAGACTAAATCAGTGCGTTTTGCAAAGGAACCACTTTGGGTGAAGATAGCAATATGGGTGTAAGCTCTGTGTGTCACTGAGGTAATTGTCCTGATTTCACTCCAGAATGCTTATTGGGAAAAGTAGGACTGGTTAAGTGGATTAAAGAGATTTTTGAAAACTAGAAAAAGTTGTTTAGACTAAACTCAGTATTTTTAGCCATTGCAGGTTTTTATATTTATTTTTAATTTGTTGGGGTGACATTGTCAACAAAATCATAGATTTCAGGTATACAACTCCACAATACATTATCTGTACTGTGTATTCACCACCCCAAGTCAAGTAGCCATTGTAGATTTTAAAAACTGAGCATTTGAAATAAGCATCTTAGTTTCCTATTGGTACCCAGAATAAAGGTTGGGTATGGTGGCAAGAGCCAGAACCATTGGAGTAATTGGGTATCAAGGACAAAAGCCTACTTTGAAATGGTAGCATTTCAAATGGCAGAGGTCATAAACCTAACATTTTGAAGAAAGTAGTAACAGGACTTTGTAATTAAAGGTAAAAAAAAAAAAAGTTAAGCATAGGAGAAAAGATGGATTTATGGATGATCTGAAGTAACTTTCTTTGTTTTGTTAATCCTCATCCAAGTATAGTTTTTCCATTTTTTTTAGAGAGTAGAACGGAGGGAGGAGGAGGAGAGAGAGAAAAACATTGATGTGAGAGAGACACTTCAATTGGCTGCCTCCAGCATGCGCCCTAACTGGAGCCGGGGATCGAGCCTACAACCCATGTACTGCTGGTGACCCTTCAGTGCAAGGGTGGATGCTCTAATCACTGAGCACACCAGCCAGGGCTGAAGTAACATTTGACTCCGACTACTACATTGTGTATATATTAGATTTATATAATATTTGGTCTGAAGGAAAGGTCAGTGCTCTATAAACTAAAATGCCTAATCTATTGGAATATTTCATTTCCTAATGTGTCACAAGACAGAGTCCTTCCTAAGTCACAATATATTTTTATTTGATTTTTTTTAAGCGTGTTCCAATAAATGGCAGAAAACGAAAAGTGTACAGGATATATCCTAAAGGCAGAGATTTTTTTCACACTCACTTTTGTAATCCTAGTACAGTGTAAAATATTTAGTAAATGTTCAATAAATGAGTATTTGGTGAAAATGTGAATTAAGTAAACTGGCTTAATTTTTTTTTTATGTACAGCTCATTCTGTGCTGTGAATAAGTCATATACCAGGGGTCCTCAAACTATGGCCCGCGGGCCACATGCAAATACAAATATTGTATTTGTTCCCATTTTGTTTTTTTACTTCAAAATAAGATATGTGCAGTGTGCATAGGAATTTGTTCATAGTTTTTTTTAAAACTATAGTCCGGCCCTCCAACGGTCTGAGGGAAGTGAACTGGCCTCCTGTTTAAAAAGTTTGAGGACCCCTGTCATATACAAATAATCTTGTGTTGTATTAACTGTAATTTTGTAAAGGCTTGTATTTTTTTTCTGGTTGTGAGCAGGTATATTTCTTTCATTGTTCCTTAAAAATTAATGACCTCTCCATTAGTTTATACTGTTTGCTATGTTTTAGGCATTGTATGAGAGGAAATTTCCAGTTCCAAAGCCAATTGATTATAATCGCCATGCAGTGGTCATGGAACTCATGAATGGCTATCCTCTGTAAGTATATATTGTTATTATTGAAACCGTGAGTCATAACAAATGTAAGGTTCGGTTTTTAAAAGTAAAATCTTTTTAAAACTAAATGGAATATTATTTTGGGGAGGTTAGAAATTAACATATTAGCAGTAGACTCAGAGGTAAATTGAAAATGCAATTTCATTAACTATGTATTTTGTTACCTCTATGATTCATTCAACAAATATTACCAATCTAGTATGTGCCAAGCACTGTTTCAGGGTCAGCAGTAAACCAAATCTCTGCCCTCGCAGAGCTTACATTCTGATGGAAGGAGAACATGTAGTAAATAGCTAAATAAAATATAGGGTGGGGCAAAATAGGTTTACAGTTGTTCATAAGGAAAATAAATAATAAATAATACAAGACTAAACTCTGTGCCCTGGCTGGTATGGCTAAATTGGTTGAGCATCATCCCATGCACTAAGGGGTCTTAGGTTCAATTTCCAGTCAGTGCACATGCTCAGGTTTTGAGCTCCATCCCCTATAGGGGGCATGCAAGAGGCAGCTGACCTGTTTCTCTCTTCCTCTCCTTTCCTCTTTCTAAAATCAATTTAAAAAAAAAAAATTGAAAGAAAAAGAATAAACTGTTTTGGGTACTCACAACTGTAAACCTACTTTTGCTCCATATGTATATATCAGATGGTAGTAAATGCTATGGGTAAAAATAAAGCAGGGTAAGGGAACAAGAAGGACTGGGATGGGTAAAGGAGGCCGCTGTTTTACATGGGGTGGTCAGGGGAAGTCTCACTGATAAGAATCCTGAATAAAATGAGGGGAAACCATGAAGATACCTAAGAAGATTCCAGCCAGAGGGGACAGCAAGTGCATAATCCATGGGGTGGGAGTATTCCCAGGATTTTAGGGAACAGTGAGGATGATGTCATTGTGGCTGGAACTGAATGAGTAAAGGAGAAATTGTAAGTGATAATATCCTAAAGACAGCAGGGGATCAGATCACTAGAATTTGTGGGTCATTTCAAGGCCTTTTAATTTTTTTATTGAAATATATTTGACATGATAAAAATTATGGTATTATGTTGATTTGATACTTTTATATTTTGTAATATGATTGCCATTGTAGTGATATTTAGCACAAGGACTTTAATTTTGATTGAGATAAGAAGCCATAAGACAGTTTTGAACTGAGAATAGATATGACCTAACTAATGTGTTAATAGGACCGCTGGCTGCTCTATTGAGACTAGACTGAAAGAAGATTAAGGACAGATTAAGACGACAATTGTAATCACCCAGCCAAGAGACAGGTAGTTTAGATCAGTTATTATAGATGTCAAGGTGACGAAAAGTGGTCACATTTTGGAGATGTTTTCCAGGAACAGCCAACATGATTTATTTAGGATTGGATATTGATATGAAGGCAGGTGCAAGTCAAAGGTAATAACTGGGTTTTGGTCCTGAATGATGATGTAATTGAGATAAAGCTGACATTTATAGATGAGCTGGAAAACCTAAAGAACGGTGTGAAGTTAGAGGATGGGACAGAATCGAAGTTACAGTTTGGGGTATAGTAAGTTTGAGATACATAGTAGTTCAGAGGAGAAATCTAGATTGAAGTCAGTATATATAGTGTTTAATGCCATGAGCCTGAATGAGACCACCAGGAGTGATTTTAAGTAAGAAATAAGGTAAAATAGGAGGCTCTAGGATTAACCTTTGAGGAACTCCAAAATTTAAAGGTCAGGGGGGAAAAAAGAATTAGCAGAAAAGACTAAGAAGAAATGATTAGTGTAGAAAGAGGACAGAGGACAACCCAAAGAGTTGGAATACCAGGAGTCAAGTGAAGGCAGTGTTTCAAGGAGGGGGAAGAAGTTAACGGGAAAACCAAAAAGGATAAAGACTGAAAATTGACCATTGGATGTAGCAACATAGAAGTCATTGGTAGTCTTGACAAGGACTATTTTATTGGAACAAGGTGGATGAAGAAATGGTTTGTTAGAGTCAGGGGAAAGCACATGTAGAGGAGTTTGGCCGTAAATAAGATCAAAGAAAGGATGTGACAATGAAAATACAATACAGAATCGATGCAGGGTGTGCCTTATTTTTTTTTAATAATAGGTGGACGATATTGTGTCTAAATGCTGATGGTAATGAAAAGAAAACTTCTAGGGAGACAAATGGAAATAATGTATACACACACTTTCATTAAAATCATAAATGAGTACAAATAACTTACTTTATACTTAAAATATTTTCAGATGTCAGATACACCATGTTGAAGATCCTGCATCAGTATATGATGAAGCCATGGAACTAATTGTTAAACTTGCAAATCATGGATTGATTCATGGAGATTTCAATGAATTCAATCTCATTTTGGATAAAGATGACCACATCACCATGATTGATTTTCCACAGATGGTTTCAACTTCTCATCCCAATGCTGAATGGTAAATGCTGAAATTGATTGTGAATGTGGGTGTGCTTATCTGATGATGCAATCATTTTTTATTCATAATTTCCAACTTTGTAATACTATTATTTGGGTCAATAACTATTTGGAAGTGGCTGATGTCAGATGTCTAAATTCTGGGTTTTTTAATATTAAATGATATCAAACTACTAAGATATTTCTCCTGAAAGAATCTTATTCCTCATTATTTTAAAGGGGAATGCACTTTGATCCAGTTTTTAAAACCTCAATAGCTTAAGTTGTGTATTAAACATCTGAAGAAACTGCCTGCCTTTATAAACCATTAAAACAATTTGAATTACTCTTATAATCTGACAGACTTTCAAAAGTCAAATGAACCCTTTATTCAAACCAACATTTAGGTGGAAGCCCAGTTTTTAAAACAAACAAAAGTAGGGACATGGAAGGAACCCCATCTTCTCTGCCTTTCCCCTCTTTTCTATGGTTGCTTCCAAGAGGGCTTCACCAAGCACAACTTAATAATCATGATGGCCTTAATAAAAGTTACAGATTTGGACTAACTCAGTTGCCAAACCAATAATATCTCTCATGTTATTTTTAGCTTTTGTTTTATTATTAGAAAAGAATTCCCATAAAACCTCATCCCCGACACATGGCAGAACCACTTTGTATACCATGGTAATCTTATTCCTCACATGCTTAACCATTTAAACCAGCCAAATTGTGAAATATGACAGTATTTTTCTTTATTTGTATTCCATCATGCAGTGGAGCATAAATCAATTATGGGTATTTTTTTCTCCTCTCCTTCCAAGTTATAATGTGAGAAGCTTCTCCTTTTCCCCAAAGATAACTGTTATTAATTACATAATATGAGCATAGTTTGAGCTTAAACCAGTTTGTGTTCAGTGAAGCTCTTCTTCCTCCTCATTTTTATTAGAAAATATCTACACTTACTCTAGAGAAAGGTCATTTTAAAATAAACTTAAAGAATATTCCCAACAAAACAATACTAATAGATTAATGCCTGCCACTGGGTGGTTAATATATCTTTGGATGATGACGAATTACCATTTTTATTAAAGTGGTGCAGCATAGTCACACAATAAAGGAACATCTAGGGAACCCACAGAATTAGAGACAAATATAACAGATTATGACGTTCTAAGTTAAGGCTGCATTATTCTTGAATACATTGTGATTTAATTTGAATTTTTATGGGCAACTAATTGGGAGAAGGAGTTCTGTTAAGCACAAAATATCAACTTAAAATTACCTTGCCATATTCGGTCAAACATTTAATTAACTCCCCCCCAATGCCTTGGCAGGGCCAGACCAAATGATTTTGTTGAGCCTTATATGGCCCTCAGATTGGATGTTCCTTCCCCACCCATGCAGAGGATACCCGCTGCTCCCAAATTACAGGCCCATAGTCTTCTTCTATCCATATATATTCATCCTATTGCATTATAGGAAAACCTCATGCCGCATTATGGGAAAATCTTGAGTTTTCTAACCATAATGCTATATGCCTTTAACAGCTTATATTTCTTCTTAGTTCCTCTGCTTTTACTTTCAGTACTTGAAACTTTCAAAGGTTTTTCTTTTTTCTTTTAAGTAACATCCTTTTTCATGCTAAGGAGTAGAAGTGTTATAACAACAACAGATACTAAGGATATTGTCATTAACTAATAAGGAAAAAATGAAAACCTGTATAAAAATTGATTCTTTATTTTGCAGGTATTTTGACAGAGATGTTAAATGCATTAGAGATTTCTTCATGAAACGTTTCAGCTATGAAAGTGAGCTTTATCCGACCTTTAGTGATATCAGGTTTGTACTTTGCATTGCTTAAAACTAGAACTCTGTTAAATACCTGATTTATTTAGTTTTAAAAGTTAATAGTCTCATCTAAAAGATGTTAAGATAGTGAGTGAGCTTTGACATATTGTAATCATTGTTGAGTATCAGCTGTGTGGTATATAAATGAAACTTAAAATCTAGAAAATACCTGGTTTTTATCTATTAAGACAATGTTACTGAATTTGGGGGAAGAACACACCTAGTTGCTTATAAATTCAAGAACGTTTATTCATTGTAGGAATGTTATGTGAATAATCCATTTGTAAGGAATCAAGCCAAGTGTTTATCAGAATTTGTATTTTTCCTTTACTCAGAACTGGAGCCATCTGTAATTGATTCATGGAACCTAATTATAAATACATTCTGAAAGCCAAATTTTCTCAATTATTTTACACCCTTAGTTAAAATACTGTTTTCTAGCTTGGGATGGTTGACATAAGTTAAAAGAAGAAATCTTTAGTCCCTGTTGAAAGTTAGTTTATTAAATCAGTAAAAACCAACAAGTTTCTGTGATCGTTCTATTAATATCTATTACTTTTCACAGTCATATTTTATTTGTAAATAACAGCCAGCATATATTCTTTATATTTGTATACTTAGGTAACTTTAAGTATTACATTTAGGGCAAAGGAAAATATTTAAAATACGTAAATAAATTCATTTAAGAATTACAATTTTTTTCAGAATAATTAATATTTATCCCTATCAAGTAGATTTTCACCTCTCTCTGAATGCTTGACATTCCTTTTCCTAGGAGGGAGGACTCTCTTGATGTAGAGGTTTCTGCCAGCGGCTACACAAAGGAAATGCAGGCAGATGATGAGCTCCTTCATCCAGTAGGTCCAGATGATATTGAAACAGAGGAAGGATCTGAATTTTCATTTTCTGATGAAGAGGTATCAGAAAAAGCAAAGGTTTATAGATCAGAAAATCAAAGTGAACGAAACTCTGTCAGTGAATCAGTTGACTGCTGTGGCCGATTGTCTGGAGACCTTGAACAAATAAAGGAAGACGATGTGTCAGAGGAAAGTGCGGATGCACACAATTTTGACATGACTGAATTCAATCAAGCTTTAGAAGAAATAAAAGGGCAGGTTGTTGAAAACAATTCTGTAACTCATTTTTCTGGGGAGAAAAACAGCACTGAAAATGATACCAGGCAAGATGGTAAGAGAGGTCATGGAGGAAGCCCCACGGGTTCTGAAGAGTATGAAGATGAATGCCCTCATCTGATTGCCTTGTCATCATTAAACAAAGAATTGAGCCCTTTCAGGTATAGATTTCTGTTGATTGATTTTTTTTACTTTAATCTGGAGACCTGTACTTCGATTCTGGTAACTGAGTATTTTTTCAAATAACGTGGCAGAGTTGTATTCTGAGCTGGCTTTTATGTGTGAAATGAAAGCGGATAACCCTTTTGTTAAAATTCCAATTAGCCTCTACAATGGACCTGATGCTAGACAGCATATTGATTCAATTTTAAGCAGTCTAAACAAACTGATTACTTTCAAAGAATTAATACAGATCTCATTCAGTTGATCATGTTTTACATGGGGTAAGTTATTTGAATCTATATATATATATATATAAAATCCTAAGCAACCGTTAGGACTTGTCGACCAGTCACTATGATGCGCACTGACCACCAGGGGGCAGATGCTCAATGCAGGAACTGCCCCCTGGTAGTCAGTGCACTCCCACAGCCAGTCTCTCACAGCTAGCCAACCTGTGGTTCCTCCCCACAGCCAGCAGGCCCTGATCGGCTCCAATAAGCCAGCCAGGCCTAGGGACCCCATCCGTGCACAAATTCATGCACCGGGCCTCTAGTATTTTCATAATTATATATCTAATATTTGCTCTCTTCATAATGAAATACAGTTGAGTTTTCTCTGGTATTTTGAACCTTCTTCTGTTCTTATTTGTTCGTGTAAAACAATGTTATAACATTATTATGTTCTTTGTCTTTCAAGAACTTTTTTCCTTGCAAATATTAATCAGTCTCAGCATAGATTAGCGAATGATCTAAAATTTAATTTTTAGATTTGGGATAGTTTATCCAGAATCAAATAACTAGTTTAATGAAATATAGTTTTATTTATTTCAAAATAGTAATATTACAATTAAAATTAAATTAGTACATTTATTAGGCATTTCTCAATACATGCTCTGGCTTACATTCTAAGGCTGCCTTTATTGTTAGTCTCATTATGAAGCAAAATAAAGAATTTTGTTTTTTTTCTATATAACTGTATATTGAGACTTAGGATCATTACCCCTTTCATAATAAACATGTAAAATTTAATATTAAGGCTGCAGGGGTCCAGGATTTGGAGTAATAGAAGAAAATCTACATAGCTTAAATAGTCTTGTATGCACAGAATAATTTGTTCTTACTCTCTAAACACATGTTGGGCAAAATTTTTATTCAAAATAAAAGTATAACAGGTGTTTCTGAAAAATATTGACTGTGAAGAATTAATGTCATCTGAGTTTCTTATACATTAAAACTTTGAACAATGCGTAAAACAAATTAGACAGTTTCTACTGGCATCATTGCAGCTTTTCTACCTGAGCAGAGCAATGTAGAGCACTGTCTCTTCCATCTGCTTTTGTTTGAGAAGGTGGCAAGGAACTATTCCAAGGATTTAGATTGTAAGAGTCATATTTGTGTACAGTTAAGTGAAAGGAAAGGGGGAAAAACATAAATTGTGACTAAGTGATAAAAAATTTTGATGGCCAAAATAGTCTACCATTTTGAAATTTTGGTAGTGACTATCAGAATGCTGAAAAATGGAAATTGTTAATATATTTGCCTGAGTTGTGGGCAGTTTTGCCTTCACAGAAATGTTAAATATAATGATATTTCTGAGGAATTTTATGTCTTTAAGTTTTATCATCATGTATGGAATTATATAAATTAATGATATAAATAAATTAATTAATGTATGTATAATTGATTTATAGTTAACTATAAAAATTAACTAGATGAATTGTGCTGTTTTAATTTCAGAGATGAAGAAAATATGGAAGCTATTAATCGATATAGAACAAGAACTCTGAGTGTTACTTCTGTGGGCAGTGTTTTAAGCTGTTCAACAATTCCTCCGGTAACCATTCACTCAAAGTTTACAAGTGTTTATTAGGTCACTACTATAGTCAGATTGCATGTGAAGGTTACATGATGTACAAGACAGTTTCAGCATTTGGGCCTCACATGTTAATAGTATAAAATTATAACAAGTACAAATTTAGTAATATAGGAATGATCAAAGCTTTCAGGAAAAAAAGGCAGCATGTAAGTTAGTTTGAATTTGAAGGATAAGATCATAGAAATTTAGATCAAGGGGGACTTGGCAGTCATTGGCAGCCTGTGTCCTAAGTAATAAGAAATCATTTGAATTTATGGTCATTCACTATGAGAAAGCATTCAGCATCTCCCAAAAACTGTATGTAGACTTTTCCATGGGTAACTGCTGCCATCAGGTCATTTCAGCGGTTCCCAACCTGTGGGTCGTGACCCCTTTGGCAGTTGAACAACCCTTTCACAGGGGTCACCTAAGACCATCCTGCATGTCAGATATTTACATTACGATTCATAACAGTAGCAACATTACAGTTATGAAGTAGCAACGAAAATAATTTTATGGTTGAGTCACAACATGATGAACTGTATTTAAAGGGCCAGAAGGTTGAGAACCACTGGGTCATTTCTATACTGGAAGTTATGAAGGAACTATTTTTGATATATTTTTACCAGTAGTGAATGCTTTCAAACATGATTTTGTGCCGCAGAGACATGCCTCCAGAAAGCAGAGGAACAAGTAGTTTTTATCTTCTTAGTTTTGATTATTTTGAGGGGTTGTTTTTTTTCTTTCTTTAAGTTTTCCTGGTGGACACTAGGTGGCACTATAGTAATTTTTTTCAAAGAATTGTGACTAATATGTATTTTTGTTAGGAATGTAATTTATTTCATAACAGTTGTGGTTTTTATTGCTGATTTGTATAATACTGTTAATATTTGGAATTTTAAAAATACATGCTTTTAACAGAAATTTGAAAAATATTAGCACTTTTACTGAATGTTTACTTTCTATCAAAATGGTTAATCATCAGTGATACTTATTATTGAAATCTTTCCAGGAATTGGTGAAACAGAAGGTGAAGCGTCAGTTGACAAAACAGCAAAAATCAGCTGTCAGACGTCGATTGCAGAAAGGAGAAGCAAATATATTCACCAAGCAACGGAGAGAAAATATGCAAAATATTAAGTCAAGCTTGGAAGCAGCTAGCTTTTGGGGAGAGTAATATATTTAAGATCTTAAATATTTTTCAAGAATTTACTGTGACCCCTTTCTAAGCCACCTTTAGTCTTATTTGGACCGACGTAGATACATAAATAAACAGACTCTCTTTCCTGTATAAATTTGACGCGTTCAATACATGTTTTCTAAAGAATAATTATGGTAATACAATTTTCCAAATAATTTTGATGACCGGTACATTTGCTAAAGTCTATTTTTCAGAATAATTTTGAATAGCAAAATTTGGGTATTTTTTTAATCTAAATGTAGTTTCTGTTGTTTTTGTTCTCTATCAAAAATAGGTAGATTGCTTGCTTTCAGATTATAGCTTTAACACTAGTGGAAACAACCTTAGGCAAGCCATATTTCCTTCCCTCTTTCACCATTATCAGTTTTTCTTACTATTAAAATTAGATTTATATGGACCACATGAAGCAATGCACAGAAAATACGTTTTCAGTAAAGTGTGGGTATTAGAATCATAATTTTAATGATGTTTATCTTTTTGAAATGCTGCTTAACTTGATTGCATTATATTTAAACCACTGAAAGAATTCACTGCCATCTTTTTTTTTTATTCTCTAGTAGTAAGGATAAGTCAGTAATGCATAATTGTATTTTCTGCTATTAAATTGGTAATGTGATCTTGGGAACAGAAACTTCAAATAATCCCACTACAGCTTTTACAGTTGCCAGTTTTTATGCAGGCCTGAGTATAATAGAAGAGTTAGGGGTATGTGGAGGCAGGAAAAGGAGACATATGTACTACTATTTGTAATAATGTAAACAATAAAATAAAATTTTATAAAAATGTAAAAAAAATTTTAAAAAGAAGAAGAGTTAGGGGTATGGGGAGCATGGGGAAGGTAAAAGGAAGAGTAAAAATGTTCTTTCTAATAGTCTTATCTGGATGAATCCAAAACATACCGTATTTCACTTCAACATTAACAGATGGTTATTGAGTTTAGTCAAGAAAGAAAATACTTGAGACATGGTTCCTCCCTTAAAGACTATAATACAGTGAGACTTAAAGATGGGTGCTTAAGTATATGAATCTGATGGTATTCAAGTCCCTTCAACATTGCCCAGGAGGCCAGAGGAACATCACCTGCAGCACAAAAGGACCACTAGATGGCAATGTCACTGCACAGTTACCAGACAGGATGTCCTTAAATTATGTGCATCTGTGATTATAAGCTACCAGAAGCAATATCAGCACTTTTTTTTTCAAGATTGATAAGGACAGCAGATTTACTTTCACCTTTTCAAAATTAATTTTACTGGCTATTGGCAGAGTAGCAATGATAAGTTCACTTTAATATAAGTGCAAGAAAATGTCAAATTTCATTTCATTGAAAAGTTAATTTTGAAAGTACGTAGCTTTGAGTTTAAATTTATGTATTTTTTATAATCTGTCTAAAGCATTTTAACAACAAAATTATATTGACAGCTTAATAGAACCGTAGGATATATATATATTATGGAATACATTTTCTCATTCAGAGTGTCAAAGTGAATTGGGAATAAAACACATGACTTCATCCTGTCAGCTTTACTGAGTTGACTCAGTCAACTTTGGGGTACCTACTACATAAAAAATTTGAGGGACTTAGAAGACAAACAGATCTTTCCCTTAATAGCCTAAAATTTTCTGTGGATCACAGTACAAATTAGTCAAATGCACAAATACAAAATTAATCAGGGTTTGAACCGGTGACCTTTCGGTGCATAGAACAATACTCAACCGAGTCACACTGGTCAGGGCTGTATCGTGATTCTCAACAAATTTTTTTTTTTACTCTGGGAATTCCAAATTTAAATCCTAGTTCTACCACTTCTCAAACTTCAGGTACTGTCTGTAGCGTCCTAACCTCACTTTTTGATTTGTAAAGTGACATTTAAAAGTGCCTGTCTTAGGGTTATAAAGATTAAGTGAAATATAACATCAGTAAGAAGTTTAGCACAGAGCCTGATACATAATGTACACTTACTTACTTAGTTGCTAAATGTGCATTATGTATCACATGACTTAAGATTACCAAAAGGGAGATTTCAAAGGCATCTCTCCTGTTTTCAAGGTCACTAGTATTTCAATTATGATCCTTTTGGTGTTTTGCTTTTTGTTTTTATAGAGAACATATGCTTTGCTTGTAGCCTTGCATCATCTACTGCCCATTTCTATTAGATAAGCTTTTTTTGTATTGTCTAAAGTTTTACATATGTCTCCTTTTCCCCCAATAGACCCCATCCCCCATATTAGATAAGCTTTTGCTACAAGACATGTACTTTATTCCTGTGCTGATTTGTGGTGTTGGTAGCCATTGCTCTGTTCTTTACACACAGCTGGCTTTCCCCAGAACCATAAAGATCTTTAGGTACAAACTAGAAGGTTAGTACAGCTGAGGTAATCATTCTTTTAAGTATTCAGTAAATTTTCTGGGAAAACGCATAATTGTCTAATTAAAGAACTCGGCAGATAAACTTGCTGCCCTACAGATTTATCAGCCACTCCCACAGGATGGAGGGATGAGTTCTTAGGTTGTCAGGAGAGCACTTCCTGCGGTGTAGATTTATTTTCTGTCACATTCAATACCCTGGGTGGGCTAAGGCTCATCATTGTTCACCTCGCCTCAGGACATCTCTAGAGAACATCAGATCATATTTTAGTTTGACCTTGATTTGTTTAATGAAGTACTAGAACCATCTTATGCAACTGTATAAGGCCGGGGATGAGGTAACATTCAGAATAGCCATGAGCTAACAGTTGTATAGGGTGTCCCAAAATTCACGCAAGATTTGCAATTTGCAATTGAATTGAATTGCAAATCTTGCGTGAATTTTGGGACACCCTATATAATAACCAGGAGTGTGGGAATAACTCCAAAGCCTACAACACTCGCAAAGACTAATACGGTATATTTTTAAAATTGCAAGTTTTTTAAACCTTAATATTGCAAATAATGATTACATTAAAATTCTATATAACATTTAGAATCAGATTATTGTAGGCTTAATTCTCCAAATAGGAACATGCCTCATAATACAAATATGTTATTTGGGATATCAGTATTGTGTGCTTTCATTTTTTAAAAGGAATCACTTGAATTTTTTTTTTAAATCGTTTACTGTTGGTAGAAGAGGTTTGGCCTTCATTAAAAAAAATATATGTTCACACATCAGTTCTCCAAGTGTTTGGTGTTGTATAAAGTGATATCGGGAGGGAGTACACAGATTTTTTAAGGTAAAATTTCTGTTGGCTAAAAGCCCCACTGCTCCTGAAGAGACAGCAATTACATGACAGTACAAGGTGGTACACCACAGAGCCTGCTCTCATTGATCCAGTGCCGAGGAAACTGTAAGGATAAGTGAAAGGCCAGAGTGATTTGGTGAGTTGTTTTGGGGAAGAGGGATTTGGTTTAATAGGAATACTGACAAAGAGAAATGCAGAAAATGCAAAGGACAGAAGTGAATGTAGAATGCTTGTTATGCTGTCGTTGGGAAATGAATGTTGTGCTACAAGGGACCAAATTAAAGATGATTTTGAAAACATTTTTAAATCTTTAACTTGATGTATCAAGAAAAAGCTATAATCAATTTTGAGCAGTGCAATGATTTGATTTTAAAGGGAGATGGAGTAGAACTAAGGAAACTATCCCTGTTAGACAATGGATTGATGGGAGGGGGTCTAGCGTCTAAAAGGTTTCCTACCCAGGCAGCTTAAAGATTAGGTTAAAACAATCTGGAATATAATCCTATTATATCATTCTGGAGTTATAGAGATTCTTCGCTACCTTGTTTTTATTTTAGAGATAAGAAAATACCTTTGGATATAAAATTACTTGCCCAGAGTCACTAGAGTGAAATAAGGTTGGGAGTGAGTGGGAGGAAAAGATGGAATCGATATGTTCCAGGGAAGTGAATGGTAGGAAAACCGGCAGTCAGGTGCTTTGGATCTTTGGGGCCCCTTCAAAGTCACTCAGACCCACAAACTCCAGGCTGTCGTCCTGGTCCTGAAACACGGACAGCTCTCACATCCAGTCCCAGGTTTTGAGTCTTATCCCCAAAGTTTCCTTCCTTTTTAGAAAACCAAGTTTGGTTATTTATCCCCCTGCACCCCTATAAGAAGCCTTTTTATCTTCTCACAGGCCCAAGAAAACCCATCTCAATAAACAGAAGCCCTGAGTGGAGCATTGCTGGTTTCTTGTGGGGAGGTGGGAGAAGAGCAGTGCTGGGAGCAGTTCTCTTTCTTTGAGCTCAAGGCTATTGAGGTACCTTAAGAAGATCAGAAAAATATATTATTCTCTAACTTGGTCTTTCTCCAGTTTTCAATATGTGGAAAATAGGTCTTTCTATGAAGTTTCCTATTCCTCCTTTAAACAAATTTTGAAAAGTCATATTTCTTCTGTGTCAGCAGGATGCATGCTAAGTGCAGTGCTCTGGTGGTGACTACATAGGAAGTAGAATGGAAATTATAGTTTACAGCGTGAAATGGATGGCACAAGGCTTTTATCTTAATGTAAGCATATCCATAAGTGTAGCCTGAATTGAATTAAGAGCCTACCACTGATGCAGTCTTACAGGAAACTTCATCTAAAATAAATGGAGCTGTGAAACTACTGGCTTCCTTGGGCTTAACCTCTCCATCAACTAATCTCAGATTTAAGTCATTTGTTTAAAACCAATAAACATTCCCCCTAGGTTTGTTTTAATCTAATATTCAGTTTTTCAGAGTCTAGATTTTCATTTTAATATGCTCATTATTATTGCAAATATTTAAACATCTCATACAATTCAAACCCTCAGAAACATGACTTTATCTAAAGAAGGAAAAAGGTAGCTCTGATTAGCTCTTGTAAAACAGTGTTTGTCTCATTTCTCAGCATGCCCCCTATTGAAGACAGATCTCATCTCTTTATTTGAGGAGTGGCTCAACGACTCAGCTAGAGTTCAGATACCTCTTTTACGATCAGTCTGATCACTTTATAGCCACAACTTGTATAATATTTTTTTCTGAATACCCAACAAAATAAATTACTGTTCTGGACAGTAGGATCTGGTGGGTGAGTGGGGGTGGTTTGTGAGAAAATGCAGGAAGAGGGAGAGGAACCAATAATTACATAAATTTTTATGAAAGAGAAAATATTGAAAAGGCACTGGCAAAATCCACTCTAAAACAAAAATTTAAACTTTCTTTTTAAAAATACATATAATCCTGAAGTCAACCAGCTATTGTTAAGATAATCAATTTTCACCAAGCACATATCTAATGACCCAAAAGCTTGGTATCATCATCTCCAATCTTGTAAATTTGAGCATCCAAATTCTTCCACCTTTAACTGAGTTTATCCTGAAAGTGTTAACCTGTAAATTAGCTAAGCCTTCCTTAATAATATCTTTGACCTATAAAATGTTTCTTAAAGAATCAATTTTACTTCTCTTTGGAAAGCAAATACAGTGGCAGACCTGGATAACTGTTTACACAACACAGTCAAGGTGACAGAAACTTATTCAGGATCCCCTTCTACACAGAAGGCTCAGGTAAAGGAGGGGCTTGCTTTCATGATGCTTTCTCGTTAAGGGTGCTGACTCTGACTGCCCTGGCAAGGGAAAAGGGCACTTCACTCACGGTTTTTATCTGGTGGGAAGGAAAATTATTTCATGAAAGCATTTTATATAGTTTTCTATAAAAAATGAGGAAATGTACATTCTTTAATCTGTAGATAGGATATTGTTAATTTCTAATTATTCATGTGCTTAAATATAGTGAAATATCAATGAACAAATGTCTGAGATTATTCTTTTATTTTCTTTCATTTTAAGTTTTTAATGAAAGTTGTATATAATATTACTTTATTTCTGCATCTTCTCAATTGTTTCTTCCTTGTATTTTCCCTTTCCTACTTGGTGAGATTTGGCTTTCCGTTCAAGGATCTTTTTGTGGTCTTTGTCCAGCTTTAGTGATAACCCCCTTGCTGGGGTGAATGCCCATATGAACAGTTGTCCCCTTAGCTTTCTCCCGTTGCACTCGTTCAGTGTAGATGACATATTTCTGCCTGTAAACCTGGACTACTTTGCCAATTTGCTGCCCTTTGTAATGTCCTCGAACAACCTGAACCTCGTCATCCTTTCGGATGGGCATGGACCGAACATGGTTCTTCTGACTCAGCTCTTTGGAAAGAGGAGACATGATCTTCCTTCGAATGTGGGAAGGTGCATTGAAATGCCTTTTACGGTTCTTGCTCCGGTCAGAAGTCACAAAGGGGTTGAACTTCATTTTGACCTCTGGCGCTCCTACGATGGCCGCCTGAGATTGTTCTTTTATGTTGCCTGTGTTTTTAAATTTGTTTTGTCACCTAATCTGAAGTTGCCTTTCTAACTGACCCTCTATGAGAATACCTTGATTCAAACTTAGCATTGGTCCCTTCCCAGTTGAGAGTAAACAAAGTTGATGCTAAGCAGCCATTCATTCCTTCTACTGTCTTTTCCTGGCTGACACTAAACAGTCATTAGTCATCACCTCTGCAAAGTCCGTTTCTCCATGGCCTTTCTTCATCCTCACTCTCCACTTGGACCTTCTTTGCCAATCAGCATTTAGGCCCTTCCAGTTCCCTCCACCCATCTCCCATTGGCATCTGCAGAGAGCTGCTGTCAGTCATTTCCCATTGCTTTTGTAAACTACTTGCTCTCTATTAATTTATTTAACTGCATGAATTCAATTCTTTTCCATTTTGTTTACTTTATCTTAAGTTATTTAGTTTTTAAGAATAAAGGCATTAGTAAGTAAGTGAAAAAATTATTTCAGGGAAGATAATCTTCCTAAATCTTATTCATGAGCTCTCCTTCCCTGAGTGACCTATGCTTTAGAGATGAGTAGTGATAGATTGGCTCAGGCTCAGTGACTGCAGGCATATTCTTTGGAGTCTGCATGGCTTATGCTGAAATCTTTAGGATCTGGAGTCTCAAAAACCTCACTGCAGCCTCACCTACTGGCCCCGCTCCTGCTTCACTTACCCTGATCTCTTCTTCCAGGGCAGAGTGGATTAGCAAGTGGGGAGGCAAGGAGGATGGTGAGAGTTCCTTCCTGTTTTTCACTAAAGATGTTTCTTTGGTGCATTCATTGTTTTCTAACATTCTGGATGTTATTTCAATTATGCCCCCTGCCTTCTTATCATTTTTGTACCTGAAATGAACTATTCAACAACAAAAATATCACTGCAATGACAAGACTAAATTTTCTTTACCAGCAAAATTAATGTTTCCATAGACTGTTTGTTACATTGTGCACGAAATGGTACAAAACAGACCACCTTGATTCCTCATCTCAAAGAGTTCTGTACTTCCTGGAAGCTCGGTGAGTGTGCTACTGCACTGAGCCTTCCCCTTGCACCATGGGATGACAGCTTGATCGCCGAATATGTCAGTTGAGCGCTGTTTCTCAGATTTCTGAGTAGTACTCTAACAGGATTTGTAAAACCATCATTTGGTTTTCACTGTAGTCATGTACCCTTGTCTCAATACTTTGATTTTGCTTTAGCCACATTCCTACAGATGATTGAGGCTGACATTGAAATCTAACATATGAATTATATATAGGCTCTGTACCAAAATACAGGGTATCCAAAAAAAAATGTATACACACTTTAACAGCTGATAGCTCAATTTTGAAAATGAAATGTATTTTAATAAACACTGCCTTGCCCTAGCTGGTTTGGCTCAGTGGATAGAGCATTGCCCTGTGGACTGAAGGGTCCCAGGTTCGATTTCAGTCAAGGGCACATGCCCAGGTTGCAGGCTTGATCCCCAGTGGAGACATGCAAGAGGCAGCCAATCAATGATTCTCTCTCATCATTGGTGTTTCTATCTCTCTCTCCCTCTCCCTTCCTCTCTGAAATCAATAAAAATGTATTTTTAAAAAATAAAATAAATACTGCCTTTGTAATTGTTCAAAATGTGTGTGTAAATTTTGGGGGGGACACCCTATAGACACACTGCCCAGGGATTTCTCAGGCTCTTCCATCAAAGAGAATGGTCAGAAACGGCTGAATTTTTCTAGACTGTCTCCCAACGGCACTTTAAGATGAGACATCTTTATGGGAGACAAGGAAGAAAAAGGGTTTCAGAAAACTGCTGAATGAAAGGGCCTAATGAGATAAAGAAACTATAGTAACAGACTGTAATGTTGTATAACCTTCCTTCCTAGAGTTCTTATTTTCATTTTTTAAAATATAACATTAAAGAACATGATATTTTTATGAGATTATCTTTGCAAAGCTGGTTTTTGGCTCTCTAACTTGCCTTCTTTAGAAAAATCTTGTAGAGGTTGAAGATTGTTTTATTTAATGAATTCTTGCCTTACATTTTAGTTAGCGTTAGTGGTATCTCTGAATCACCCTATAAATTTGTGTCTCTCATACTGATGCATGGATATGCGGCCAACTGGGGGAATAGAAATGATTTGTTTGAAGACCAGTCCAGCTTTTAGGAAATAAATATATGACTTTCCAGAAAGCTAGAAAACATTTGAGAATATTTGTGCTCATTTGCAATATTAGATCTGAGAGAGAGCATCCAGCTCAACTCCCTAATTTTCTAGATATGGACTCTGAGCCCAGAGAAGTTGAGTGACTTCTTTAAAGTTATTCAGATAACAAAAGTCAAATTCTAGATCTTATATTTTCAAATCTACACTGCACAACCAAATATTTTTATGTAACATTGGGATTAAATTTAAGCCCATAAAAAATCCATTTACCAATTGAAATCCCAGCATCAATCATTTCTAATTTTTGTTTTTATATTATCAGTCTCAGTCCTTTGAGAATTCATATTTTGCATGTTTCCCTAGTGGGAAACTTAATATTTTGGTTTCCAATTGAATATCACACTGAAAGTACTTACATTCATTTATACTTTGTGTCTAATCAATGTATAACAGTTTGGGGGTTTTTTGTCTACAAACTATCCAATATTCCTTTAAGTGATAAACTGGTGGCAAAGCTATTGATGATTTTCTATTTGGTACAGCCCATGGTAAGTATACTTTCGGACCCTAAATACATTTCTTAACATGAAGTGCTACTTCTTTCAAGTTTTTTTTTTTATTATTATAATAGGTGTGCACTCTGGGGCAGCCTCATGCCTGTTGTGTGTGGCATATACTCGCTGTGGGCATTTGCTAACTGACAGTCATTATAATAATAATTATTATTACAGCCCATTCCTTCAGTTTCCTTTTATTAAGCCCACCACCCTTCTACCAACTAGCTGAAGAAACTGGTCACATAGAAAACATTTTATTTTTATAGACTTTAAAGGACTGATTACAGTTAATCATATAATACAGCATAATTGTGGAATCTGAAAATTGGAAAGAACAGTGGTAAGCAACCTCTTGTGTCTACCCTGGAAAAAATATTTTAAATAAAAGTAAAGAAGTCTTTAACAAGTTTTCAACAACTAACGTAGGTTGTAGCCATTAAAATCAGTTCTTTTATATCTGGTCCAAATCCTTATTATCGCACTGGCAGCTCATGACTTATATTTATGTCTCCTGTGGAAAGATGAATGCTGTGAGTAGTATAAACAGAAAAAGAATCTGTTTTCTTAAGATCTTTTAATAACTACCTATATTCTCTTGAACAATACATTTTTTTTCTTCTGCAATTATTTTTCCCTTTGGAAATGGCAAAAAATAACATTTTATTAAAAGGAAAATTTGGAACCCATTAAGTTAATGTACTTAAGTGAATCTCCTGCAATTTTTAATAGAAGTAATTATTATGAAATGAAAGGGAGTGAATGATATCAGAATTCATTAACATCAATCTTGGGAATGATTTGCCTTAAAGGATAAATAGGAAAACAAAGTTCCCAGACAAGCCGAAAGTCAGTCTGTGAGTTTTTGTTTGCCACTGCTCATCAGGCTAAAGTGTCTATAATTTGGACTGGGGGATGGGAAGAGCCAGGGAGGGGGACTAAAAACTAGGCCTCCAAATAGATGCTCCTGAATTCAAATAGAGGCATAATCTGGTGCCTGGCTACATTCACAACCTTTATAGCATTTCTTTACCAAATAAGAATTTAGATTATACTGATTCTGAGCTGGAAGCCTTGACCTGGAATCTCCTTCGTTACTAAGGAAATGTCCTTGAGAAATCATAACCTTCTTGCTTCTACATGCCTGAGAAGAGCACATTTGAAGATGGGGGACCAAAAGAAATACCCAAGTCAGAAAGCTGCAAGCCATTCAGGCAAAATCTGGTTGGAGAGGAAAGCTGTTCCCACGACTAGGGAGCTTCCCCAGCTAGCCTGTAGGTGGGTGTGTTTAACAGAAGGAAGCAATGGAAACCTGCCTGTCAGCCAGCCTTTAGAGCTAATTAGCTCAGCACACAACAAAGATAAGTGAGCCTGGGAGGAGGGCCCCCTGAGGGGTCTTTAGAGTCTGGGAAATGTCTGATTGGCAGATGTTAAAAGGGATTCTTTGGTAATCCTGTGCATCAATGAGCTGCACAAATTCAGTCCAGGACTGCAAGAATCCAGGCATGAGGACACTGTGCAGCAGGCTCACACAGGCAGACCCAAGATGGACAGAACCTTGGAATCCCTGAGACACATCATTGCCCAAGTCCTGCCTCACAGAGACCCAGCTCTAGTCTTCAAAGACTGTAAGTACTGAAGGGGAAAAGTTGTTTTACTTTTTTTAGAAAATAGTCCTAAACATCTAGTCACATCCTATTTAAATATGATTTCTTTTAAATCTCTGTAGTCGTGTGCTGTGGTCTAGTGATGTTTAACTTGTTCCTGACTTCAGTCAGAAGAATGATTTCATTTCATTTCACCTACGGGGTATTAGCTGCCGGGTTATTTTGTCAGTGATACATCTTGCTAACGGCTTAGAAGTCTCTCCTAAAATCTAAGGCTCACCTAAGACTTAATGAACTTTTCCAGATGCTTTTGTAAAATAAAGCAGACTGTTACTAAGGTTAAAATTAAAAATAACTTGCATATGATAATAAAATATATACTTGCTAATCTGTTTAATCTTTATAACATATATTAGTTATGTTCAATCAAGTATTGTGCTTGTCTGAAATTTTTTTGTTGCAAACAAAAGTTAATAAATCACCACTGAGCTCTTAAATTTTGATAACAAATTATAACACATTCGTTAAAAGGCCAATGAAATTAGATGTCTTCCCACCTCCGCAACACCCTTCCCTTCTAAAAAAATCTAAATAGCTATGGCAACGTTATTTAAAAATCTTCTTTTAATGATTATGAAAAATAACTCAATCAAGCTTTCCAAACCTGGCAGTACTATTAAACCATTTGTCATGTAACTTTGTTTCTGGAACCAATTTGATTTCCTGCTGCTGCAAAACAGACTATCTTCCCCCTGTATCTTATCTACAGTGGGTTTCATATTACAAAGAGCTTCTGAAATAGAACTTTGCTATGGAACTGCCCAAAAGGTAAAATGCATATGGATTTTTTTTTTCTTGTGCTTCAATAGGTTACAGCTTTCTTCTTTGTAAGTCTTGCTGTTTGTCTCCATCAAAACTTCAATGGTTTGGATTTTTCCGTTCTGATTGCTGAATAATGTTAGTTTCCAGATGTCCTTTTAGTTTATATTTCTCATATGTGTGATGAAAAAAAAGAAATGTTAGGCCATTTTATTCTTTACATTTTTCTTCTTAGAAATTAAATTATAACTAATTTTCCCTTTAAGACATAAAATAAGAGATTTTTTTCTTTCTTTCTTTCTTTCTTCCTTTCTCTTTCTTTCTTTCTTTCTTTCTTTCTTCTTATATTGTATTCAAACATGTGTCAATAGCTATGTTAGGACTAATAAAATCACTCCCTACCCCAATCTAGCCTGGAGTCTATTCAGGTTTGGTATGTTTCTTTAAGTGAAAAGGGAAGGAAAGAATGTGTGTCTCATACAATAGCCCTGAATTCACCAGTGAAGGGGTAAAGGGCTCTTGACCTGCCCAGAGCTTTGGATAAATTGTGTAAGACCAGGAGGTCTTGTGCTGAGGGCTTGGTTAGTGGAAGCAGTAAAAAGAAATACAGGGAAAATTTTTCACTGAGTTCATTGATCATTGTGAACTTAGGAAGTTTAATCTGAAATCATGGCCCACTTTTTAAGACGAATTAACCCCCAAAATTGTTTACAGTTTAGCATAGAGAATAAAACAGAAGAAGGGTTAAAATAAAGCATACATTATGTTCTTTCTGTCATCTAGGTCTTTGCAGAAACTCTTTTATATGGGAAAATAAAGGAATGTCCCATTGTATGTATTTCACTCATAACATAGAATAGAAATTTGACCAGATAGCATTGCCTGCTTACCCTAGAATGGGCTGCTACTCTGCAACTGACTGCATTGCTTAAAAGGTGTGAATATTACAACCCATCCTCTCCCTCAGTTGTTTCTAATCTGAAAAATGACCAAATGAAAGTGAGCCAAGTGGCAGATTTCTGCACCAGGAGTTTTTATAACATCAAAACATCTAGCCACTCACCATGCTCCTGGCATAAATGGGAACAGGCTTACTACTTTCTGGGGCAGGACATCCAAAGTCCGCCTGGGCCTTTGCCATGCCTCGGCAACCTCCCGCATGCATGCCAGAGTTTAGCACACGGACTTATTTTCTTTGGCACACCTGTAAGTTGCTGCCACCACCTTCCTGTTTTACACAGCCTATAGAACCCTGCCGCCAGCCTTGAATGGCAGGTTCTGAGCAGCCTCCTCTCCTCATCCCCCACCCTGGCCCAGGCTCTTCCTTGCAGAAGAGAAGGTTAAGCACTTAAGCACATCACTGCCAATTGCTTAAGAAAAATTGTTACCTTACTTTCCTGCAAGATGAAAAGGCAATCCAAGAATTTTAAAAGCCCAGCACAGTTGAACAAAGGAGTGTAAAACAACAACAACACTGTAAACGTGTTTTTCTAAATTTCTTTTCTATAAATGCAAAGGCAGTTTTTTCTTTTTATTCTTTAGAAATGCATAATAGAGGGGATATAAATGATCATTTTATTAATTTCTTGCTCTCAGTTGGTTTGTGATTTTACAAAAAAAAAAAAAAAAAAGCACTAGTAAATTGAATTTTCTCTTCAAATTGGTGAGGAAAAGCACCCAGAGTTTCTAGTCTGAGACCAATGCCCATGGGGATAGTTACAGTCATTTAAATAAATAAGATTTGAATGCATGTCTCAGCCAAGGAGGCCTTCCAAGTGGCATTTTGCAATTCATTAAATCCCTCGTTTGTTTTAGGCAAGGTGTTCATCTGGCTGCTGCTGTCATTTGTTTTTCATTTTCTTTCCTTTACGTATTTTATTCATAAAATAGAATAAAACGACATTTTTTCCCCTTTTCCCTATTTTACATCTCAAATGAAAGATAATGGAAAGACATTTTTAAAAGGTGGGCTCTCCATTTGAAGTTTGCTCATTTAAGCTGTCTCTGGCTGTTCCCCATACCTGAGTGTCCCCGCTGTGTAACAAGAAGCACTGGGAGTCGCCACACCACCAGACAGATACTAGGACACATCTCCCTGCTGCCTTCCACTCGTGTCTTTCTGCAACATCTCATTTCTTTTCGTGTCATGTGTCATAACCAAAGATGAGCTATCCTAAACACAGCCCCTGTCAGGTCTTTTAAGAGAGTGTGTGAGAGCTTCCTATTTGTTTGCCACTGTTTGACAGTTTCTCACATGCTTTCTCAAAGGAAATCACCGCATGATTTCAAGGTGGCTGCACTGTCAGATTCTACTCTGAGTGTTAACTCTTCAAATTACAAGAACACAGTATGCTCATCTGCCATCTTTGGGACCTTTCTTCATTGGTGGTAATGCTAGGATGCCAAGAACTCATGACAGACACGATACTAGGAACATGAATCCTTCATAGTAATGCGGATATTGTTGTTTATAGATGAGGGAACTGAGGCTCATGAAGGTTAAGGTGACTTGCCCAAGGTCACACAGCTAGTAAGTGATTGAGCCAGAATTCAAATTCTATCTTCCAACTCCTCACCTTTAGTTACTGCCAGACATTACCTCTCAGAGGTGTTAAATGATCATGTCATGGCAATATCTTCCAGGAAAACAGGGGGGATTGAAATGAACTCTTCTGGAAGTGTAGAGGGAACCCATTTAATGGACACATCTGAACAGTATGACAGAGAGTGAAAGGGGAAGGGCATTTTTGAGGAGCGAGAGCAGCTTGTCCAAAGGCAGATCAGGCAATACAAAAACAATGCATGGGCCGGGAGGAGCAGGCAGGCAGTCGGGAGCCATTGGAGTTAACAGTGATCCTAGATTAGTTCTGGAAGTTTATGGCTTTCTGTTGCTTTGGGGAAAAGATTATAGTGACATCTGTAGGAGGTACACTTCCTGATACTAAGTTGGGAGACAATTACAGCTTTTTCACAGCAAGAATTATTTTACCCATTCCGGCAAGATGCAAGCTTTGTAAATGTAAACATGCCTGTAGGGAGAAACCACATTCACTGTCTGAAGGCCAAAATCAGACAAACTTTCTCAAGCAGATGGTTAAAAAGCTATCTGAGTTGTCATTGAAGCCATAAGAATGTGTTGTTTCCAGTACTGATTTATAAAGTGACATGTTAGATTTCACCAACATGTTTCCCCAAATTGTATAATGAATAAAATAAGATGGACTCTTTACTAAACATTGCACAATTAGAAGGAAATATCTCACATATTTGAGGTGCATTAACTCTACCATTTGGGGAAACATTTTTCTGCATAAAACGTCTTATTTATATCAGATAGGTGAATACTTCAAAAAGTATTTCTTACCCTTTGGAAAAGTTAGACCAGACTATAGAGCTATTAAAAACCTCTTAGTAATCATGAGTCTGGCTGTGTGCAATGCGAAAGAGCAAGATCCTCAAGAGCCAAGTATTTCCTCCATTTCATGCTTTTTAGTGTAGTTATCTAAGTCTATAAATTTAATGGTACATGTGTGTTTTTTGCATTTCACAGGAAAGAATGAAGTAGGATGTAAGAGATGAAGGTATTTGTGCAGTAAAATCTCTACACATATTGCACTGAATTCATCATGTAAAGTATGTCTGGAAGAATATGGTTAAAAGAACCTTCACTGCTCACTAGCTCATTTTAGAGAAATTATTGAATCATAATTACAATCATTTGAACTGTGGACATCTGGTTTACTGATGCCAATTTTACTTTAAAAATTTATGCTGAGATAATAACAACTATTTTTATTTGAAAATGCAGATTTCAGTTCAGCTATCACTGGGATAAGCACCCTTCTCCTTTTTTTCAGTAAATACACATTTGGCAGAGTTTAAATACTGAAAGTCTCAGTCCCAGAGGAAAATTTTTTTAAATGGAAAAAAACTAAGTGGCTTCTTGAGCACTTAATAGCCATATCTGTCCTAGTATATTTATTTCTCAATGTATAAATAAGATTTAACAAATCAAAATAAAATGTGATTGACATTCATCCGGTGATCAAATCAGGTGCCTCTTCATGGTCTGCTGTCTCTTAACATAGGCTTTTTTTTTTTAACAGTTAAGATTTGTTAGCCTGAACTCAAACTTTAACAACTTCTGAAACTCATGTGTTAAGTTACAGCCCATAATAGGACACAGCTGCCCAAGGGTGAGTTTCTAAGTTATGAATTTTCTGTTTAAATGATACGGTTTTACTGATTATGTGCTACAGATTGATTTAAGAAATGTAAGACAACTTTAGAAGCCTTTCATAAAAGAATCTTCTTTATTTAATACACTTCACAGTGAAGTTTTAACCCCAAAGACTCATTTCTTTTCCTCCATGTTCAAATGCTCATGTAAGTTTAGTGTAAGGTAGTTAAAACAATCTTATTTTAAAAGAAAAAGAAATAAAAAGAATCCTATTGAAAGTTTAATATTGACAAAATAGGCAATCATTACACTCCCTGCAGTTTTCCCCATTCTCTCTCTGGTGTCTATGGAATGCTGTTTGAATTATGGTTTGGGTTTTTTCCCTGTTGCGATGATAATCAGTTGATCCCTATTTTGATCTCATCCTGTTAGGCAGCTGTGGGAACCCATCATTTAGTCACCACTCCTTTGGCGCTTATGGCCTGTACCGTGTAGTTTATATTTCTCTCATGTGGCTCCGCACTGTGAGTTATGGCCTCACTGGCATGTTTTTGTCCACACCTAAGTTGGAAATCTCAGGAGGGCAAAGTCACAGCTTGCAGGTCCATGGAACCCCCAAGGTGCCTCCCATGGAACCAGTACCTAGCAGGTGCCCAACAGGCCTGTTCTGGTTGTTGGTTGGTTGATTTCCTCTTTCACAACCGGGGGAAGATTTTTCCTATTGTCAGGTGCTGTTCTTTACGATGAAATAAACCATAACCAGACCTTCTAAGTCAGTGGTTCTCAGTCTTGGCTGCACATTAGAATCACCTGGGAATCTTTTTAAAATCCTGATTTCTGGGCCTCATCCTCCAGAAATTCTATTTCTTTGTTACTAATGTTGTGGCCTCACCCCATAACAAAGAAACAGCATTTCCGGAGGATGAGGCCCAGAAATCAGGATTTTAAAAATATTCCCAGGTGATTCTAATGTGCAGCCAAGGTTGAGAACCACTGTTCTAAGTCATCATCCCCTGACACCTTAATCACAGCCTACTTGCATGCAGGGTTAATTTGACAGTCAGATGAGACTGGAGGGAGCATGGAGTAAGAGGGGGTTCTGAAATAAACACAGCCCTCAGGCGACTTCCTTGAGCACTGCCTCAGGTTGGCCTTGGGAGAACAGCCTGAATCATCCCACATACCAACCGCATTGGTACGGTGACTCAGGTTGCCAATCCTCATACCCTCAGGGTCTACCCTCCTTCAACTGTGAGGGACCAAAGGCCCTTCACCACCCTCTTTTGGCCCAAACTCTGTTCCTTGAACATAAACCCTCATTAGATAACTGTGGCAGGGTTTTGAAGAGCTTTTTTATAACGATTGTTCCCAGGGATGATACGTTATATGTGTACGGCCAAATTTGCAAAGATTTGACTATTTTAACTAAACAGAACTGGTCAGTGAAGTAATGTGTTTTGTTTTGTTTTGTTTGCTGTTTGTTTGTTTAGTCCTTGGTTGGTAATCTAAAATCAAGAGTCCTACAAAGTGTCTTAAATACAGAGCATTATCAGGGCCCGATGGAACACGAGAAGATACAGTCTTCCTGATAGGTTAATAGATTACATTAGGTTTTCCTTTTACGTGGCTTTTGTGATACACGACATCATCTTACCTGTGGTGCACACACTCCACACGTGGGAACTCTACTTGCCGCTGAGGCTTGCTTCTGCTATACTTAATGACTTTTTTTTTTCATTTGTCTTTGCAACTCCCTCTTGCCCCTTCATATTCTCTCCCCTCTGCCTTTAAAAAAATATCACCATGTACTTCCAAAGACACAGAAAAATAAATGTTAATTTAAATTTCTTCCCACCAAAGTTCAGCAACTTTAAATTCTAAAAATGAAAACTAAACCAAAAAGAATGATATACTTCTTGCATATTTTGGAGAATTTGCTTTACTTTGTAAAACACTTTGTAAAGGATCATGATTCCCTTGAAAAGGTGTTCGGGGTAGAGGATGGGGACCAGAAGAGAAGAAAAAGCCAACAAAAGAAGAGACACAGCTGAAGGAAGGAGTTGGGCACTGACAGGAGTGTTCCCAAAAGACAGTTTCTCTGCTGGGAGCAAAGCAGGACTCCAAGCATCTCAGTCCTGCTGTGTGGCTGTGACCACCTTTAGAACGTGTCTACACAAAAGAAAAAGAGGCCCAAGTTCCCAACACATCATACCCGACATGCGAGCTGTGTCAGCAAGATTCCATTATGTGGCCAAAACTTGGCAAAGCCTGAGGATGGTTATAAATGATTAGACAGCTGGCTGGTGGTTCACCAAGCCCAGCACACAACGCGAAGGTACCCTATTTTGCAGCCCATTTTGCACGAATGGCAAATTGCATCATACCTTGAGCTTAACCCAAATGATTTGGGGGTCCTTTTCTTGTTTTTGTATTTTTTTCCTCAACAAAACTAGAATAGCACATTGGCAAGAACAAGTTTTAGATGATTAAATTGCAAGCATAGAAAGTACTAATTAACTTTAAAATATCATCTGCTAAGGCTAATTTAATTAAAGGTTATATTAAAATATTACAGAACATAAATCCATCTGTTTGGAGGCAAAAAATCAATTTGAAAATATGTTAGTCATCGAGAAAGCCTCTTAATGATGTATCCTTAAATGGTAGCCTTTTCAATTTGTCTTTAATTGTATTTGGCAGGGTACATTTTACCCAGCTAGGATTTTTTCTCATATAAGGCATAAGGAAAATTGGTTCTTCTTTTCTGATAGATTTATAACATACTTTTACGATTCCTTTTTGCAGACAAATGATTGTCTTCCATGCAGGACTTATATTAGGTAATTGAACTGGGCAATGAACTATAATATTTCTACTTTCTTGAAGCATAAGCAGTCGTTAAACATTAAGTTAAAATAAAAGTTAGATACTTTCTGCAGTTTTTGCTAAGAGCAGGTCTATTGCCTTTAACATTCATTAGAAAGTAAAAAAATTGGGATAAACATCTAATTTCCAATTTTGAGACATGTACCATTTCATCTATTTTCTGGCTATAATGAAGTTTTGACTTTACTGGTGAGTGATATCAAAAGAGCTTTCTCTTTTCCATCTCTGAACTCTCCACATACTTTGGAAATAAATTAAATAGCACAATGTATACAATTAGAGAATTTTCAGACTTATCGCCTATTTTTAGAAGGTTTAATGATATGGTTTCTAAATCAGGAACAGTCCACTTCAAAGATGCAGCAAGCAAGTATATAAATAAGCAGGCCTTTTCATTTCTTCCTTCACCGTCTCTTACCACAAATAATAGCTAACACTCTGGAGCTTACTATATTAAAGCTCTCTATTCTGAGCATTTTTCATTTTGAGCCTTACAGCAACCCTGTGATGTAAGTATTGCATTTACAGACAAACCTGGGGCAGTTAGGTCGGTACCTGACACTGGTAGAAACAGGAATCAAATTCAGGCATTCTGGCTCCTGAGTCCATAATTTTAACTACTAAACAAACTGCCTGCCTGTTGATAAAAGGTGGAGAGACAAGATGTGGTCTGAATTTTATTGTGTTTGAACCAGTGCCTTTACTTGAGGACTCTTCTGTGACATACTCCATAATCCATGGGGCATTTGCATCCACTCCATTTGCAGAATTCCCGTATGAAAACATAGATCATGGGTCCCTACCGGCATCTCCATTGTGTTCAGTCTGTGAAAATGGCAAGCGCTGTATTTTTAGGATAAAAGCCTTCTGAGTGCCAGTTATTGATTTCCTTCTCCGATGGGACTCTGTGCTCTTTCCAGGAAGCAAGACTCTCTTGCTTGATTCACCTTCTCCACACTTAAAAGACTTTTTTTTGCCCAAGCTCCTCCCTGAGAAACATGCTTCTTGTGATAACCCAGATGCAAAAGAGCAACCACACGTTCTCTCCAAGTGTGTGGGCCCTTCCTCTTCGTGGATGGAACCACCACAGGCAGCATGTCATGTTAGCAAAGGGAAAAAGGCATTCTCTGCTCCTGGTTTTCTCTCCCTCTTGGGTATAGCTGGGACCCCAGGACAATGGGCTTGGTTTTCAATCATTAAAAGGAGCTAAGTCCCCTTACCCGTCTCTTATTAAATCATACTCCCTTCCTCATGGCACCCTTTCCCATCACTCCCTTATACAATTCCTCAGCTGAGGCATTAGTCGTTTTCTTACTCTTTTTTGTCAAATACCACCCTCTCTCCTTTGGGAGCACAGTTTCTCTTCTCCTATCCTAGTCTCCATCTCATGTCTCTGAGATGGCTCTGTGTAGGCCCCACTTTTATGCAGATTTTTCCTGACCTTTTCAGCCCAAATTCATCTACTTTTTTCATTCTATTGATTTAATTATTGTATCATCAACTTTTAAGTTTTAAAATCAATCACTTTAAAGTCAATCTCTGCTCTATATTGTAGCACTTTAACATTTTGTTCACAATTGTACTGTGAATATATTATTTTGGGTACTGTGAGACAAGAGTACTCATCATCCCCCATTTGGGATTTTCCTAAGCCCTGCTTATTACGAAGGTAAAGTCCCAACTGCCAAGTGGCTAGCTATCACTTGTCTCCTCTGACCAGGCTTCATCCTTCTGCATATACTCCATCATCTCCAGCTGAAGAATGGCTGCTACCACCACATCCATGCTGTGTGGGCACCATGGTGGTTTATACATGAGACTTGCCATTCCAGAAGGGAGTGCTGATCTCTCCATGAATCATGGTGACTTCACTTACCTTCTATACGTTCATTCAGTTGCACTCAAACTGTTCAGATATGTGGAGTTTTCTTAGATTCCAAATGAATTTAACAACTGCTTCTAGATGAATAGCCCTGTGCTGGATACCAAGGAAGCTCTAGAGAATAATGAACCAGAGCCCCTAGCCTGACTCTCACAGTCTGCTGTGAGTTAATTTCCAGAAAACTGCTCTACAGGATGAACTATCACAAGGTGTTTCATTCTTCTGGCCAGAAGTATGTCCAGCCAAATCCGACTTGATAGATTTAGCCTTTGCTGAAGCTGATTGAGGATTCCTGCTAGAGAGAGTCAAAGGGTGGATAGTGAAGGGGTTAACATCGCTGGATGTCTTCATTGGTCAAATGTCTCCTGTGAATCCCTCAATGCTGAACTTTATAATCAGAAAGAAGCTTGAGGAAGGGGAAAATGAAAGCATCATTTATGAGAGACTTGCTTGGGGATCTAATTACCACTCTGAAAAATCTGTCATGAAGAAATTTCAAAACACAGTGAAAAAGAAAATAGCCACACAAAATAGTCTATAAACTGCATAGCAAATTGTCTTGGCGTCACTACACAAAATATTTAAAACTGCCAAAGAGATTTATCTTAGTCAGCTCGGGCTGATGTAACAAAATGCCATAGTCTGGGCAGCTTAAGCAACAGAAATTTATTTCTCACAGTTCTTAAAGCTAGGAACTTCCAATTTCTGAAAGCTTGGGTACTTAGTGAGAGCCCTCTTCCTGGCTTGTAGATGATGGTTGGGAGAGGAAGCTCCGGTGTCTTATTCACAAAAGGAACTGGATTTTTATGCTATTATTCTTAGGATAACGACATTTTCTTTTCGTGTCCATTGAGACAAAGTAGAAACTTTTGAAAAAGAACTTCACTAAGATTTGGGAGAAATAATGCCTGACCAGAAATGATGTGTTCCAGACTATAACTTCCTGGCCCTGAGGTGGAGGGCACCATCACACAGACTTGACCTTGACTTTTGCTAACGCCCCCCTGTCAACACCCTCCTCAGTCTTTTGTCATTTCCTCTTGTTTCTCTTGTGGTCTCTCTTTTAGCCATCTTTCCTTGAAAGAAGGTACTCTACTGGGATGCCTAGTTACAGCCCCTCTGAGCACATAATCAGTGGGTATATTTATACCATTGCTTTAAACCAGGGCAAAGTGCTGGCTGAAGATTGGTCATCAGGATACCTGTCCACATACACGCAGACTGCTCATTCCCTGTGACAGTGCCAACCTGCAAATATGTCATATCACTTGTATGAAAAAATATTAGCTTTTGTTTCCTTTGACTTTGTAAGAACAAATGTCAGAAAAATAGCCCCTGGGAAAAGCTAAGTGAAGTGATTTTTATGAAGACCCTCCTATTCCTCCCCTACCAACAGCCTCACAAATGCAGCATATTTTCCATTCCTCTGATGACATTCAAATACTCAGCTAACATTGTTTATGCTCCTACTATGTTCCAGACATTGTGAGGAAAATGATATAATTCTTCCTGTGAAAAGAACTATGTCTTTATACATGAAAACAACTTAAATTCCATCATAATTAGGGAGTGTCTCAGGATAAATGAAGAGCATGTATTATACACTCAGGCAAGAACTAGGTTTAAAATCCCAGGTCTAAAATTCAGTAGCTGTGTGACTGTACCCTGAGCATCTTGAACTTCTTATCTGTAAGTTGTGGATGATAAAAACCTATTTTCGGGGAACATTGTAAGGATTAAATGAGAAAATGCATAGTGCCTGGCATATAATGGGTACATGGTAAGGTAGATGAGAATAACTTCTTCCTACAGCAGGACTTCTCAAACTTCAACGTGCAGCAGGTTGCCTGGCAACCTTGTTAAGAAAGCAGATTCTGGTACAGTGGGCCTGGGTGTGACCAGAGATCCTGTCTTTCTAACAAGTTCCCAAATGATATCCATGCTGTTTCTCAGAGGACCGCAGTTTGTAGCAAGGAGTTAGAGATTTTTTTTGTTTGTTTTGGTTTTATTTCTTAGGAGTTGATACTGGGGGCAAATCTTAAAAAAAAAAAAGAGTAAGTACCATTAAAGAAGACAACAGACAGTGGAAAGAGGGCACGCCAAGGAGAGAATGGAAATACGGGTCTTTCCAACATAAGAAGCATGGGACTGTGGAAGCCTGGAAGGTCATTTGAAGAGAGAAGTTTGGAATGAGAAAGAATATCAAGACATAGGGTTTCCCATGCCTTGCCAAGGAGTTATTTATCCTGTAGGTAATGAGGGACTCACGGAAGGATTTAAGAATCTGTGAGTGATTTGATCAGCTATGAGATCCAGAAAGATTTTCCTGGAAACAATTAGAGGATGGGTTGGATGGGAGGGTGATTGGAATCAGAAGGGTATTGTGATATACTTGGTGAGCTATGAGCCACTGCAGCAAAGGCAGGGTAAACTGAGAAGAAGTGGGGACTATGGAAGATGTCAGGATATGGAATTGACAAATCTTGGGCATTTATTTAGCTAGAGAGAGAGGAAATGAAGGTTTCTGCCAGGTTTCTGATTTAGGTGACATCACACTCTAAGTAATTCGGGAGAAAGAGAAGAGTTGATGGAAAAGAAAATAGCTGAGTTTGGGAATATGTTAAATCTGGGCAACATACAAATGGAAGTATTTATTAACAAAGCTGGAGTTACAAGAGAATGTTTGGGAGCTGTCAGTGCATATTATGGTAGGTAAAGTTAGGGAGGTAGGTTCTGTCATTGGAGGAGAACAGCAGAGAGAAGTGAAAAAACAAAAACAAAACAAGGACAGGATTGTCATGCAAATCAACATTAGGGGTGGGCAGAAGGAGAGAAACCCACTAGAGAGACAGAAGAAATGATTAGATATAGAGAAGCAGATCAAGAGGACTGCTATTAGAAAAGCCTGGGGATAGGAGATTGTCTAGAAGAAATTGATCAGTTGTGTCAAATGCAGTTAGAAGTCAAGTAAATAGGACTGAAAATTAGGAATTGGTGATATTTGCCAGAGTAGTTTCAGTGGGATAAAATAAAGGAAAGCCAGATGGTAGTAGGTTAAAAATGAATGGAAAATAAGAAAACATAGGTTATAACATAAGATATTTTTTTCTAGAAGTTTGACCATAATGGGAACATTTTAATAATTAGTAGCCAAAAATAGCCTCAATATTGAGTGTTTCATTTGATTGATTGATTGATTCATTCATTCATTCATTCATCATCTTAAGCATACTTATGGCAGCTGAGAAGGAGTGCATAAAGAAAAAACATCTAAAAAATAGGTCAAGACAATGACTACTATAACAATGCCCAGAAGCAGCTCAAATTCATTTAAGACTTGAGGATTAAGGTGGGAGTGGGCACCTGTGTAGATGAGCCACTCCAGATATCACATGCTTGATAGCCCAAGTTTGTTCTGTAACATGAAGGCAGGTTCACTGCGGAGCATTGAAGGTGCAACTGCAGTTCTCTAAACTATGTGGGGCCTATTCTCAAACTTGGGTGGTTTTCTTTAGCACTTCTTGACCCTCTGCTCATATTTCCTTTGATATTGTCCATGAACCTTGTTGTTGATACTTCAAAAAATAGAAGAGCATGTTTTTCATAAATAGAGTATCCTCTGATATTTGGATCTTTGGAATTCCAAATAGCAAGCTGGTCTTCTTCCCTCTGCACTCCATTCATCTGGTTTTGCAGTCATCCAGAGGAGATAGAAATAGGAAGATGGATTGTGTGTGTGCATGGACATATGTTGCACTCTTTAGAGGTGATGACATACATAAAACCATCAAAGAAATCTTCCAAGGTTGCAGAATGAAAAATGTGAAATCTGCTACTTTTATTCATGTAGAAATTTTACTGAGTACCTACCTTCAAACTCTTTAATTCACATAGCTTTATGTGCCAAAATTCTTGTGTTCATTTCACCTAAATAATCATGAGTCTTCAACTTCCTACTCTAGTTCTCAGCTGAACATCATTCAACAATGAACTTACGTAAAATAGCGGTTAATATGCTTTGTTGACTATCAGAGCAACAGGGCACGGGCTTTGGTTTTAGGCTTCAATCTTCAAGACATCTCTGCTGAATTCTGGAGGTCAAATGCAAGTAGAAACACAAATCAACCAGTTCAAAATCCTTGTTTTGGGGGGAATAGGAGGGAAGGAGGGAGGTGAGCAGAAGAAATATAATTTATAAAATAAATGTTCTAAATCTATTTTGAATTACATTTACTGGTAGAAAATATCATTTCAAATATTTTTGAGTGAATGGAAAAGCTCTAGGTGACCAATCTCAATTTGACCACTTCAACTTGTATTTTATATTTTAATTCAATTATCCCCTCTAGTAGTCTTCCATTTTCCCAGTTTCTTTACAAACCACTTCTTAAAAGCTAAACACTGCACAATATAGCTCAATAAAGCGGGGCGGGGGGGCGGGGGGAGAGGAAAAGAAAGAAAACTAAACACTGCAGTATTTAAATATACACAGGATTTCAATTCCTTAGATGTCTCGATAATTTGCCTGAACTGCATACTGTTAAACTGATCTGTGACCTAGGGTGAGGTAAAGGAGTCAGGTGCTCTAGAAACAGTTTAAAAGGGGATTGTGCAATGTTTTTGCCTCCAGGTCAGTGTGACTCTCCTGACTCCCTCAAAAATATCAACACCCAGCATTTTGAAGTACATCCAGGAAATTCCAGAGAATGTCAAAGGGCATATAGACCCTATGCTACACAAAAAATGCTTTAAAGAACAAAAGTATTATTAATTATTTTTTAAATTCTCACCCAAGGATATTTTTTTCCAATGATTTCTAGAGAGAGTGAAAGGAAGGGAGGAGGGGGAGAAGGAGAAAGAGAAGGAGAGGGAGAGAGAGAGAAAGAGAGAGAGAAGAGAGACACATTGATTGGTTGCCTCCCACATGCATTCCTACCGGGGCTGGGGAACCTACAATAGTCTTAGGTGCCCTTGCTGGGAATCGAACCCTCAGCCCTTCTCAGGCCAATGATCTAACCACTGAGCAAGCTGGCCAGGGCAGAACAAAAAATTATTTCATCTAGAACTTAAGGAAATCAAAAGTGGTTTGTATTAGTATATTTTCACATGCAAGTGAGAGACACCAGTTCAAAACGGTTTAAGAAAAAAGCGGATGTGTTGGTGCAGGAGCTCAAAGTCTGCTGTCAGGACTTAGTCTTTCTCCATCTATTGGTTCTGCCCTTCTCCGTTGGTTTTCTTGTCAACTTGATTCCCCTTTGCTTGGGCAGCAGCACACTTAGCTCCTATCACCCTAGCAACCCTAGTGAAAAAAGAAGAATTTAGTCTTCTAATCATTTCCAACAAAATTCCTGGACTTACCACCGGTGGTGGGTGACGTGGCTTTGGTCAAATTCCCACCCTCAGCCCTGGAGAAGACATGGTTGAAGGAAAAGTAGTTGTTTAAGAAAAACCTTTGTGCTATTTCCACAAAGAGAGGAATGAATCCAAAGGCAGGCAGGTAAAAACAACAGACGCCCTTCACTGCCTTCAAGTTATGTGGTAGGCTCTCATGTGGATAAGGGGATAAGCTTCTAGGGGGCCCCAGAAATGAACTTTACAGAAAAGCAGATTTCAGCTCAGTCCCAAAAGGACCTTTTCACAGTCAGAACCATTAGCACTTGAAATAGGCTGCCTAAAGGTGTGCCAAGTACCAGGCCTCTCCACGTGTTCAGGCACAGGCATCTGTCAGTAGCGTTGAGCAGGGAATTCCTGCATTAGGCAGAGCTTTGCCTGCATGACCCGTAAGTTCTACAATTCTATTATCCTTGTTAATTTCCACAATTCAATTTGCAGTACAGGATAAACAAACCAACCTAATTTGATCTGGAAATTCTGCAGGCTATCACAGGTCATTTAATCTAAAACACATGGCTCCAGCCATTACCATGTTTTCTGAAGTCATCTAACAGACGTGGTCCTTAACAAGGTCTCCATGTTATTAGTTTCACTTATGGCTTTTTCCAGCCTCCTGCTTATTACACAATTGCCTTTCATTCTTAAGATTGGGTGGGGAGAAGCATGAAAGACTTTTCTTCTTTCTGCCTTTTTTCCTCTTAAACCTTATAATAGGTGAGCCCCAGTTAAAATTACATTGCTTACATCTTTACCTTCAAATTTGGCTTGCACTTTGCAGGTTTAAGAATCTATGAGAAATGGGAGCAGAGGCCCTGGGTAATTATAGGTCTGGACAAAGTTTATTAAGGCAAATTTTCAAAGAAGAAAGAGTGAGATTTTTAAATTTGATATTAAATTGTAAAGTCAATTTAAAATACTGCAATGTGGTTAGAATTAGAGCACCAAGCCATTTGACCCATACTCATGAAAAAATAAACACATTTGTGTTAAGTAATATTTGTTTCTTTCACAACTAAAAGCACCTCACAAATAAAACTTTGTTTTGCCAGAGTATGTCCATTTTGAATAACTGATATTTTTCTTGTCTTTTTCAGTGAATGTTGTGTCGATGTTGCAGGAATTCTGGGAAAGCAAGCAGCAGCAGAGGGCCACGTTCCCCAGTGAAGGTGTGGTGGTGTATGAGTCACTGCCATCTCCTGGGCCTCCCTTTGTGAGTTATGTGACCCTTCCAGGGGGAAGCTGCTTCGGCAACTTTCAGGTAAGAAGCAACCATACGTTGGTCAGTGAAAGTTAAAATAGAGTAAGCCCTTTAATAAAATGGCAACATTGTAAGTTTTCTTGGTTGCAATGAAAAAAAGCTGTGTCATATTCCATTATATATATGTACTAGAGGACCGATGCATGAAATTTGTGCAAGGGGCTCGGCCCTCGCAGCCTTGGCTTCGTCCAGAAGGTTGTTCTGCTGTTCATCTAATTAGCATATTAGCTCTTTATTATATAGGATATATATATGTATATATGTATATATGAAAATTGGTCAGATATTTCCATTTTTTAAACTGGAAATATTTTACATTAGGGTATCCCCTAATAATTCTTTATGGAAAGTGAATTTTACAGCATTTTATTTGCCTGATAGTTGCTGCCTTTTTCCCAGAAAATATTTTGGAATATAACTTAAAGAACAAAGGAACTTTGGTAAAGTCCTTCCATCATGACCCTTCCACCAGTAGATAGTGTCCACTTTCCTGAATTTTGTAATCAAGTACTAATCAATCTACTACATGCCAAAGCATGAACCAACAGCAAAGATTAAGATTTACAGGGCTGGGCTCAGGCACTTGTGCTAAGTTCAAATTCTGCCTCTAAATAACTGTTAACTCTTGGGAAATTGATTTAACTCCTTGATCTCCTCAATTTTGAGATGAGGAACAATATCCACAGGATTGATCAGGAGTCATGAGATATACATGCAATGTGTTTATTCAGTATTCCAATTGTTTTGATAATTATTATAAAGACTTCAGGTGGTTAAATCTTTATGATGTTTATGACAGGTGTAAATGATGATTCATTTCTAGTTGTACACCTACTCACACAAAAACATTGGCCTAATCAACATCTGGTTATCAAGTGTGTGTAACAAATACTCACTGAGTGACTAGGAAGTATCCAGCATCGGGCCAAGTAATGAGGATATGGTTCACACCTTGAGGGAATCAATGTACAAAAATATTATAGTAACTACATAGGATTGTATTTGAGGGTCAATAAAAGCATAAAGGAAGGAACTTCTCAGTTTACCAGTCACCTTTGTAAGTGCCTTTTTAGTACAGTAAACTATCTCTCAATTTGCAATAACTGGCAAAATGCCTTATTATAGTTTGTGGAAAATGTGAAACTCATAAACATTTAAGTTTCCCTCTTACCTTTGACAAGCAGGAAGCCCAGAGTCAACTTTTCAGTGTATCTCTTTGTAGTGTAAGTCTACAGAACTTAATGTCATGTAATACTTAATATTATTTATATTCCCACCTCTAGTGTTCCTTTGAACTTAGTATGTCTCACTTACTTATTTTATCCTATTAGCATGTATCTGTTTTATGCTATTTTACATATTTTGTGGAGTGAAGAGAGAATATAGTTTACATAAATAGACCCACAAATCTGACACCTAGGGGAAGCCAAAGAAGGGTTCATGAGGAATGCAATCACAAGCCAAGATCTGCAGTTGAGGGTGTCTTTGTCAGTAGGTAAAGGAGAGTTGACATCCTCAGCATAGAGAATGGTGAATGCAAAGGCATGGAGTGACAAAAACCACACACACTATCAGAATTTTGGGAGTTTTCCTTTGTCTGTGGCAGGGAAGTGGTGGGAGATGATGGTCAGGTACCCATATCAAACCATAAGGGATCTTCATGCTTTGTAAAGGACAACAGGTTTTATTCTATATAAAATCAGCACCACTCAAGGATTCTGAGCAGGAGAATGATATACTCACATGTGTTTCAGAGAGTATTCTGGCAGTAGTAAGAGGTAATTTAAGGCTAATTTAAAAACTGCTGACCCAGCCAGTCAGTGAGGTCTTGCCTTCTACCTTGAGCAATAGTCACCAGTGGATTTTGACCTCTGGCCAATGAAAGTGAATTGCTTGATGAGAATGATGTGAAAGTGGGTCTAGAAGCCTCAGAACAGAGCTTGTTGTAACCCCAAACACTTAGACAAGAATGATGGGCAGGGAAGGGCAAAGAAAGGCAGCCACTGCAGAAGGGGTTCTCTAACTTATGTGGCTCTGTAGTACCATCTTCAAATGTTCTAAGGTGAAGCCTGCCCACTGTAAAGTAATAGTCTCCATCAGACTTCCTGTTTCAGGGGAGACCTCCTCGGGAAACAGACCTACTCACCACCGAGTGGGCTTTTGAGAGCCACCTAAACAAATCTATTTCTTTGTCCATGAAGGTCAGTGGACTAAAGATCACCAAACATTTGAGGAAAGCTAAAAGAATAAGAGAAAAGTTCAAGGCAAGCAAACAAAAGAACAGAAATAATTCAAGTAGCAAAGGACACAAGAGAGTATCACAATGAGTATCCTCAAAAAATTGTGAGAAGATATTTATCCCCAAAATATTCTATACAATAAAAGGCTAATATGCAAATTGTCCCTTTGCGAGTTCGACCACTTGCTGTGACATGCACTGACCACCAAGGCGCGGCACAGAATGAAGGAAAGAAGGCCCTGGTCGGCAGCCAGAAGGCTCTGATTGGCCCTGATCACCAGCCAGGCCTAGGGACCTTACCCATGTATGAATTTTGTGCACCGGGCCTCTAGTCTATGATAAAAGGAGTAAGTAGGGAACAGGAAATTTAAATATGACTGCCAAATTAGAAGAATAAATAAATAAAAGAGGAGTAAGTAGATGAGCGGACATAGATCATAGTCAAATTAGTAAAAGATAACAAAGTAAAAAAAATAAAATAAACAGTAAAGTAAGTCTTCTAGAACAAAACAAGAGATTAAAAAAGATAATACAGGAGACATGGGGATAAATCTGGAGGTAAACATCCTAAATAATAAATAGCTAATATGCTAATTAGACCAAACAGCAGAATGACGGACAGTCTTGACAACCATCCAGACGAAGCCAGGGCTGTGAGGGTCGGCCAAGGCTGCGGGGCTCCAAAGACCAGCTGAAGCAGCCATGGCTGCGAGGGCTGAGCCCTTTGCATGAATTTCGTGCATCAGGCCTCTAGTTAATTTAATATTAGTTCTAGAAAGAGATAAAGGAAATAGCTAGGTAGAAATAAATAATGGAAGCAATTTTCTTTGAGTTAAAGAAAAGCACAGATTTTTATTTTGAAATGGTCAATCATATTCCAAGCAGAACCAGGACAAAAGAATCACTTAGCTCTGTGACTGTGTAAGACTGAGCATTCTGCTTAAAAGATGGATCAGGGGACTTTATTTGATATAGCATTTGTACATTAATATAACCATGTGTTTGTTTTAACATAGACTGACTATACATGAGGGTAGCTTTGGTAGAGTTAATGAAGTAGGGCAAAAACTGACAAACCAGGTCAACAAAACCAAAAACTATGTATTTGAAAAGATAAATAAGGAAGACAAATCTTTGGCATTTCTGAGTAAGAAAAAAACCAACACATATACTACACTAAGCATGAGAAAAGGGATGCAATTATAGGAACATAATATAGGAATACTACATAAACAATTATATTTTTAAACATGAAAACTTAAATGATATTGAAATATCCTGAGAACTCTTTGTATTATCTTTGAAACTCTTCTGTAAATCAAAATTCATCTCAAACTAAAAAGTTCTTTTTAAAAAAGATTTCAATAGTTCCCTATTACCTTCTTATTATACACTAAATTTTGTAATCTGTCAATAAAGATAATACGATTGTCCCTAACATTTTTTTCCAGCTTTATCTCCCTGAATTCCTCTCCTGACGCTCAGTGATTCATTCTAACTGTTCTTCATTCTTGCCTTGACCTCTTCTGGCCCCTTACACACTCACACTGTGACCTGCTCGTGAGTGCTGTTGCCACCTTCTCTTCATGTCCAAACCCTGCCCAACTCCCAGGACTCCACTCAAATGTCACATCCCTCATGAATTTCCCTGAACCCCATGCTAGATTTCTCTACTTCCTCTGATTTCCCAAAGCAGTTATATCAGTTTCACTTCTAATATTTTATGGGTTTGTTTTTACCATAGGCTACAGCTACTTGTATGCATGTGCTATCTCTATAACAAAATGTAAGTGCCTCAGGGACAGGGTCTGTATTCTTATATCTCTATGATGCTAAGCACTGTACTTTGTATATAGTAAGTGCCTAATAAATTTTTTTGACTGAGTAGCTAAATGAATGAATGACAAGTCCCAAGAATTAATGAGTTTATATTTGTCCATTTTTACATATTAATTGATATACAAAGTAGCATATACTATTATATACTGTTTAATATATAAATTAAGATATTTCACCTAACTCTTCAAGACAGTGAGGTGAGAAGGCAAAGTCAGTAACATTAAAGTCAGCTCATATCTGTGGTTAAAGTTTTGCAAGTGGATTAATTTGGAAGTACTGATTTAATAAACCTTCTAGCCTTGGCCAGGTGACTCAGCTGGTTGGAGTGTTGTCCTGTACACCAAAAAGGTTGTGGGTTCAATTCCCAGTCAAGGCACATGTCCAGTTTGTGGGTTTGATCACTGGTCAGGGCATGTATAGAAGGTAATGGATGTATGTTTTTCTCTCACATCGATGTTTCTTTCTCTCTCAGGTGTGCTCTCCCTTCCTCTCTCTAAAAATAAATAAAAACATATTCTTGGGTAAAGATTTTTTTTAAAAATCCTTCTAATTCTCTCTGCATTTAATTTATACATTAGTAACTTTACATTCTGTACCCATGACCACGAATAACCACAATTTTGCCATACTCACACCCAGGTATGCATTATATTTGTTCATATGTAATAAGTACACTAATTATAACTATCTATAATAATAAAAGCATCATATGCTAATTAGACCGGACAGCTGAACAACCTTCCGGATGTCCTCCCAGACATCCTTCCGGACAAAGCCGCAGAGGCGGGGGCTGAGGCAGAGTGGTTAGGGGCGATCAGGCAGGCAGGCGAGCAGTTAGGGGCAATGAGGCAGGCAGGCAGAGGCGGTTAGGGGCAATTGGACAGGCAGGCAAGTGGTTAGGGGTGATCAGGCAGGCAGCCAGGTAGGCCAGTGGTTAGTAGCCAGCGGTCCTGGATTGCGAGAGGGATGTCCGACTGCCGGTTTAGGCCCAATCATGGGATCGGGTCTCAACCAGCAGTCAGACATCGCCCAAGGGATTCCGGATTGCAAGAGCGTGCAGGCCATGCTGAGGGACCTTCCACCTTCCCATGCACGAATTTCATGCACTGGCCTCTAGTCTAGAATATAATGCATTTGACAGATTCGTGAATGGATTAGAGCAGCCGTGGGCAAACTACGGCCTGTGGGCCGGATCTGGCCCATTTGAAATAAATAAAACTAAAAAAAAAAACAAGACCGTACTCTTTTATGTAATGATGTTTACTTTGAATTTATATTAGTTCACACAAACACTCCATCCATGCTTTTGTTCCGGCCCTCCGGTCCAGTTTAAGAACCCATTGTGGCCCTCGAGTCAAAAAGTTTGCCCACCCCTGAATTAGAGGCATCAAAGTAAGACATTCTATGCTCTTGTTTTTGTTTTTGCTACTTTGAGAACTATGAAGTTTTAAATTGTCTCATAAATTTCTACCCAAAATGATAGGACTTCCCTTAGGAAGTACATTCAACATCCTCTTTGTGGTCTTTTAAAAATAGAAAATAAAATGAAAAAACTGAACTTTTCAGCAGGGAGGAGTCTTGGTGATCTCTCTGATCATTTCAGGGTCTCCTTTTCCTTATGTTTAAATCATCATATTTTAAGGTTCTCGGGAGGATTGATAACATCCTCGCTTTAAAAGATCCGGAATTTCCTGAATCAAATATGTTTTGAAATTGTGTTTGGGTGACTGACTGCCAAATCTGGCCCCTTAACCCATTTGGCCCTCCAAAATATGATTTGAGAAAGAAAAATCAGGAAGGAAAAAAAACAGAAAAAAAATTCCCCCTAAAGCAATGTCCTTGCACTTTTCTTTGTCAGTTCAGAAACCATCTTAAATGATATTTCCACCATATAACATTTCATCCTGTTTTTGCCAGCATTTGGCCTGTGAGAGCCTACATGCTCATTCCTGCAATGCCTTTAACGTAATCAAATGTCACCCTTGTGCACTGCAAATCACTTCACGATGGATTATTAATGCCAAGACCATGTGCTGAGACATGGAGAAGCCGTTATGCCAGCAGTAGCCTTCTTACTGAGCTGTGGACATCACCTCCAATGGTGCCAAGTAATTGAAAATACTTGAAGTGTAGTATGGGACTGTATTGCATGCTACACTAATCCCTCTAGTTTCATGAAAGCTATAAGAGGTTACGCTCATTCATTCTTTAGAAGAGTGGTATTCAGACTGTGCTTTCGTTTTCTGGCTAGTACAAAGGAAAGCAGTCAAAAGGTTCTGATGGACACACACCATTGGTTTTCTGCAAAGAAACCTCCTATTGAAGTAAAATGGAAGCTGTGTCCAAGACGACTAATTAAAGAATTTTCCATTAGTCTTGACACCACAGCCCCCCCAAAAACAGAGAACTAGAGGGAAAGAAAACAGCCATATCCTGTCTTTAACCCATTCCTGCATAAACTACTATAGTAGAGGAAAAGAAAAGTGAATATGTGATTCATTTTCTAATTTCTAAACAATAAATAAAATGACCTATTAATACTAAATTATTTTTCTTTTAGAAAGTTATAATGAAACACATTAATACTAATTGTGTTTTCTATAAAGAAAGCCATCTTCTAATATTACAGGCATTAAGTAGGAATTTGTGCATTTTGGATGTTTTTTCTTAATGCCATTTTTATCTAGGCAGTTAATCCTTCTCTAGTCACATATCATTACCATTAAAACTGCCAGTTATTTCCATTTTTTTTTACAATAGGAGCAACACAAGGGCCATCAGATCAACCTCTGGCTCCCCTCTTGATAAACTCAGAAGGAAAGCTGCTCATGGTTTCAGTAGCTGTTTTGTTTCCAAATCCAAAAGGGGAACATAATTGTTTTACCTTATTTTACACTTTATTAAAAGGTTTGTGAGTCAAGTTTTATTTTCAAGCCAGTGACATGGTCTTCCATATAGTCTGCTAGAGTGGTTTGGATTAATGAATTTTATTCTTATTTGGAATAAAAAGCAGAAAATCCTTTGGGTATTGTAGTAAACCATGCGATTACTTATGTGCATGAGTTATGGTTGAATAAAAAATGTATCCCTTGGCTAAAACATGGATGTGAGAGCTCAATTTATTTGAAAGACACTAATTCATTAGAGTATCATATCTTTTTTACAAGCATTTGTTGTTAAAATTGCTCCACAATAATAAATACAGGCGCTACACACTGGGGTCAGTACTTAGCCCACTTGTACAATGCCAGACACCAGAGGAAATTGAGATGTAAAATTGCCGCAGCCTGTTGATTGATTTTGTTGCTTGTTTGTTTGCTTTTACCCAATGTTTGGTGTTGCATAGCAGGACTGCACAGCTGGGAGACGGGACATGGAACCCTCACAGCAGACGAGTTCCTTGCAAAGATCTGTATCTAAAAGGCCTTTAATTCTTATGCCACTTAGTTTTCAAACCAAAGCCTTTGCCTGTGAAGATACCTGGAAAAACCACTTTCAAAGGCTCATACTGGCTAAAAGACTAGGGTGTTTCACTTTTACCTACCACAGTAAGCATACTTCACCTATGTTATCAGATATAAAACACATATTTTATACTTTCAGGCATTGAAAGATTCTTCTCAAAGTCCAGGGAAGTAAAAGGATACTTAAATCACAATAAGCTAAGTTTATAAAATTAAGTTTTTCCCAGGAGAGAAAGACTAAGAGAAACTTTGGATTAAATCATGGACTTGGCTTAATGGGATTGTAATGCTCTCTTTCTACCAATTATTAACTAAGGCCTCATTCTAACATGCCATGCCCTAAGAAGTGAGTGAGTTTCTGCCATAAAATTGAGACTGTTACCCTTTACTAATGCTGTATTTCTATGTGAAATCAGCCATGACCTCTTTTGTCCTGTCTCTAGAGTTGTTTATTTGACTCAGATGCACAACACGCTATGCATTGTAACTTCACTTCTAAAGGAGGTGTTTCTTGGTAGAAATCTCCACAGAAAAGCATCCTACTTTGTAACTAATGAGACCCAAAGATAAGATTAGCTATAACCCCTTCCCATTTGAAAATCATATGTCACCTAATGATCAAACAGCAACAATTTGCCCATGAAACTGCAAGTGCATATTACTTTAAGGAAACCTTATATTTATTCCCCAGCCCTTTGTTTTATGTCTTTTCTTATCAAGCACAATGAATACAGGTGCTTGGTGTCCAAAGAGAATAGCGGAGTGTAGAGAAAGGAACACTTGGGAAAGGGCTTCTTGGTAAATAAAGGCTTGAGGCTCTCCATCCCCGTCTCCCAGCTCCTCGAGGCAAATTTTAGGAAGATGCTCATTGTGTCAGGACTTGCTGAATGAGGAAGAAAGGCTGACTCCATCTTCCCCCAACCCCTCTCCACCCCTCTTCGTGCAATCAGAGCCAAGTCCCTTTACATCAAAGCAACTATAAAAATAAACCAAAACTCTGAGCCCTGATCAATTCATCTTGTCTTCACCTTAACTTGAAAAAAGAAAAGGAAAAAAAGAAAAAAGGGAAAAGAAAAAACCTCAAGGAGCAAAATACAACATGGTTTTGTAATAGTTACCAGGGCCCTTGGTCTAGGTATGTGTGTAGAATAGCATGTGTGGCAGAGGTAAATGAGGAGGGGGCCAGGTGGTTTGTATTAGAAAAATAACATTCTGACCTGCCATGTGCATGAAACGTTTCTTTCAGTTGACAGGAACTGGTGAGTTTTCTCTGAAAATTGGACTCTCAGACCATTCCCCTCCCCCGTAGCTAGCAAAGAGCCCCCATTCCCTGCATACACAGAACTCCAAATTGTTCCCAACATGACCTATAGAGAAAGACACATGATATTAACTTGGGTGACCTCATTTCACCGGTTGCCCTTTTTTCACATCACCATCTGGAAGGGGGGAAATGTTAATATATCTACAATTAGATAAATTGGAGCACATGCAAATGTTCATGCTTAGACGAGGGCACACAAGGTCTTAAAGAACTGAAAGGGGGACAATTAGCAGCAGGGCCTGGTTTGTGGCATTCTTGGTGCTGATGGCTTGCTGTCATGAGGGAACGGAGGTGTTGGTGACACTGACCAGAGCTGGCAGGCCATACACACACACTCCGCAAGTCAGGTCACTTGTTGAGACTCGGACTCTGAGTCACAAACCACCTGAATGACAGACACTACAGCCTAAAGGATTTGGGCAAGAATTCTCACCTCTCACAGAGTCAGTTTATTTGATTTGGCCACCTGTAAAGTCCCAGCTCAGGCGATCCCCTTGGGTACCATGTGCTCTTGAGCCGAGTGAATGCCGCCTACATAACACTGACTTGCTCTGGAGTCCAGGGAGGACATCTTCAGCTTTGAGTTCCCGTGTAGGTACAATCTGTCACACTTGCTATTACATGACTGTTCTTTTTCCAAAGCCTCGCTCTTCATAGACCATTTCTCAACTGCTTGGCTAGCCTTAGTAGGCACTAAGTAAAGTGTGACTACGTGGTTTTATACATTTTGGATCTGCAGACCTATTTTTTCTTGATGTCTTTAAAATACGAGTAATCCTAAGAGGTCTTTTGTATGTTTAAAATGGAGAGATGTTACTTATATCAATGTCTTTTCACCTGCTCTCCTAAAGAAAGCACTACAGTTGGGATGTATGTACAGTAAGCGCTTGGGGTCAGAAAACAGCTGCTCCACACATGTATTCTACCTATTTTCTAATACAAAACATGGGGAAAATTATTAATTAAATAAGGGCCACAAGGAAAGTAATTGCCCAGAGTATAAATTGTGTTGGTCTGGCTGTAAGGTTTTTCTACGAATAAACTTTAAAGTATTTAAGAAATAATTAACTATAAAACCAGTTTCTTATTATGCATTTCTATTTTTATGACATGTTCATGACTACCAAAATTGTATTTCAATTAACTTAAGAACTTTTGTGCATCCTAAAAAATTGACTAGCCACCATTCTATATGGGGGTGGCGTATGGCCCAATTAATATTGGTTGATGATTACTTTTTCATTACATAGTGTGGGCACTTTGGAAAATTATCATGGAAGAAATAGAAACTACTGAGCAGAGAAAGAAAATTGAGATCTTAGTTAAGTCGGTAGTGTTTATATACTTCCTGAGGGCCTAAATTTAGAACTGTCATAAAGGATTTTTTTTTTTTCAGCTTGAACACTGCTTTCCTCGAGATATTTCCTTGTGAGAAATTAGCATTTTTGATGTTAGCAGCAGTGGATTTACCATTATGGTACTGTGATTTATAATAAGAAATATATATTTGTTCTTCAGTCTGGTTTCTGGCACAGAGCTCCTAAAACCCTTCGTTATTCATAACAAAATCCCTTTCTACCACACCTGAGTTTGTGCCAATAAGGTGACTTTTGGAAAACCCCTAATGATGGGGACTGGTGGCTGGGCAACCAACCTTGTGATTAGAGGGTTAGAACTTTCAGCTCCACCCTCTGACCTCCTAGGAGGGGAGAGGGGCTAAAGATTGACTTACTCACCAATGGCCAAAGATTTACTCAATTATGCCTACATTATGAAACCTCCATAAAAATCCCAAAAATTCTCAGAGTTTCTAGGTTGGTATACATCTGGAGAGCTGGGAGGATTGTGCCTAGAGAGGGCACGGAAGCTCTGAGCCCCTTCCCACATACCTTGCCCTGTGTATGGTATCTCTTCCTCTGGGTAAGTAAGTTGTTTCCCTGAGTCTGTGAGCTATTCTAGCAAACTATGAAGGAGGGGGGTTATAAGAACCTCTCGTTTATAGCTGGTTGATCAGAAATGTAGGTGACAACCTGGACTTACAGTTGGTGTCTGCAGTGGGGACAGTCTTGTAGGACAGAGCCATTGGGACACATAACCTCTGTTTCCGCATCTGCAAAATAAGGATAACAAAAACCCAACCTCATAGGATTGTAGTAATAACTAAATGTGACAGTAAACATAAAGTGCCTAGCTCAGCAATGAGGATTACTATTATTGGGCTCTCCATTACAGCGGGCTTAGAGCAGTGGTTCTCAACCTGTGGGTCGCGACCCCTTTGGCAGTGGAACGACCCTTTCACAGGGGTCGCCTAAGACCATCCTGCATGTCAGCTATTTACATTAAGATTCATAACAGTAGCAACATTACAGTTATGAAGTAGCAACAAAAAATAATTTTATGGTTGGGTCACAATATGAGGAACTGTATTTAAAGGGCCAGAAGGTTGAGAACCACTGGCTTAGAGAATTCCTTATTACCTGACGTGAGCAAAGCCTTTGTATTAGTCATCTACAGCTGGGTAACAAATTACCTCAAAACTCAAGTTACCTCACACTGTTTCTGAGGATCAGGAATCTGGAAGCTCTGGCTCAGGGTCTCCTGGAGGCTGCAGGCAAGCGGTCAGGGAGCTATAGTCACCTGAGGCTTGATGGGGCGTGGAGGATCCGTTTCCAGAGGCATGGGCTCCTTACCACGTTTGCCTTCCTGTAGGACTGCTCACAGCATGGAAGTGACTTCCCCAGAGCAAGTGCTCCAAGAGAGAGTAAGTGTCATCAAGACAGAGCCACTGTGGCTTTTACAACTTAATATCAAGAGTGACATGCTGTACCTTCTGCCATATTCTACTGGTAGAATACAGCGTGAGAGGGGCTGCACGAGGGTGTGAATACCAGGAGGCAGAGATCCCGGGGGAGGGGGGACTCTCTCAGAGGCTGGCTACCACTGCCTTACATAGTTTTCCTTAGCAATGCCACAGACGTGCTTTTTTTGCTTTAATTTTAGATTAGAGCCAGGAGGCTTTGAAATGATTACAGTGGTTTCTAATCTACCAGCAAATGAAAGGCATCTGAGCATCAAGATAAATGTCTGAGTGAGGTCTGCTAGCCACTTGAAAAGCATGTGGTTCCACATGCCTAAGAAATCCACAGCTGACTTCAGTAAAATCCCGGCTATTAGATATTCCAGCTCTGCACTTTCACAAAGTGCAAAGGACAGAAGTTGTCTCTCTCTATTAACAAGTAAGAATGGTTAGCAGATAAGGCACGGTTTGCAAATCTGTATTTATGATTGGGGTCTGGCTGAAAACAGAATAAACCATACGATCTGGGAAGTCTAATTCTAGCAGGAAGTTGCTTTGAAATAACCCCATGCTTCGCTCACTCTCCAACTGATGTCTTTGATGACCGGTTTGGACACGTCAATAAAATGTTCTGTCACTTACTATATGTTATTTTCTTGCAGCTCTTCCCACTGTTTGATGGTAACGCTAACCGTGCCTGTTCTCTCAGCAGAATCCACACTCTGATTCCGATTTGCCAAGCAGATTGCTTTTGGCTAAATGTCCTGCCCACACCTAAAGGTCCTTCAGGTTCGAGAGGCCCCATTAAAAGATCCCTAAAGAAAATATGCGGCCTTGACTGACTTGGATTTGTAGCTCTAGCTCCAAAACTTAGAAGAAAGCGGCTGGTTAACATTATAAACATTTTGAAGTACTTGTCTTTCAGAAATGCAAAGAACCATTGTAAGAAAAGCCCTTTGATGGCTCAGAACTTATTGTATGCGCTTATTATTAATTGGTACACTTTCTCCCCCATTTCAACCGAAGATTCTGTACATTGCAACAATGAAATAAGTAAAGACATGTGTCCACTTTAAAACCTTGCTATTGGTGCGGTCTCCTAGACCTAGTCCTTTCCCGTGCTTTCTGGGTAAAGGCTCCTTCCTTCCCTCAGCCCGGCAGCACTTTGATCTCAGAAGCAGTGCCATTTGGTTGAACTAGTAAGTGTATGTGGTGCCTTTGATCTGGTACTTAGCGGGGCTTATTTAAAATAGATAGCTTCTTTCATCTAAATAGTGTTTACCAGGTCTCTCTCTGTGAAGGACGGTTTCAATTGCTATTATTTAGATAGTTCTATAAAGTTTCTTAAGAGTGCCCAGGCCTAAGTCTAAGTTCTGAAACCCCAATGGCAATATTATAGATTTTGGAAAGCAAATTCCTATTAAAATGAGCTGCCCCTATAGATGTCAGGTACTATTTGCAGAAACTTTCTCTGCTTTTTAATGAGGAACTGATTTTCCAAAGAATAATAAACATATCCTATACTCAGACAAAAATGGTAATCTCAAACTGTCTGAACTTAATGTCCAATTATCCCTCTGAAATTCACATATTAATATATTTTTACATTACTCGATTATGCATAGTACACAGGGTATCTTTAAAAGAGACTTTTTAAAAATAGTAAATATAGCCCTAGCCGGTTTGGCTCAGTGGATAGAGCGTCGGCCTGCAGACTGAAGGGTCCCAGGTTCCATTCTGGTCAAGGGCATGTACCTTGGTTGCGGGCACATCTCCAGTAGGGGGTGTGCAGGAGGCAGCTGTTCGATGTTTCTTGCTCATTGATGTTTCTAACTCTCTATCCCTCTCTCCCTTCCTCTCTGTAAAAAATCAATAAAATATATATTTTTTAAAAAAATAGTAAATATATGTATCTTTAATTCTCCTCTTTAAGAGGATTTCTTGAGCATTTTATTAGGTGCACTAGTGATTTGTGTTTAGATTTCCTAGGCAGCATTTAGTTATTCATTCAATAAACTGTGTTGTAGGTCCAGAGACTTAAAGATGACTAAGCCACAGACTCTGCCCTTAGGTTGCTCGCAGCCTGGAGTCTGGGGGCAGGTACTAGCAGGCAATTATGTAACAGTGTGTGAGTGCCTCTCATGGACAGCGGTCCTCCCAGCCCGCCTTCGGAGGGATCAGGGAAGACTTCCTAAAAGAGGTGGCACGCATGCTTCAGTGAGATACTGCTGACTCAGAACTCAACGTCCCATAAATTCCCAGTCAAGTCCAAAGCCATGCCTCACGATTTAATACAGGTGGCCTACACCTTGGGAGAGGTCTAAACCTTGAATGGCTTTGCTTATTGCCTCAAGCTACCCCAAAGTCTTCTTTGGAGAAAGACCCAAGCTGCTTTTCACATACATTTTAGACCTTCAGCTTACTAGTAATTTTTTATTTAGAGGTGATATTGGAAATCTCTTTGTGTTGTTTTTAATCATTCTGTCTTTTAGGGTCCTGGCATTAGGAGGAAATCAGAGGGGCCAGGGCCTGACCTCAGGAGGCTAATCTGGATTTGTGGAGTTGGGGAGGAGAGTCTGGGCCTTTAGATGACACACTACTGTGAGTTCGGAGTGTTCCTGGGGCAGTGCAGGGATGGTCAATGTGCTGCAGGCAAACCACAGGGACTTGGCCTTTTCCCGGTGGTGCTACCAAGCCACTGAGGCTGTGAAACTGCAACATGAAGTGGGATCTTTGCTACTTTCTCTGTTCTTTCACATCAGTCACCGAGCACTACTGATTCTGAGAATCATGCATTGTAGGTATCAGGAGCCTTAAAATCAAAGAGGCTACCGTCCCCCTTTATTCAGTTAGGAAATAAGCCCCAAAGTTCTGGCATCCCAGTCTCACCGTCACTGAGTGACAGAGCCAGAGGTGCACGGCCACCCTGTTGACCAGGACCTGGGCCTGGGCTTCTCTTTCCGGCTTGTTTCCCTCTAAGAGTCTTGGCATAGGGTCTAGGGCCCTGGACAGTTCACAGAAACTGTGGGAGAGAGGCCATCACACTCTGGGGTCCTCCAGCAGGGGTGGGCTCTGGGGACAGTGCAGTTTTCATAGGACTTCATCCCTCTCTCTGGACTCCCAGGGTCCACGCCGAGCCAGAACTGGAATAAGAGTTGTAGTTGATAAGGAAAGAGACAGAACAGGAAAGAATCAGGATGTATTGAGCAGACTTGTGTGAGCCACAGGAAAGCCAGGCTGGGAAGAAGGAGAGCAATATTACATTTGGGAGAAATGAATATATTTTTTAATGAGTTACTAATCATGGGCTGTCCATGGCCCCTAACTTCAGGAAGGCCAAATGTTGATGCAAACTGTGGACGGAAACCAAGGTGGAAAAGGTGGCCCTCAAGAAAATCAAGGAACTGTTATTAGAGGGAAGGTGGAAAGATAAATGCTGGAAAAGCAAAAACAATAGATTTTGACAGACCCTTTGTCCTAACCTGGAGGTAAAAAGTATAAGACTGGAAGGTGCTCATAGACTCTATGACATAGAGTGTTACCATGTGTAAGGTAGTGTCACTACTTGACCTATATGAACTGATTGACGCTATTCTCAAACCTATTCTGCAGGGACTACTATTATTCCCATTGATAGATGGCAGAACTTGAATCAAAGAGAGACTAACTTGCCCAAGGTCTTTCAGCTAGCAAGTGCCTGAAGCCAAGAAGCCTGACCCCAGAACCTCTGTTCTTAATTATTTCCCAGTTTCCTTCTTTCCTTACATATTTTTCTCCAAAATAAAGATTTCAGGAAGGCCCTTATAATGAACCTAATAAAAGCCTAATATGCAAATTGTCCCCTCAACCTGGAGTTTGACCGGAGTTGGACTGGAGGGGTGGGGCCGGCTGGCCAACCTCCCGAAGCCCCTCCCCTCAGCCAGCCCTACCCTTGATCACCCCCTCCCCCACCCCCATCAAGGGTGGGGCCAGCCAGCCAACCTCCTGTGTCCCCTTTCCTGGCCAGCCAGGCCCCAGTTGGCCCCAATTGGGGCAGTCCGGCCAGACCCCACCCATGCACGAATTCGTGCACTGAGCCTCTAGTAGTGAATATAATTACCTGGCACATAGAAGTAGCCATTATGACTTTTGTGATTATTTATTAACAGTATGTAAAGCCTCTGGTGCATAGTAGCCATTCAATGACTATGAAATAAGACCAAAAACAGCATTTGAAGGCCAACCAAGACATTTGCACGGATTCTAGGGCTGAGAGAAAATCCGTATGATCTTCAGGGGGTTAGCAATGGGTGTGAAAGAAGAGGTACAGACAGTATATGAACAGATATGTCTAGAGACCCCTGAGGTAGGGACAAAATGGTGAACTGCTGAATCCTTTAATGACTCCCCTTCTCCTTCCCTTCTCAAGTGCTGCTTAAGTAGAGCTGAGGCCAGGCGGGATGCAGCTAAGGTGGCCCTCATCAACTCCCTGTTCAATGAGCTGCCCTCTCGAAGGATCACCAAGGAATTCATTATGGAGAGCGTGCAGGAAGCAGTTGCCTCCACCAGCGTGAGTACCCCAGGGAAGGGAGGAGCTGGCTGCTCTAAGGATACTGAGGCCTTTGAATCATGGGAGATGCTAAAGTGAGCACATTTTTTAAGAATTGGGCAGATTTAATTTTTATCTATTAAGTCATTAATTTTCAGCAAAAAGAACCCTTGGATTGGAAATCACAAAATTGGAACTGGCTCCCTATTCTTCATCTCAGTAATATTCTTTAACCTTCCTGAACCACAATTAATCAAGCCTTAAATCAAGGCAGATCATTTGATCCGCCTTGATTTCTTTATTTGAATGTTTGCTGTTTGAGGAGCATTGATTTGTTTGAGAGCCTGAGACCACACGCAATTAAATACTGCTTTACTCTAGAGATAAACTAGCTCATTTCCCCCTAAACTTAACTAATCTTAGAAATGATGTGACGTTCTTAAAAGTGCCAACCCCTCCCCCCCAACCCCCATAGGGTGCTGCAATCTGTGTTTTTATGGAAACGCTGACTGCTTAGATATGGGGAAAGCTGTATGCCCAATATTTTTTAACTATTAGAATTGTCATACTTAATCAATTACTTCTTTCAGAGGGCTTTGAAAATGTTTGTAATGGACATAACTAAATACAAAGTGCTTATGAGCAAAGCACTTTGTCTTAGAAATTTAGATAGGATGTTTCTCAGCGACGCAGGCGTAGGCGAGTTACCCCATGAATTATGTGGAGCTCCTGATCCTTGATACCTCCAAACCATAAGCCACGGAGGAAGCTTTGGGTCCCCGCTGTGGTAGTTGTCTCCCTGTATGTCCTCCAAGGGCAGGAAGTTGGCTTTGCCAAAGGGGCTAGTCAACTCCTGGCTTGTCTTTAGCATGAATAAATCTGACCTGAGATTTTCATTCTCTAATTCCTTCAATCTGACTGTAAAGGTTCAGTCATTCCGGAGAAGCTTTTGACAATGAAGGAGACATTATCACACCAGCAGTTACCTTTTTTCTCCTTCTCTTTCACCTCATAAATGCTCTTATCACACAGAAGAGAGAGAAGGAGGGGCAGAGAGTGGCTGACCTGGCTTGGAGACCTCAGGAGCTCTGTTCCATATCTGCTCTGAGGATGAAAGGAAGCCTTTGTTTCACTGCCCTGCACATTTCAAGTGCCTTTGAGGAAGAGAAGTTAGAAAAATGATGCCTGATTTCTATGTGTGGCATTTACTCAGGAGTAGGGAGGGGCCCTCAGTGTAAATGTAATTTATCATTTTTTCATGGAAATTTCTAAGGAAAGAAAATATATAAGATTTGCAGGCTTCTGGATGGATTTCCTCTGGGATATTTAAAAAGCCAACATAAATATTTCAGCAGCAGTGTTAATGTTATTGCATTCAAAAGCTATAAATTTGCTGCTATCTGATGTTGGCAGTCATATGTTCAGCCTCACAAAGTCATTGCCCACCTTCTCAGGAATCTAAGACCAGGGGATATTGAAGGGCAGGCCCCAGACCTTATGTTAGCTTTTTTATTGCCACTCCCCCTAACCAAACTAATGGAGAATTTCATTTCTACACATCACCCACCCACCTTGATTGCTGGAGATTAAGTGATCCGGAAGTAAAAAAATATAAACCAAGATCCATGTCTCCAGGCTGAACACCAGCATATTATGAAAAGCTCCATTAAGAATCATGGCAGTAAAATATGAATGGTCCATACAACTGAAGAATTCTTTCCCTGTCAGTTACATAATCTTGCCTGGTTATCATTGGAACCAGAACAAGGTCATCATTGCAAGATTCCAATAACACCTGCAGGCAGCCTAAGTGGGCAACCACTAGAACATTAACGCCACTATCCACAAAACCCTGTGCGAGGGCACAGGAATTTCTGCTTTGGGATAATTATTCTTTTAGTGAGGATATAATCAGCCAACAATCTAATGGAATGCCAGATTCAAATTGATTACACAATTCTCTTTCCTCTGAATCGTGGAGAGATTAAGGATTTTATGCCAAATCAACTGGAGACTTGATTGTGGAATACACACCTGCAGTGTTAGGCCAATAGAAGGTACTGTAGAGCCACGGTATTCATTTGTGATCACCCAAAGAAGAGGAGGGAACATCCATAACACTTCCCTTTTCTGCTTCCTTCCCAAGGGCACCTTGGACGACGCTGACGACCCCAGCACCAGCATCGGCGCCTATCACTACATGCTGGAGTCCAATATGGGGAAGACCATGCTGGAATTTCAGGTGCCTGACTTCCTGCCACTTGTTTATTTTGCTACACAATCGAAAAGCCTGGGAGAATGCCACTCTTATCATAAACATCCTCTGTCTCCCAGATCTACTTCTGGATCTGAGCCCAGGCTTTGGAGGGGCTGGTCCCTTTCAGGCTGGCTGGCCTTCTCACCTCTGAACCTGCTTCCTCATTTGCATATAAATCGGGGAGCATAATAGTAGTGGCATTTCCTCACAGTGCCATTATGAGGATCCAATGGGACTATATAGAAAGAGTCCAGAACAGTTCCTCGCATATTGTAAATGCTCAATGAAGATTAACAACCTTTATTATATAACTTTCTGAAGAAGGACTGCTTTATGTTGGAGGCTACTGGGTAGATTTTCTTGACAATTTTATATAAACTACAGGTTTCAGATGAGGACAGGGTCACTTCCCTGCATGAACATTTCAGGGTCCTTGCTGTAGAATAAAAAGGTGGGACTATAAAGGGTACGTCCCTTACCCCCAGTAACAATCTAAAGTCAAACAAAAAAAATAATAAAGGGAGGGTCATAACACAGGAGAGAGAACACAAACTTTTAAAGACTTGTCTGTGAAGCTGGCTCTACCACTTTCTACCTGTGAACTGAACTATTGTGAGGTTCAGCTTTCCATGTATAAAATAAGAATCATGATGCCCATTGTATAGGATTTTTGTGGGACTTACATAATATGACATTTATAAAGTGTCTAGCATAGTGATTTTCTCAAAGAACCTCATTTTTAAAAGTTTCTCCCCTATCGACCCCGACAAAAAAATATTACATTTCTTTTGTTATAGAATGAATGTTGCCTGTCTCAGTATTTAGTAGCTTGTATATGATTTAGTATCTATTTTCAGAAAATCAAGAATGATTTTTTTCACTTTAAATGAACATTTACTGACCCGATATTAAATGGGACATGTTTAAGGAATGTGCCCCCTCTGTCTGTGGACAGTTCCCTGCACTGTACCGTTGGGTACATCCTATGGCTCACTAGTCTTTTACAATTATTCACACTCCTATAATGGAATAGCAGGCTTGTGCAGAAGCTCGGAATCTTCTTAGACGGTTGTGGTTAGCAGAGCAAAGATCACAGCCAATGGAGAATCTGCTTCATTTTAAACAAGCGCTGAGATGATGACCTCATCGCTTTCCGTGGAGGTGCCGGGCCCCTCTGGCACTCTAGTCATGGGCTCTTCCAAATTATCACCAGTGACACTCACTGTGGCCTCCTCAGTGGCTTCTTCCACAGAGCTGGAGGTGTTTGATTCCACACCGTAGACAATCCCCAAACTTGTGTATTCTTTAAGCAATCCTCCGTTGTCCACTCTGCACCATCAGGACATTGGCGACTCTGGGTCAGTGGTTGGTGTTGTTCAGCCTGTAATTCTGAGACACTGGAAATGCCTGTGTCTGAGTCAACATCTAGGTATGGGAGTATCGAGGGAAGAAGCAAACAGAGAGGACGAGGGCTTCTTGATCACGGTGTGGGCTGGGAGCGGCAGGGAGTGAGGAGGCTGGGGAAGGTGAGGAGGCAGGTGGCACGCCCTCAGTGCCAAGAATGATTTTTGAATGCCATTGAGTTAGTCTGCAAAAGATAGGAGGCAAGATTTTCTTTTTTATTTCTTAAAATTTCATCCTGAAAGGCTATACTAACCACCTTTCAGTAATACTTTAATTGCCATGGTATAGGCTGTGTTTTCTTGTGTGGTCTATGTTGCAAGAGATTTAAATATGTGAAATAATTTTAATAATGCTGGAAATGCTTCATAAATTCACAGAGGAGATGTTGGGGGAGAGATGAGGTACAGAGGAAGGAAGAAGAAGAAGAAGATGTGAGGACAGGAAAAATCCAAAATCCCTCTCCCCAGTAGGGATGCTGGCAACCCAGGAGGAGGGCCTGGAGCACAGACATCCCTTTCTTCCCCACCAGCCCTATTGCCTGCGGGGTCTGCACATTCCTTGGTGGCCGGGCTTAAATGCATCAGCTTGCTTCTGCACATGATGGGAGTTGACCACAGTCGACCCAGCAGTCAGTACCCCTGGTGGGTAATAGATGTGTGCTTACCCATAGATGACTACACCGTATAAAAACAAGGCTGGTGTCTCCTGACTGCCCGCAGGCTTTCCAGGGGCGCTGTCAAGGAGGCAGGGCGCAGAGGAAACCTTCTAGGCTTCTGCTTACCTTCACTTGGGAGGGAAGCCTGGCTGCCTGTTTTGAGGTAGCCTTGCCTTAGAGAAAACTGCCTGATGTTTGGGGGGAGGGATGGTGACAGCACTAGCCACTGGGTCTTGTCAAGGTCAGGTTCGTGGCAGACTTTGACTGACGCTGGTTAATATATTTATTCTGCAGCCTAATGCAATCCAAGGACGAGTTGTTTATTTACATCTTTGCTCAATTCTCCAGGTTGGTTTTTAAAACCTCATCTCATAAACAAATTTCCTTTTAAATCCATTCTCTTGGGTGGGGAGATGGTGCCCACCTGTTTTTCAAGTTCTCCATTTATAGTGTTTGTTTTTCTTATTTCTGATGAATCACAGAACCAAGCCAGTCTCCCAGACATAGTTCCAGAGAGAAACAGTGTGCATTTCCCCACCTCCCCGCATAGCAGCTGAAGGGCCAGTGTTTCTACCAGGAGGCAATACCAGGAAGCGCTGTGAGGACAGAGCCCAGTTGTAGTTGGTTAAAATGGAATGAACGACAAAATGAACCAAGAAAGCTGTAAATTTTCCCTGAAGAGAAAAACACACACATAAGGCTTGATTTTTTCCACTTTATTTTAATTTTACTTTGCTGATCAGGACTAGCTACATAATTTATGGGGCCCATGGAAAAATGAAAATGCAGGGCCTTTTGTTAAAAAACTACTAAGATACTTATAAATTATTAAAGGCAGTGGATCCCTACGCCAAGCTCGAGATCCTAGGTGACTGCACAGATCGCAAGCTGACTAAGCTGGCCTTGACCATGAGACAGACCCATGAGAAGTGTCCAGACCGGGTAAGAAGAGTTAGGCACTCATTTCAGGCACGAAATTTAAAGGCGTGTCAAAAACCTCCATAATCAAGATGAGTAGTAGTATAACACAATATTGTATAAAGTCAAAATATGCAAACATTCATGACAAAATGTTAAAATTTTAAATAATGACAGAATTTTAATAAAAGACCCTGAACTTGCATGACTCACTTTAAGCTTGCTTCACTCACCCATCCCTAGTCCCAACCCAACCTTCAGGCCAGCTGCTTGTTTATCTCTCAGGATGCCCAGACTCCCCAGGTTTCTAGATCAGGCCACAGAGCAAGTTAGCCCCGCAGGAAACTCCTGTGAGGAACAGGACATAGAGCTCACGGAACAGGCTCCCTTTAAAGAGACAGGACTTCGACAGGTAGGAAACAGGTCTGGAAGACCAGGCAGCAAGGAATCCTGGTGAAACAGGGAGCGGCCCTCTCCTAGCCAGTCTGCAGTCATGCCAGGATTTCCGATGGAACGAATCAGTGGGAGGCACACACAGATTTCCTGGGTTGAGCCCAGGGCTCATGCAGCTTCAGGGAGATCTGAAGAGAGAGAACTTGGTCTTATGAGGGGAACTAAAGAATTGGGACAGAAAGAATGTGGAACTATCCACATAATGATAGCAAGATTAATATGTCTACGAGGAGGGGAAGAATTAAATGGCAACATAATGGAAGAAGGCAGAGAGAAGGTCATTTTCCCTGAAGGATTTTAGAAACAAGAGCAACACTGAGGAAGAGGGGCTTGTGTTACTTGAAGAGGAAAAAAAAATGCTTGGTGATGGATCAGAAATTTAGATAAACCAGAGCGGGTGAGGAGGGTGACCCTCGTGCTGCAGGCAAAAAACAGTTCAGGTCTCTGGGGGTTTTTGACAGGTGTAGGTTGCCAAGGTACGTAAGAAAGGTCTCTGGTTCTGTTTGCAGCAGAATCTGTGGGTTCTAAAGTCTTAGGGGGATTGCCATATGGAATGACGGGAATTTATCGGGAAAGGGGCTTTGTGTAAGATAAGAGTGAGAGCCTTGTAGGCCTTGGAGGAAGATGTGTTATCAGGCAGCAGTTGTCAGGACATGGAATAAGATCCCTGTTAGCAATAGGCTATTTCTCAAACTGTGCTACAAGGGAGTAAGGGCAATGCCAGCAGGGCTATTGGAGCCACGGAATAAACTCAGTGTCTTCTGGGTCGTCAACTTTACATGAAGACGGGGGGTGGGGAGCGCAGGTGGAGGAGTGGAAGTGGTATTTATTTTCTTTTTAAAAAAATAAACATTTACTTGTCCGGGTAGCTTTGGTTAAAGCATCCTCCCAATACGCCACGGTTGTGGGTTCTATCCCCAGTCAGGACACATACAAGAATCAACCAATGAGTGCATAAGTAAGTGAACAACAAATAGATGTTGTGAGCGAGGTTAGGCAACACTTGGTTGTGGTTATAGAACAAACCACTCTCACTTTCCAAATTAGCAGAGTGGTGTGACGGAGAGAAAGTCTGGAGTGGGGCAGGGAGAAGTGGAGGTGAGCAGGCATGAGAGGGGCAGCTTCCCTGGCACTGGACCCAGGGCCCTGGGCAGGCGGTGGGCTCTGTGTTTGGGGCAGGAGTAATTCTGCTGGTTTGCACGTCTGATTTTAATGAATAAAAACAGATAGTTTTGCTTTTGCTAAAGTCTCTGTGGGTGCTTACTGTGCAGAAGAACAAAATCCCAAACTGGATCCCACACTGAAAAGGAGAAACACATTACAGTCTAATGGCAATTTTCAACATGATAATAGTGCTATTTGCTCTTCTGCTTACCTTATAGCTTTAAAATTTACCTAATAATCCTAAGATGTCTGAAATCCCAGAATGACTTTGGGTCTCCTGGTTTTCATAATGAAAACTTTTTTATTATGAGGTAAAGACAGTGAAAGTCAGCTTTTTGAATGGGCAGTTGGACATCTGTCTAAATGTAAGGTTTTCATAACTGGTTTTCATGACCAGGAAGTTCCTTAATTGTGTTGTTATTTTCTGATCATTATAAGGTTGTCGTTTGTGGTATTAATCCAAAATAAATGTGTCTCTGACCAAAAAGAAAAGGAAAGAAAAGAGAAAAAAAGATAACGTCAATGGAAGACTGCCGGTTCTAATCACATTAGAGAAATAAAATCATCAGCACGTTTATTCCCTTTAGCTTGCCCTTGATACCGTGCAGGGCAAGGATGCTGTGCTCAGCACTTGTCATTGGAAACTGTGGGTATAATTTTTTTAATCTTTATTGCTGAAAGTATTACATATGTCCCCTTAATCCCCCTCATCGATCCCATCCAGCCCACACCCACCTCCCATCTCAGGCCCTGACCATGGTGGGTGTATTTTAATGTCAGTTCTACTGTATTGTTCATATTTTAAGGAATTTTCTTGACTGAATTTATAAATTTGGGAGTATTTTTACAGTATTTATAGTTTGCCTATTATATGTTTTATATTTATTTTTTAGTCCTGATTTTTTTAATTTAAGTTTTTCTTTAATATGTAATGTTGTCACATGATTCAAAACTCAAAAGGTGCAAAAGAATGTCAGAGGAAGTTCTCCCTCCCACTCCTGTCCCCAGGCATCCCTGCTCTCTCCCAAGGGGCAACTAATATTACCCAATTCTTTTGTATCTTGTCAGAACTTTTCTAGGCATTTACAAGCAAATATTTATCAAGATTTCCTATTCCATTTTTATCAACTAGTAGCACACAGTATACAGGTTGTGCACTTTGCTTTTATTTTATTTTATTTTAACAATACATCACAGAAATTCTTTACATTAGAACCTAGAGAGCCTTCCCATCCTTTCTTTATGACTGCACCGTATTCAGTGGTGTGAATGTATTGTAAGAGAGGAAAAGCAATTTTCCCTGAACACTTCTGAGTTCTTAGCTCAGACTCCTGTAATAAAAGACAGATTAACAAGAGAAAAACATGTTTATTGACATGTATGCCCCGTGCATACATGAGAAAGACCCAGGGAAAAATGAGTACCTCCTGAGGTGGCATAGAATTCAGGATTAAATACCATCATAATAGGAAAAGAGAAAGGGGATGTAGGTGTCTTAGGGAAAGTAGGTAACTTTAAAGAAAGATAAATGGGCACTTAGAAGAATAAATATGACAAAGCCTGTGTGGGTGTGGTGTGGACTTCCAGTTTCCTCTTCTGTGATGAGTTTGCCTTCCCAGGTTAGTGAAACTCCCAGGGTGGGGGGCGAAATTTATGACAGCCAGGTGCCTTTTGGAGGATGTGTCTTAGACAGATAAGAGGAGCTCAGAGAGACTCTCTTTCTACATTTGCTGTTTTTCAAGTGCCTTCAGCTCAAAATAATCAATATACCAAAGTGGATATTTTGTGGTGTCATGTCCTAAATTCATATTTTGGGTGGCACATTCTGCTGCCCTTCAGTAATTTATTAAGCCATTCATTTAAAAATGAACATTTGAGATATTTCCAGTTCTCAGGCAATTTCAAAAGTTGCGATGCCTATAAATTATTCTCAGATTCACTGGTCTATTTAGATATGTTTTAATGTTGAAAGATATTTATAAATTATTAAGCCATTTTGTTGTGCAAATATGGATATAGCAGGGGAGGGAAGGAAGAAGGCTCCAGAAGCCTGGGACTCTGGTGTTTGAAAGTCTCAGAGTGTCCTGACAATCTTGTGTGTCCTATTTCCCTGACATAGTTGGGGGTCAGAGTTACGCCCTGCTCAACTCTCACTGAGGCACTTTTTTCACGTTTCTGCTTTGAGACTAATGACAGGTGTTTGGTTTTGTAGGAGCTGATGACCATTTTCCAACTACTACACTGGAATGGGAGCCTAAAAGCCCTTCGCGAAACAAAGTGTTCCCGACAGGTGAGGTTTTATCATCCAGAATAGCCTTGTGTTGAACAGACAGATCAGATGGCCATGATGTCTTTAGGAGGTTTCCTTTATTTGAACTTTTTCCTGTTAAATTTGGTGTGTTGTTTATTAAGAGCAGAAGACACATGAATAAATATACATAACTATCCTATATAATAAAAGGGTAATATGCAAATTGACCATCACTCCAACACACAACTGAGAGGGATGTCCGACTGCCCGTGTAGGCCCAATCCCGGTGATCGGGCCTACACAGGCAGTCAGACATCCCTCGAAGGGTCCCAGATTGGAGAGGGTGCAGGCTGGGCTGAGGGACACACACACACACACACACACACACACCCATGCAAAAATTTCGTGCACTGGGCCTCTAGTCCTATATAATAAAAGGGTAATGTGCAAATTGACCCTAATGGTGGATCAACCAGAATGACCACTCGACCAGTCACTATGAGGCACACTGACCACCTCGGTCCCTTTCCCCACCTGGCAGGCTTTGATTGTCCGATGGTGAACGGGGTACCAGGGATGGGTGGCAGGGGATGCAGGCAGCACCAGGCCAAGGCCCCCGCCATGCCAGTTGCCCCACTCAGAAAGGACAACCCACTGTGGGGGTGGGGCGGGTGAGCAGGCGGGAATGGCCAACCTCTTGGTCCTTCCCTCCAGCCGGCAGACTCTGATCGCCCGCTGGCAAATGGGGAACTGGGGGTGGGTGGTGGCAGGGGGCGGGGCGGCAGCTGGGGAAGATGGTTCTGATCCCAGGCCAGGCCTAGAGACTGTACCCTCACATGAATTTCATGCTCCAGGCCTCCAGTGTGTATATATCTATATATCTCTCTATATATCTACATATCTATATCTATATCTATATCTATATCTATCTATCTATCAATCCAGTTGAGTCAGGCACTGACCAAATATGCATACTAAAAACATTGACTAGGCATAGGACTGATTTAGATACTTGTACTGAATGCTGCCAAATGAAGGGGTCATTGAGACAGACTTGATTTCTAAGGCAACTGTGGAATACACTCCATGTCCCTGCCCTGCCTGTTAGAGTGTGCGCTCTCTTCCGCTCTGCAGTGTGAAAGGAAACCTCAGAGTGCACCGCGTGGGGACCTCCGCAGTGAGGGGAGGTCAAGTTGATGATAACAGGACTTTTCTCACAGCCACCAGAAGTCCCCAACCAGCAACAGAAATGCTTGTAAAAGTGGGCAAGCTGGCATCCAATCACCCCAACGTTTTGGTTTGGAAATTTCTTCTTATTTTTCGGAGACAGGGTCTCACTATTTCTTTGCTACCTATGAGAAGCACCCTGCCCTCCCCGCCCCCCCCCTTTTTAAAAGCAAAGGCAAACTCCTTCCTGTGTAACTTAATGGTTTCACCCACTATCCTCCAAGATTTATCCTTTCTTTACCCACCGTTAGACTTTGAAAGATGGGAGTTTATTTTTAAGAGTTTGCTAACAGGAACTTGCATGAGGAACAAAGCCTCACTAGTCAGCAAGAGGAGGTGGATGTAAGCATTACCATGCACTGCGGCCCCGGGAGCTTTTAGTTGTTCTTTGCCTAGAAAGCCTGGCTTTCAAAATGTCAAGGATGGAAAAGAAATGAGTAGCTGACAATGGCTTTGGTTATTTTTCCTTTTCCTTTGATTTTACAAAAGGCCTTTGAAATATCCGAGGTTCGTTATAAACACTTTTCCATGATTGTTTTTAATTTGTTAAGGTCATAAATAAATACCATATGTTCCTGAAAATACAAATAAGCAATGCATCCACTCCACAAGATCTTCCTAAAGTGTCTCCATCAAACCTACACATGATGCTACAATGCGTTGGCAAATTTTTCACACGAGAATTGACAGTTAGTGACTAATTTTTAGTTGTTTACAGAAGTAAGAGACCATGTACATGAAGGTACCATTATATCAATAATGAGAATGCCCACATCCCATAATACATTTTAAAAGTTATTACCATCGTTTCTGTGAGATATTTAGACTGTCATCTTCCTTATGCTAACAACACATTTTCTACCGAGGTCAGACCTCTATTTTGTGAATATTATTGAGTCTTCCTGGTGTTCGTGTTTTGACTCAACCTGGAGGAACTTTGCTTTGCTGTACCAGCTTAGTCCTTCATTTTCTGTAAGAAGTATGTCATGGGACTTGGCTTCAGTTTGTGAACATCAAAGAGGCCTAATGGTTGGATGTGGAGGAGGGACGGAGGCAGAGGAAAAGAGGCGTCGGGAGGCCATGGACACAGGTGCCTTTGGTGCTCTTTACTGACACTCAGGACCTTGTCTCTTGGCCCCCAGGAAGTTATCTCCTACTACTCCCAGTATTCGCTGGATGAAAAGATGCGCAGCCACATGGCCCTGGACTGGATCATGAAGGAGCGGGAGTCGCCAGGAATTCTGTCTCAAGAGCTGCGAATGGCTCTGAGGGAGCTGGAGGAAGCCAGGAAAGCAGGACAAGAACTACGGTTTTACAAAGAGAAGAAAGAAATCCTGAGTTTAGCTCTGACTCAGATCTACAGCGATCCTGACACTTCCTCGCCCAGTGATGACCAGCTGAGCCTCACGGCCCTCTGTGGCTATCACTAGCAAGGCCAGGGTCCAAGCACCAGAGGCTGGCGGAGGCCAGACTCTCACATCAGGAACTTGATTGAAGGAGGTTTACAGAGGCTTTCACCCCTATAGCTAATACCTGGAGGCTGTACTAATCCTCTCCGCCCATTCCATTCACAGAATCTGAGAGCAGTCAGGCCCTTTTAGGAGGCAGTGTTTTTCATCACACTCACAATAGTTCTACCTCAGAAGGAAAGGATGGAGACAGGTAGTTTGAAAAATATTTGCGAGGGCTTGCTCCAACCTAAGGGCTGGTTGACATGTGACTTGCTAGATTATATATGTTGTTTCAAAGAATGGGTCAGGGTAGCATCCCCTCAAAGAACATCAGTGAGGACTAGGGGGGAAAGCATGATAGCAATTTTCATTAAATAAAAAAAGCATGGATTGGAATTAAATAAAAATATGATTGTTTAAAAAAATATTCAAATGTCAGGATTTCTTTCTAAACTTTGTAAGCTAAAAGAGCGTACACTCTACAGGCTGTAATCCAAAACCACAAGGGGGATTTTATCTGGACATCCCATCAAAGATCTTAAAATGGTAATAGTATGAAACTACCCAAAGAAATTAATGTGATTTAAAATGCTCTTGTGATAACTTTTGTTAAATCCACACTCTTCCCTATGGGGATAAATATCACTTACAATAGAACCCTCAAGAAGAATTCCTCAAGAATTAATATTCAATTTTTACAAATTCTATAATCAGTCAAGTTCATTTATAATTTGCAAATAGATAACTTGAATGGATTTGTTTTTATTTTTGTCACCACAGTCATATATCTATAATGGAGAAAGTTATTGGGATTTTAAAGGTTGAAACATTTTGAAGAAATCATTAGCATTTCTCACGCATTAGAGAGAAGAAATCTTTAGCTGCCTTTGTTGTTGTTCAAGAACATAAGCCACCAGTAGCTTAATTTGTTGTCATTTTTCAGTTTAAGTGACTGGAATCTTTAAAGAAGGGTGAGACATTGCCACTTCTCTTTGAAAAGGGCTTGGGTCAAACAACTGATTAGAAAACCAAAAGCAAATACACGCTAAATTTTAGATGGTCACTCAAGTTTACAAATGGCAGTAGTGACAATTTTAAATATGTCGGTATTTCCATGTCTATGACATGAAAAGAATTATCTTGCATTGAGTCCAATAATTCAAATGAAAGAAAACTATTTTCTCAATCTCAAATATTTTTTTAAATATATTTTATTGATTTTTTTACAGAGAGGAAGGGAGAGAGATAAAGAGTTAGAAACATTGATGAGAGAGAAACATCGATCAGCTGCCTCCTTCACATTCCCTACTGGAGATGTGCCCGCAACCAAGGTACATGACCGGAATCGAACCCGGGACCCTTCAGTCTGCAGGCCGACGCTCTATCCACTGAGCCAAACGGGCTACGGCTATTTTCTCAATCTTAAATAAAATTTCTTTTTCTTCTTATTTAGGCAAGTGCAAACTAACTTTCCTGAAAGCTAAAACTATTACTATTACTTTAAACTTACAAAAATATGATACTTTAGCCTTATATATAAATATGTACAAAAGTATTTAGCACTCCTTAAATGCCCATGAAAACTACTGTATGCTGGTAATATATTTTGGAATTAGCCATAATAATAAAAAGTTAACTTCACATATTTCCCACACCAGGGGAAAATTTCCCAACATAACTGCCCTACATTAATGTTTTTGAAAAGATGAGAATATATAATATTATATAAATTTTATTTAAAAATTATTGTTTTAACAAAAATTGCATTCCTCCCCATAATGAGGCTAAATGTCACTCACCTAGAAGAAAACTTTATTTCCTTATATTCCCCAAAAGGAATTAGAGTTAGAATTTGTACGTTGAATATATTTTGAGGAAACTTTTTCTATCTAAAGTAATTTTTTTATCAAGTCATCACTCTATTATTTGAGAAAAGCCACAATTTTGATGTTGAGTGTAATTAAAGGGAGGTCCACCTTTACTGCATTTGCAGCCTTTGACAATGACCCCCTCAAGCTGACACTATCTAATTAGATGCAGGAACAGGAGTCAGCTGGGAAAATATCAAATTTACTTTCTGCCTGTAATCAGAAAACGGCACCCACTATTGGTTTTTCCGGGCTGATCTGCCCACTCTTCCTGGAATGGCATGGAAGCTACAGCAAAAGAAGCAAAACTTAGATTCCCCGCCACTGCTGGTCCCTCCAATGCTCATTTATAGCAAATCAACTTGAGCTAAGACATAATGATTGTCAGTACCTCACAGAAACATCTATAACCCTGGCCCAGAGAAGAGCAGGGCTGAAGAGCAACATGTAATATTATTTTTCCTTGTCTACATCCTGTTATCAATAGCACACTGCATTAAAGGGGATCAGAGTGAAGGGTGCTCAGTTTAAGTGCATGGAGCTCTGGGTCCTAACCTTTTGTGGTTATAAACCCTTTGAAAGTCTGATAAAAGTATGGACCTTTTCCTAAAAGAAACGCAACTAAGTGTATACATTTAAAATTAGACAAATAGTTTCAGAGAGTATGTGAACCTCCCCAAATTTCCATGGATTTTTCTTTCCAAGAAGCCCCAATTTGAACACGTGCTCACAGTCTCATAAACTTTTCAGCAAAAATCTAACCTAGCTCAGACATAGCCCCAAGGAGCCTGTTTCTAAGATAAATGCCATCATCCTTAAATATAATATTGCACTGTATTTAGACAAAAGATACGTTTAATTTTCACCAAATCCAAATACACCCGATTGTTACAAAAAACACACAACAAACATAGCTTAAACTAGTTGCTAGTGTGAGTGTACCAGAATATAACAGATTTAATAAAGTCGTTGTTCCTCTAGTGATCAGAATTCAGATGGCCATTTGTTCAAAAGCTATAGTCCTCTGATAGCATTTCCTGTTGAATTCATTCACCTGTTTCTAGCAATAGGTATTCTTGAAATATTGTATCTACATCAACTATGAATCTGATCAGCCAGGTCTCAGGAAAAAGAGAAAGAAAGCATAAAGGTTTAACACTTTCCTGTTTCTTTAGGAAAGCTTTTAAAGCCTACAAGTGTTGTGACTTTATCTCTGAAATACTTTAGAGATTTATGACTTATACCACACTATGCCTTTCTTTCTTGCTAAAGGACAAAGGAAGTCATACTAAGAATATTTTCATTATCCTTGACTATGTTCTTAGGTAACCACAATTTAAAATATTACCTTTTACATATTGTTGGTATTTTTTGTTTTGCCTTGCAGAAATGCAAATATCAAGAACTCTTCCATGGTGTCCATCATGTTAAAGAGGCAATATAAGATTGTTTTTAGCCAGGGCTCTAGGAAAGCAAAAGTCATTTTCCCCACCACAGCAGTTCTCATCTTTAGCTGCACGTTAGAAATACCTAAGGAGCTTTTAAAAAATCCTAAATGTCCAGACCGTACCCAGTCCAATGAAACCAGACTCTCTGGGAGGGGGGCCCAGGCATCAGTATTTTTTAAAGTTCCCCAGGGAGTTCTAATGTACAGTAACATTGAGAACCATTGCTCTACCCAGGAAATGCTGGCTCAGGCCGGTGGCCTCGCTAGTGGGAGCTATTACTTACTTGGCCTTGGCCCAAACTCAAATGTTGGGCTCTTCTGAGCCAGGTAAGAGCAAATCCTTTTTGCTTGGTTAAGAGACTCTCCTGGAGCCCAGAACTAAAGCAGGGCAAGTGCGCACACACACACATACACTTTATTTTTGCAGGTGAACCAAATTCTTCCCCAGGGCCCAGCTTTCTTTCTCAACTATGATACATGAACTAACTGCACCAGAATCAGGGTACAAGTTTAAAAGTACAAGTTCCTGGGCACATAACTCCAGACCTGCTGACCAAATTCCAGGGGAGGGTCTGGATTATTTACCACCTCACCAGGTGTTTCTGATCATATTTAAATTTGAGCTCTGTAAGCCTAAAGCTAGCTAGCACATTCTTCACTCTTCACTAGCGAACATCACCCCACCCTTCTGACATAACTAGCCTCTTGGGGCAGTGGTCACAGAAAGGAGTACAGGAGAGGGGAAGGTTGCCTCTCTCCCCCAAAAGCTAGGAAGAAGCAGAAGGGCGGAGACATGGCTGCCTTTTCTCTTCCCAAAGAGCAGCTCCCACTCTTTTATCACTTTGGCCCCAATATTTGGAATTATTTTTAATCCCTTATAGGAAACCATGAAAATATCTATTAGCTCACGGCTACGGCCACTTTTCCAACCTCACTAAACCCTGGGAGCCTCTCTTCCTGGGAACAAAGTAGGTTGTGGGAAAGGGGAGCGGAAGCTTCCTTCTGAGAGTTGCTGATTCTCTGGTAACTATCGGTTCCCAAGGGAAAGTCCCAGGTTTCTATTTGTAGGCAGCTCCCAATTTGAGCAGCAATTATGCTCCACAGTCCATTTGTGAGCCAATTGGTTGTTCACCCCTGAGGAGGCATTTGTATACAGGAACAAGGTCATAAATGGTGGCAAATTTCCCAGGATGGGGTTGTGTCATGTGGAGCCAAATGAGAACATAGAAGAAGCAGGAAGACAGGGGTATGGGTGAGCGAGACCAGTCCCATGGCCAGCTTGACAATCAGCCTGCTCCATGTGCCCCTGGAGCAAGAAGGTACCTATAGTATTGATCTAGGGGACCTAACCCAGGTCCAGGTTGTGACTGAGCAGAGGAAGGTAGAACAAGGGGCAGCTGTGGGTCTAGGAGGGCATAGTATTGAAAGACCTCCCTGGCGGCATATTCTGTTTCAAACCGCTTCTCCGGAGTCCCTTGATTTTCTCTTGTCTCTCATAGATTACCCACTGCCATCACTTGTTGCTTCTTCTGATCACAGTTTCTTTTACTTTCTGACCTACTAAAGAAGAAGTGATCTTCTTTATGCCTTTACTACAAATCTTTGAAAACTTCTAAGAGTTGTTATCATTGGAGATAGGAACATTCACGTGACCTACAAATGACCGCTACTAAGTTCTCTGTAGTCTGTTTCCACCAGGCCCTATGGGGGGAGACAGGGGCACATGGAGCAGGCTGATTGTCAAGCTGGCCGTGGGACTGGTCTCGCTCACCCATACCCCGGTCTTCCTGCTTCTTCTATGTTCTCATTTGGCTCCACATGACACAACCCCATCCTGGTCACAGCTGCCCCAAGCTCACCAGTTCTGGGTAATCTGGCTTGAAATCACAAACTGGCCTGATCAATCTGTTCCTCTTAGGAATGTGAACGAGCAACATGGGAGGAATTTTCCAGTTCAAGCTGGGAGCTGAACCTAGAAGAGTCAAGTTTGTGACTGACTGTGTCTGTGCAGGCTGAAGGGATGAGGAAGTAGGAACCAGAAGCCAGCAGGGTGGTAGAGAGGAAGCTAAGGGGTTCAGATAGCAGATGCAGAGACAAGCAGAGACGCAGGAGAAGGTAAGAGCAGGAGGCTCATAAGGGGATGGTGAGAGCTGCTGGCCCAAATGCCCTGCAATAAATTCGCTTATTCTTCCCCTGAGTGGGTCACACACCTGGCAACCAAAGAAATCTCGCTTTACTCACTGCAGAGAAAAATCCCATTAGATCATTCAGAACTTTTCATCCTATAAGAACAGACCAAAAATACTGCAAAAGGAGGAACTTCAAGTGATAGGAATGCTGCTAAGAAAATTAGATTGAGAACTGGTGACAGAGTTAAGTTTCCCCCTCTCACTGCCCCTCCCACTGTAATGTAAGGTCTCACCCGTCCGGAGTCCTTCCCAACTCTGAAACACACTTATGTATTATGTGCTAACCATCTTGTCCTTGCTCCCCTACACAGATTTTTCTATGTTCTTATGTTCCATAGAGGTATGGCCACAGAGGGAAAATAGAATAAAAACACAGAATTCATAACCTCAAATAACTTTTGTCTTAAAAAACTATTCACCCGGCTGGTGTGACTCAGTGGTTGAGCATCATCCTATGAACCGGGAGGTCACAGTTCGATTCCTACTCAGGGCACATGCCTGGGTTGCGGGCTCGACCCCCAGTGAGGGGCATGCGGGAGGCAGCCGATCAACAACTCTCATCATTGATGTTTCTATCTCTCTCTCCCTCTTCCTTTCTCCCAGAAATCAATAAAAAATATTGTAAAAAAATAACAAAACTAAAAGAATAAACTAGGCACTTTGGGAAACTAACGTCGCGCTCTGACAGTGCGGAGGAGTGCCGTGTTTGCCCAAGACATTCCTGTCACAAGCTCCTCCTTGGGAATGGCCCCCTGATTCTGTGCGAACAAAGAAAGAAACGCCGTCTCTCTTTTGTGGCTGAGAGCACCTTGCCATCCTGAACCAACTGGTTTATTTCAGCACCTCGACTATAAGGCCTAATCCTTAGCCTGCGCTCAACGAATGTTTCTTGGGTAGAAATTTGTCATCGGTGTCTTGGGGCTTCTTACTCCTTGCTTGGTGAGTTAATTCATTCACCAGACCTGGCTCTATACTACAGGATTCGTCGGGACTCACTTGGTTGTAAGGTAGACACGCAAATCAAACTTACTAGGCCAAAGGGAGTTTATTTACTCGTGACACAAAAGAGTCCCAGGATAGCTTTTGCTCCACGTTACACCTGGGTCCCGAAGCACACAGCAGGAGTTGCTCTCTCTCATCCTGCAGATGTATACATATGTTGCACCTACATGTGCATCGTGGCTTATTTCTCAAATCTGCTTGCTTTTGCGTTGAGTCCATTTTTAGGCAGGCTCTCCCCTTGGAGCAGCAAGACGGTGGCCAGCAGTTCCATGCTTACATCACAGCAGAATGAGAAATTCTCTTCCCAAAAGTTCAAATCTGGGATAGTTTTTTCTGCAAGTACATCTGAATCTAGAGGCACAAACCAGGACTTGATCTAACCATTCTGGATCCCAAGACTCAAATTCTAGAATTAAGTGGTGGTCAAGTCAGTCCACCTAAAAAACTTAGACCTGGGGGGGGAGAGGGGGGAGTAGTCATCTGAGGTAAACACGGGTTCCGTTGCCAAAAGGGGAAAACATGGTCATTTTCCAAGACATTTTTAAAACGATTTCTCCTTCAGAGCCTTCAGAAACAGAATGAACAATAGAAGAAATGCAGTCTCCCCAACCATTAGTTGGGGAAAAAAATCTTTGGGTAGGCAACAAACAACAGATGTCCACTATGCATGCATGGTACCATTTCCAAAAATCAAATCTACCCTCTGAGGACAAATTTTGTCACTATTAGAAATGTTCAAAAGAATATTCTTCCCTGAGGGGAAGTCCAAAAGTGTTTCCAGACAAGACACATCCTGGAGCAAGTATCCAGGTTCTCTGAGGACTGGCCTGCAGGGGACAGTACGCATGCGTGTGTAAGAGCTCCCTGTGTGGACAAGCTCAACGCCTGCATTACTCTGCAGTCACGCTTCATAGATTTTCTGTGCTGATGAATTGTTGCTGTGAAAGTGAGTCAGGAAATTTCCTCTAGTCGATTTCTGGTGGGCCCTGGCTTTCATTATCAGTGGCTGCTAATGCCCCTTCATAGAAAAGAAAACACTTGATTCCAACAATTGAAAAGGGCTGTGGCAAAACTGGGCAGTTCAATAGCCTGGATGGTATATTTATCCTTTAGGACAGCTACGCCAGGTGGAAGGGCTGCAATGACTGAGTGACTTACACACCTTCCCATGTTCCACTCTGGCCCATGAGCCATGACGCAGGCAGTCCCAGAATGATTATGGAAAGAACTTATTCTGACTCAGTTTATTGTGTATCTCCCGGCTATTTGCATGTTTCCATGTAGTGATCTGTTAGATGCTGTTTGAGAGGAAATAGGCCGTAGTTAGTGCAAAATTCACAGGGAAATATTGAAAACACAGGTGACTCAATGAAATAACAGGAGAATTGAAAAGTCAACCTGAAAACATATTAAATTAAAACTAAAAAGTAGAAGCTATTTTACCCTTTCCATTAATCTATTCTCAAAGGATTATTTATCTAGTTATTGTGGCTACTTAGATTTTTTAAAATGTTTTTTTGATTACAAGGCCGTCTAAACAAATAAATCCAATAAGTGGGGGAGGGTATTTCCATTCTCTTAGAGTCTGAAACATTTTCTCTTAAATGATGACTCACATAAGTGTTTGATAAAGACTGGGTCCATTAAAGCAGCAAACTCAATGAAGACAAGTCTCCTTCCTGCTGCCTTTCATCCAGAGCAGTCGCATTGGCGTCATGTTTTGCATCTTTTTGTTTCACAGAAATCCAAGGACACGGTGCCCGTGTCCCAGGCACAGGTTCTTTGAAAAGCCCTGTGGGCTCCCCTCTCACTCAGCTGAGAAGAGGCTTCAACAGACTGCATCTCGCCACCTGGGCAACTTCGTCCCAGGTGCTGCAGGTGTCACACACGTTGACAGTAGGATTTACAGGCTCTCAGATAAAAGGTCTAAAAACACACACACAAAAAAACTCCATTTCTAAAGGCAGTTTCAATTTGTCCTATAGTTAGAAGAGGGAAATGCCAGAGTTAAAGAGGAACTGGGTTAAGGAAAGGACTCTGGGAAAGGTGGGAGCAAGCCCACGGGGATTAATCATACCCAATAGCAAACAGCCACTTGCTTCAGCCCCTCCCATTCTAACTCCCTCTCATTTGTCCTTTTCACCCAAGGAGCAAGGAGTGAGCCCTGGATTCAGTCTTCAGTTTCCTCTCATTTGTTGTTTATATTCACATTCAATTCATTTCATCCAAATTACTCTTTTTTAAAAATATTTTTATTGATTTTTTACAGAGAAGAAGGGAGAGAGATAGAGAGTTAGAAACATTGATGAGAGAGATCAATCAGCTGCCTCCTGCACGCCCCCCACTGGGGATGTGCCCATAACCAAGGTACATGCCCTTGACCAGAATCAAACCCGGGACCCTTGAGTCCGCAGGCCAACGCTCTATCCACTGAGCCAAACCAGTTCGGCTATCCAAATTACTCTTAATTCACACTTGAGAGTTAAAGTTCTGTGAGAAGTAATGGAAGGCAATTGACTTTGTGGTAATTAAGGCCTTCTCATTTACATTGAATCCCAATAAGCTACATTTTGCTCCAGACTGTCTTTCTTTATAACAAACATGCTTCTTATATCCTAAAGGCATCAAAAAGGGGTTCCCTTTTATGTTTCTGGCTAACCTTTACAAAAATGGGGAATTTAGGATAATAGTGTCTGTGCCAACCAATGTCGATTTCCAAATATCGTACTAGAAGTTTGAAGACTGCCCTCATTCCCGCACCAGGCTGAAGAGCAGGGGGTTTTCTGGAAGGTCCCATGTAAATTGTGGGACTTGCCTCCTCCACTTAAGAGGATAGTCTCCGGGATCTATACACACAGGATGAAGGGCTGATCTTACTTCCATTAGCCCAGAAAATGAAGGCAGGTTTTTCAGTTTTGAGAAAGATGCAAGCTCAAGAGGCAATTTATAAAAAAAGAAATTCTATTTTCAATCTCACTACTTACCAAACAAGAATATTTCCACCAATCAGACTGGCAAAAAATAAAGGATTCTATAGCCACCATTGGTGAGTTTGTGAGGAAATGGATGCTCTCACACTGTTTTGATGATAATGTAAATCAATACAGCCCTTTCTGGAGTCCACGCTATTAAAATTCGATATGTTCTGTCCCTATCACCCAGCATGTTTCACTTCTACACATTCATTCTGTAGGAACATTTTTACAAATGTTCAAAGATATGTACTATATTATGTTCTTTATTTTATTGCTTCTACTAGTAAACTTTGAAATGCTCATTGGTAGCAGACTAGTTAGCTTCGTGATGCATCTCTCACTGCCCTGTCCAATACGGTAGCCACTCACCACGTGTGGCTACTGAGCACCTGACCTGTGGCTAGTCCGACCTGAGTACACACTGGATTTTGAAGATTTATATTTCAAAAAGTAAAATATCTTTGATAATTCTTATATTGAGTGCAGGTTGAAAAGATAACATTGTAGATATATTGAGCTAAATATATTATTAAAATTAATTTTAACTATTACTTTTTACCCTTTTAATGTGGCCACTAGGATATATAATGTTGAATACGTGGCTCATATTTGAACCTCACATTATATTTCTCTTAGCCGGCATTGCTCTGTATTATGTACTAGTCATTAAAAGAAGGTAGATCTCTATGTACAGATATAAAAAGATACAATATAGATTGAGAAATAATTTTCAAAGCAATACATACATTGCAAATCCATTTGTTTTTGCTTTTTTAAAAAATTAAGCATTAACCTATGAATCAGGAAGTTGCAGTTTGATTCCTGGTCAGGGCACATACCCCGGTTGCCGGCTAGATCCTCAGTGGGGGATGTGCAAGGCAGCCAATCAATGATTTTTCTCTCATCATTGATGTTTCTCTTTTTCCCTACCTCTCTGAAGTCAATAAAAATGTATTTTTAAAAAACTATAATAATAACAGCATAATATGCTAATTAGCCTGGACAACCTTTTGGATGAAGCTGAGGGAAGGGTGCCAAAGGGAAGCCAGTGCTGGCAGCTGGCGGAAGGAAGGCCTAATCTTGCATAAATTTCGTGCATTGGGCCTTTAGTTAAGTATAAAAAAACAAATTTGGAGGACTATGCCCTAATTATTGTTGGAGAAGTGGGGATTGGGGATGAAGGAGAAACATTTATTTCACATTATGTCTTTTAAATCATAATTTATGTATATTGGGTGGAAGGGGAAGTAAAATTTAAAGCTAAAATTAAAAACAAAATCAAGGGAGAAAGAAAACAACATAATAGTTTTAGTCTTTCATGTTTGTCGACATCTTCATATGTGTTTGTATTGCCTTGGCATTCATTGCCTATGAAAATCTCTTTTGATGATATATTGCAAAGCCTGAAATTTTTTCCTACTAGAATATTTTTTACTATTACTATTTGTCATTTGTTTTTACCCTAGTAAAGGAAAGAAAAAATTAAAAGTAGACAAAATATCTTGTCCTTGCCGAACCGGTTTGGCTCAGTGGATAGAGCGTCGGCCTGCGGACTCAGGGGTCCCGGGTTCGATTCCGGTCGGGGGCATGTACCTTGGTTGCGGGCGCATCCCCAGTGGGGGGGCATGCAGGAGGCAGCTGATCCATCTCTCTCATCGATGTTTCTGACTTTCTATCCCTCTCCTTTCTTCTCTGTAAAAAATCATTAAAATATATTTAAAAAAAAATATCTTGTCCTGGTAAACAGCAAGTCAGATTTCAGTTTATGAAGAATTCAGTTCTTACAATCTTCCTTCAGGGTTGGCAACAGTGGACACAAGATTAAAATCCATGTGCACCTCAATATCTGATGCTCCAGTACCAAAAGGAAGCCCTGGTTGAAAACTTCTCAAGCTGGGAAGGTCTTCACATTTTATGAAAGTAAATTTAGAGGAAGGAAAAGATTTAATAAACATTAAACTACTTTAAAAAATATATATTTACATATCTCTCAGATGTGTTCATATTATTCTGTGTTCTATTTTAGTCCTTTAATAATATGTATTACCATATTTCCCAAATTTATCTTGAGTAGTATTTCAGCATATTTGGATGACAAGTTTATTTACTCTTCAGGGGAATTTTTATTATCTTTAGTAGCACCACTCTGAACATATTTTTTAAGTATGATTTATTTTCTCTAAGTGCAGCTCCTCTAAGTATTCCTGACCTTTTTTAAAAAAAATTATTTTGAGTACATTTTTATGACAGATTTTTACTATAAGTGGTCTCAACTCTTTTTCTGAAACCAAATGAGTGTTTTTTACTGTTTGTTTGGAGGTTTTTTTACTAAAAAGGAAATTAACTTGACAAATGGTTTGAATATTTTAAAATCCTTAACACATAAAAATGTTAATACACATTACCAGATTACTCTCCCAAATTTGAAAACAAATTACTATGTAGTAATGTATGTGGTCCAATTGTCCCACAATACCACCTTCCATGTTTTTAAGCTTTAGAATTATTATTTTTAAAAAAATATATTTTATTGATTTTTTTTTACAGAGAGGAAGAGAGAGGGATAGAGAGTTAGAAAGAAACTCGATGAGAGAGAAACATCGATCAGCTGCCTTCTGCACACCCCTTAACTGGGGATGTGCCCGCAACCAAGGTACATGCCTTTGACTGGACTCGAACCTGGGACCCTTCAGTCCATAGGCCAACGCTCTATCCACTGAGCCAAACTGGTTAGGGCGAGCTTTAGAATTTTTGTTCTGCTATGTCAAACCTATAAATACACTCCACTACCAAAAAAAAAAGTGTTATATTTCAAAAGCAGACCTGTCATCTGACTGAGAATCTGCTCAGGTAAAAAATTTTATTCTTTGTTTTCAATTATTCGATTTGCACTAATAAATTTTACTCAATTAAATAAGGGAAAACCTTGGAATGTTTAAAGATGCTTAGAGATAGGAGGCAATTATATAGAAGTAATGCATGTTTTTACAAAGTGACTGTTATTGTCACTGTTAAACACAAAAATATACAATGAGCAAAGGGAAAGTGTGTGATTCCACTGAACAAATCAAGATTAGCAGCAACTTTATACAAAGATGAAGAAGGCATAGCCCTTGTAGAAAGTGGCTGTATAAATATGTTATAATAAACCCCCCTGCCTCTGTATATCTGCCAAATGGCGAACTCATACAAACACATTCTAGTTCTCTGTTTATGAAAAGTGTATCTTAAAATACGCAAACCAGCCTCTGAGTCTCCCTCACATCCCTTCACGGCCGCGCACTAGAACTAGGATCTGTTGCTACCCAAACGAAGGAAAGATACCAAGACGTGCATATATTAACTTCTGCAGGTCCCATCCCCTGGAGGACAACTCTGCTCCCTTACAACTGGCTGCAGCAGAGGAACACGTGAAGCTTGTAAACGCCCCATTCGAATCGTACTAGTGGTTCCCTTTCCCTTTCTCTGTGCCTTTCTTCATCGTACCAATCCATTGGTTATGCCACTGAATATTTTCGTTTCTATGTTGTGGTTCCTACAACACTATTATGTTATGTTTTGGAATCATGTAATACAGATGTTTCATATTCTGTAACAGCCCTTGTGTGTTCTTCCCCACTTATATGTAATGTCCCCTCTGACTACCAACGGAAGGGAGGTGTGGCCTGAAAGAAGAAAGGGACCTAGAAGGAGAAAGGCTCACATGGTGCCCATGTGCTGGTTCTGTACTGAGGATGTCTTGAACCAACATATCAGTAAACAAGTGAGCTCCTTCATCCTCACAACAGAAGCCTTGACAAAACCACTTGGCACGGCAGGAGGGCCAGGGCACGCAGCTGTAACGCCTCACGGTCAGTACAGAGGGACAGTTTGCGGTAAAGGTGAGGTTTTAAATCTGTTAACACCAAGGAACAAAGACAACTGTGAGAATTTCCTCCCACTCTCCTCTCTGGTTTCCCCTGGTACAAATGAGCTATGTTTCTCTGATTAATTAGACCTTGAGCACTTAAAACAAAAGTGTTTTCTATATTTAGGAGAGTTATTCCAGCTTACCCAAGTAATTAGAGAGCTTCAACAGTTTGATGCCTGAGCAGTTCAAATTGAGCAAACCCTGGTATAAGAAACCCTCAGAGATTTTCTATCAGCAGAGGATGTTCATTTCTCAGCAGATTTTACTTTATGCAAATATTGTCTAGCAGAGGAACTAAATGTCATTATCTGCCTGCACAATAACCTATATAATCCTCCTCTTTACTATCTAAATTATTATTTGTATATATACTTGCAAAAGAGTTTCTACTACCTGAATACTTGAAGGAATTAATTATATTAATAAAGATAGAGATGATTTTAAAAGACGTATTTAGGTCAAATTGAAAACAAATAATCTATTTCATTTAATGATAGATTAATAAGGGAGGAAAACTAGATTAAAAAGCAAGAATGATCAAATAATCATCTATAGCTTAGTTCTACAGTATAAAACATCATTAATTCAGATTGAGCTCATTTTAAATGTATGATATATGAATGTTTAGTGTCTTTTATTATAATCTACTTATATTTTCCCAATTAGACACAGTTAGAGATTCTTGTATGAATCTATTTTGTATATCCTTATATGTACCTATTCTCCTGCCCAACTAAGTTGCCACATAACACACTTGTTAATCATGGCAAATTTAGATTCTACAATGCACATTTTAAAGTTAACTGGCAAATAACCTTATTTTACTTGTAGAATACATTTTACCAAAAAAATACATATGTGCCTTTATTTGGATTCCTGATTTTAAGAGTACCTGCATCGTCCTTTTATATGGGTCCATTTGTTTAGATCTAAATCAGTGATACAAATACAGTTTCTGGTTTAGTAAGTCTGGGGTGGAGCCCAAGATTCTGTATTTATAACAAGTTCCCATACTGCTGACCTGAGAATAACATTTGGAACAGGAATGTGGTCAACTATGACCTTACCAAATCTCACGTTCCTGGGCTGTGTTGTGGTACGTGGGCCATGCTATTAGTTTTCTAGCACAAATGTAAGCTGTGCAGGAAATAACATTAAGATGCCTGTGAAGATTTGATGTGATTATCTGACTCTTACTCTGACAATTATTAGCAACATTTAGTGGCCTGTTAAAATTCCTTGGAATCCTAAGACTTGTGCGAGTGGCTGGTCTCCTGTCCAACCCATTCCCATCATCAGTGGAGAGAAGCAGGGTTACATGATAATTTCAGTCCTTTCTGATTCATTTCACACAGCTGTGCTCAAGAACTCAGAGGACGTAGAAGCCAGTGTAAAAATAGGCTTCTGTCCTCTGGGAGACATTGTCCTCAAAGCTACTGCTATAACCTCAACCTCTCAAGACCAGGACCCAGGAGCTGCTGTTGGCTAACAACTGTGCTTTTGAAGCCAGCACACAAGAGAGAGAAAACATGTTGCAAAAACTCAGGAGCACCATGGGCCTATGGCTAGCACTAAGGAAACTAAAATATTTTTTAATACATAGTCATTGAACTAAAGTACATGATTAGTGCCACATGATTTCAAATTAATTATCATATTTTAATTCTCACAACTATCCAGTGAAGTAACTTTTCTATACCTGTTTTTTAAAAAATATATATTTTATTTATTTTTTTACAGAGAGGAAGGGAGAGGGATAGAGAGTTAGAAACATCGATGAGAGAGAAACATCGACCAGCTGCCTCCTGCACACCCCCTACTGGGGATGTGTCCGCAACCAAGGTATATGCCCTTGACCAGAATTGAATCTGGGACCTTTCACTCCGCAGGCTGACGCTCTATCCACTGAGCCAAACCGGTTACGGCACTATCTCTGTTTTTTAAGTGAGAAAAATGAGGTTTGAGAGTTTTCCATGACTTACCCAAGGTCACACAGGTAATATAAAGTAGATCTGGGACTTGCTTTGAGCCCAGTGTGTTCTCTCCAGTATAAAATCTTGACATCATATCAGTCTACCCAGGACCTACAGTCAGCTGGACTTACATTTGCGCCCCAGCTCTTGTACTTACTAGCACATAACCACAAGCATGTTGGTTACATTTTTTAAGACTCGGTTTTTTAATATTCAAATTGGGAATAATATCTCCCTTTCAGGTTTTTTGTGCAGATTAAATAAGATTCATTTAACCAGATTAATTTTAGGACCTTGAGAATTATGTAAGGCACATAACAGGTGCCAGATAAATCACAGCATTAAAAAAAAATCTTACAGTCTCATCAAGATTACCAGAGCCAAGAAGACTTACTAAAACCTCAGGCTGAGCTAGGAGTGCACACACTCCTTCCTAGTCTCCTATCTTATCTCAGAGTTCCCCATACCTCTGCATTAATATAGATGATGCTTTATTTATTTATTTTTAAAACATGTATTTTTATTGATTTCAGAGAGAAAGGGAGAGGGAGAGAGAGATAGACATATCAATGATGAGAGAGAATCATTGATTGACTACCTCCTGCACGCCCCAACTGGGAACCGAGCCCGAAACCCAGGCATGTGCCCTTGACCAGAATCAAACCCGCGGCCCTTCAGTCTGCAGGCCGATGCTCTATCCACTGAGCCAACCCGGCTAGGGCAAGATGATGTTTTATTAAAGTGACCTACTTATGTGATCTATTTCCCTTCCAACTATAAACCCCACCATAGTGTATTCATATGTGTACCCCCAGTCCTTTGGAACGTGGAAGGCATGCAATTCATGTATATTGACAAATTATAGCACATTAGAAGAGAATTTCAACCTGAGCGGCAAACTAGCTCAAGAAAGTCAGCACATTCCTCTGGAGTCTGGCTGAAAGGAACTACTTATTGAATAATACAGTGGCAGGCACACAAACAAAACTTATCCTCACGGAAGGAGCTCAAAATACAGTGGGGAGCCAAGCCTGTGCACAGTGACCATGTAAGAGGATCATGCTACACCAGTGACACGGGGAAGATTCAATGGGAAAGCAGAAGGGGCAGGTCTAGGAAAGATTAAGGAAGGAACTTCAGCTGATGGTGAGCTGTGTTGAAGAGTAAGCAGGAGTTTGCAAGGCAGAGTGTAGAAGGTGTGGAATAAGAAAAGGGTATCAATGGAAACATTGTGCAAAAATAGAGATAGGAGAAAGCATGGAGCTTTGGAAGATTACAAATATTTCAAGGTTATTGGCTCGTGAATATCTCCCCAAATGTGAGCTCCCCAAAAAGCAAAAAACCTGATTTCCTACCTAACCTATTGTAAGTATTTAATGGCATATAGTAGATATTCCAGAAATAATGATTGGATGAACTAAATAAATGAATAGATCAGTGAAAATACTTAATACCTACAGTTAAGCTAGAGTAAGAAGACTGGTCTTGAATTGGCTCACACATTGCTATGGTATTTTCAGTGTTTTAAATCAGCAAAAGCCTAGAGTCTAGGCCAGCCGTGGGCAAACTACGGCCCGCGGGCCGAATCCGGCCCATTTGAAATGAATAAAACTAAAAAAAAAAAGACCGTACCCTTTTATGTAATGATGTTTACTTTGAATTTATATTAGTTCACACAAACACTCCATCCATGCTTTTGTTCCGGCCCTCCGGTCCAGTTTAAGAACCCATTGTGGCCCTCGAGTCAAAAAGTTTGCCCACCCCTGGACTAGACCCTAGACTCAACCCCAAGTTTCCAGAGCATGCATTTACATCTATATAAATCACTTAGCCATCTGGCCTCTGCATGGGCTGCTATAGCACAGTACCATAGACAAGGTGGCTTAAAAAACGTAAATTTATTCTCTCATGGTTCTGGAGGCTGGGATGTCTCAAGTCAAGTTGCTAGTAGATTCTGTGCCTGGTGAGAGCCCTCCTCCTAGTTTGTAGATGACAACCTTCTTGCTGTGTCCTCACGTGGCCAAGAGAGGAAGCTCTGGTGTCTCTTCTTGTAAGAGCACTAATCCCATCATGGGTCCCACCCCCAAATCCTCATCTAAACCTCCCACCCTGGCCGGTGTGGCTCAGTTAGTTGGGCATTGCTCCAAGCACTGAAAGATTGCAGGTGTGATTCCTGGTCAGGGCATATGCCTGGGTTGTGGGCTCAATCCCTGGTAGAGGGTGTGCAAGAGGCAGTCAGTCAATGTTTCTCTCTCTCCCTCTATTTCCCTCTCACTCTAAAATCAATAAAAAACAAGCACCTAATTAGAATGACATTGTTGTGGTCCTTGTGATGTTGCTATCTCACATGTCCTTGCAGGCTCTTTGTTTCTGTACAACATGGCATCTGGCTTTTCCTCTTCTCCTGCTCTATTATTCTGTGTTTGATGTCTTCTGTGGCTGCTGCTATCAAAAGCATGGACGGTCCTGCCAAAAATGGTAATGCGACCAGTGATGGCCACACCTGCCAAAGGCACAACTGCTCCTCCCAATGCCAGGGAATTCAGGCCAGCAAAGAGACAGGCCTGCTCCTGTATCTTCTCAATTTAGATTGAGGGTGGTCCAGGCTGTCCAGGCTCTCTGGGCCTCTTCTCTGCTCATACAGCAACACCAGAATTTCTCTCTACCCCTCAGGCTGCAAAGCTGTGCCAATTTGAGCCCTGGCCGCCTTAGTAGACATTCAGGAAATGGCTCTTCTGGTTTTTATTCAATATTTTTGAAGTCTTTCTTCCAAAGACAGAGGCATGAGTCCACTGGTGCTGAATATGAAACACCTCTCTTCAACACTGATCTGTTGACTTTGGATCAAAGCTCTTCCTAACCTGTCTTTTCTATTAGAGGAGACTTGTTTTCCTTCTGGAGGATTGTGGCTGAATCCTGTGCAAACTCAACTGGCTCAAGTTGGGATTCCCGCTACAAGAAGCTCCTTGCAGGCCAAGTCCATGCTTCTTTTGTGCTCTTTATACTCCACTCTATTATACTGGACAAATATTAATACTTGATCATAGTTCTTAAAGTAAAAACTGGTGGCATAGGACGCATGGTGCTTATGCACTAGAGGAAAACAAAAGCAACTCCTTAAAAATACTACGTGTTTCAGTTCTACTGCAAGCAGCCTGGTTCTGTGTGCCCCACTCAATACTAGTACTGTGTCTGGATGCAGCCAGGCCTCTACAAATGCATATTAAATAAGCAGCTATTTTTAAAGTTTCCTGTGAACCAAAACAAATAAATCTCACCTATGGAGGGTGTGGGGCATGATCTCAGAAGAATGACTGTGAAGATTTCCAGTACATAAAAAACTGAACCTTAAAGACAATGGTATTCACTTCCCCATTGGCATCCTTAAAAGGGAAACATGATATGGCATGAAAGACAGCAGAAAGAGAACAAAGAAAAGTACTAGATGGTTTTCAACCATGCTTCCCCTTAGTCTAGCCCTGCTTCTCTCTTGGCAATTTCTTGAATATTCCAGGAGTGTTCCCCTCCCAGGATCCTTGCAGTTGCTGTTCCTCTGCCTGGAGTACACTTGTCTCAGATAATTCACAGGCGCTGCTTCCTGCCTTCATTCAGTTCTCTGATGTACCATTGGCCTTGTCTGGCTAGCCTTTTTTTAAAAATTGATTTCAGATTGGAAGGGAGAAGGAGAGAGAGATAGAAACATCACTGATGAGAGAGAAACATTGATCGGCTGCCTCCTGCACGCTCACCACTGGGTATCTAGCCTGCAACCTGGGCATGTGTCCTGACCTGAATCAAACCATGACCTCCTGGTTCATAGGTTGAGTCACAACCACTGACCCACACCAGTTGGGCCTGGCTACCTGTTAAAACTTGAGCACCCTCCCTATTTCCTGTCCTCTTACCTTGCTTTATTTTTCTTCATAGCATTTAATTACCACTTGGCATTATATTATTGGCTCATTTCTTTCATCTGGGGTATTAGGTGCTTAAGAGCAGGAACTGTGTTTGCTTTGTTCACTGCTCTGTCTCGAGTATCTGACACATAGTAGGTGATTCATAAATAATGTTTAAATCAATTGTATTGGAATATGGATTTTGATGCAAGGTAATATTAATCATACATACGATTAAGTAAATATTTTTTAAAAAATCAGACTCTACTTCTGGTAAAATGGAGTAGTTTGCAAGGCATTGATGTGAAAAGGGAGTAGCAGAACATGAAAAGCAGACTACTATTCTGCTGCATTTTCCCAGGGGACATTTGCTGGTTTCAGAAATGGACAAGAGGCTGAAAATAGGAACTTTTGGTGGCCAAAGGGAAGCTTCTGGGATTAAAGAAACCAGCAGATTAAAGATAGGCAGAAGCAGTGTTAAAGATTCATAGGCCAGCATCCTGGTGAAAAGGGAAGGGTAAAGAATTGGGCCTAAAATATGACCTGCTTTTCCATGACAACATTTGCTTGATATGTTGGAGGGTTGAAAGGAGCTGCTGAGTTCTGCCAGGCTGAGGCAACACGGATTAAGGTTCAGCCTCAGAAACTGACGGGACAAAGATTAGGGAAAGTCCTTTGTGAACAAAGTATTCTCTGAGAGTCGCTTTCCAACCTTGCTGCACATTGAAATAATGTAGGCATTTTTAAATTTTTTAATTTAATTTTTTAATTATTATTTTTAATTGAGTTTATTGGGGTGGTATTGTTTAGTAAAAATATACAGGTTTCAGGTATACACTTCTACAATATATAATCTGCCTATTGCATTGTGTGTTCACCACCCCAAGTCAAGTTCCATTTATCCCCGCTTTATTCTCTTCTACCTCCCTCCACCCTGCTTCCCCTTGGCAATCACCATACTGTTGTCTGTGTCCATGAGTCTTTCATTTTTTCTTTGCTTAATCCCTTCTCACCCAGCCCCCAATCCTCTCCCCTCTAACTCAAAGCAATAAGAAATAAAAGATAATGGGCAGGAATCCCAATTATAACCATAACTGTCGTAGGTATTACATATAATTGCAGCACTGTCTCCTTCAAAGCTCAGAATGTGTTTTCCCGTTGTAGTTTTCAATAACATCCACACTGGTCTGTAGAGAGAGATGCCCGGTGCTGCTGGCATGTCAGTGCTTCCCGGGACCTGGGCACACTGGGCAAGTCTCCCGGGTTCCATTCACGAGCAGGCCCCAGAAAATGACTGACACAGAACAGTTGCTGTTACCGGTAGGTTAAGACATGGACTAGTTCCAAAGGAAAAGAAAGGCTTTCTCACACCCATCTTTCAAAGTAAAGTAACTGAATAGCTTTAAAAATAACAGCAACAAACAATATATCACCAAAAACCAGGTATCAACTGAAACAATAAACTTCTTTACTCTCTCAGTGGGTGGGAGTCAAAACCAGCTGTCAGACTCGCATATCTGCTTCTTTTCCATTTTTAATTCAATTTTCCCTTCAAATGAATCATGGTATGGTCTTGGTTGCTCTGAGTAGCAGAGAAAAAAGCCAGAAAAAGCAACTGCTGCATATAGATATCAGTACAAGAAAAAAACCTTGGACAATCTGTCTCCTCTCCAGACTTCAGTCCCACCCCCAGAGCCCCTACACCCCCCCCCCCACCTCAGTCTGCCTTGAAATTTCATTCTTCTGCAAATATGCTCCTTTTCCCTTTTTGCCACAGGAACCATTCACCAAAACAAAACATGGGATAAAATATATTCCAAGCTGAATTAAAACCATTAGCCCCTTGAAAACTCATTCCAAGGAAGAGAAAAGGAACAGGCAAATTTATTAGGTGCAAAGAAAGGATGTTGGTTACCTGGGAATTCAGTTGAACTTTAAAGGCTTTATAAATTAAATTATTTAATGAGTTGAAAGAAGAGAAGGAACAAAGGTTAGAAAATGAGTGTACATGTTTTCAGTCAGGAACAATGAAAGCAAATGAACCCAGGTTTTCAGCGCTATTGTTTTCCATGGGTTCTACTTCAAAATTTGTGCTGGAAGTCTAACAAAATTAAAACTCCCGGGATAAGGGTGCCACAGACACAGAGAGGGGACAGGGTGAGGGAGAGTGCATTGAGAAGGCTCTTTGAAGTTGGGTGGGCAGGGAGTGTAGAAAAGGGCATAACAATGAAGAACAAAGATTTAGATTCCAAATAAGGTCACTATAGAAAGGGTATACCCTAACTCTTACATTTAATGTGCCTTTAGAGTACATTAACTGTCTTGTTTTGATAAATAATAATAACAATGCTATAATGTACCCTATAGTTTACAAATTTAATGGGGGAAACTTGGAAGAAGCAATGGGTAAAAATGAAAAACACATTCTCCCATTTCTACTTTTTTTCCCCTTTTTTCTTAAAGGTGGTCTTTCCCTGTCCAAAGTGTAATCATATGTGAAACTCCATCATTTCCCCTTTTGCCTTTCCAACCCCAACATGCTTCATTATAGTCACCATCATGCCATTCATCTGACGTCTTTCACTAACTACCACAATTTAGTAGGTGTTTGGTATTCCTGAAGGTAGTGTTTTTCATTAAAAGACACACTCAAGCTGGTTCTCTAGACTCAGTTGAAGCAAGGGCTTGGTAATGAATCTATTATTTAAATTAATAAACAGTTCTGGGACACTGTTTTAAAACATTTATCTTATTTTAGAATTAAAGAAACGCAGTTTGGTCTGTTTTTCTTTTTTAAAAAGTTTTACTCGCTTTACAGCACAGTTATTTGCATTTTTCTTCATCCACACTGACTAGATTGAAAAAAAAATAGCAAGAGATGTAAAAATGAAGAAAGAAAATAAATAACAACATGTCAAGGCTTTTTCTTTTCTTTCTTTCTTTTTGGAACTGAGAGAAAGAAAGAGAGAAAACCACCAGGCCTGATTAGTTCAACATTTGGGGGCAAAGAGACATTGTGTATAATGTCAGTAAAGTCACATCAGCAAGAGACCCCAGGACACCAGGGGAGGGAATGTTTATCAGACGAATGTGTCTCCGAGGTTCTTGTGCTGGGAGGCACCTTTCCCACCCCTTCCTGTTTGCATTCCTCGGGGTCAGATTTCAGCGGAGGGGGTGGAAATTAAATAAAGGTGCATTGGAAGAGGCATAATTAGTCCTTAAATCATAGGATCTCAGATTCGTGAAATTTCATTGAAAATTTAGCTCGAAGCCTTTTAAAAAATGCCTATGGGGCAACCTCTTCAGATTTTCTCCCAAGAATTTAATGTTTAGCATACAGAAGTAATTATTACTCAATAATGCTCTTTTGTTCTGAGCTAAGAATTCCTGTGAGCAGTGTTTTCACCTGTGGAACAGAAGAATTCACAGAAATACACTCACCCAGCCGTGTTCCTCTGTGAAGTTTGCTTCAAGTTTTCTCTCAGAGCATCCAACACTTCTCTTGGTTGTTTGTTGCAGTGGTTCACATTGGCAAACACGTCACTGAACAGCACAGTGTCAATCCCAGAGCACCCTCGGATGGCAGGCCCCCTTTATAAGAACCACCCTGGAGGAAAAAAGGATATAATGTGAGGAAAGCCTCAACTAACTTTGAGGGAAGCATAGATTTCAACTTGTAGCATGTTTAGGGTCTACTAACCTTGTGGAATAGCTTAAATATGTGCTAGTTGCTCCCCCCTCACCTCTAAAAAAGCAAAACAAAACAAAACAAAAACATAGGAGAAGGAGAAATAATCTATCACAGTCTACTGAGAATTCAGGTCTGGTTGTGGAAAAGAAAGCATGGTTTGCAGGAAAAATCCTGAAAATCCTTATAAAGAGTTAGAGCTAGAAGTTCTCAGATTCTTTCTGTGTGAAAGCCACAAACTGGATTGTGAGGAATCCATGAAGGCATGAATGAAATTCACACTGCAGACTCACAACCCAGCCCAAGACTCCAACATGGCAGCTGCTGATGAACAGCTGGAGGCACAGTCCGGGCAAAGGGGCCCTCACACCAGCTATACCTATGAGATTTAGGACCATACATGACTGATGTTTCTGGTGGGTGTTAGTTTGCTGTGTGTCTAAATCAGCCGTGGGCAAACTACGGCCCGCGGGCCGGATCCGGCCCGTTTGAAATGAATAAAACTATTGAAAAAAAAGACCGTACCCTTTTATGTAATGATGTTTACTTTGAATTTATATTAGTTCACACAAACACTCCATCCATGCTTTTGTTCCGGCCCTCTGGTCCAGTTTAAGAACCCATTGTGGCCCTCGAGTCAAAAAGTTTGCCCACCCCTGGTCTAAATAGATCACAGATGATTTTAATAAAGTATTCTGTAATTATAATGAATGAGAATTTACTTCAAATCTCTTGCTAAATATAATTTTATAAGTCAAAACTGTAAGTCATTAGCAGCACAGCTTTGGCTTCTTCAGCACTCAAGGAAAACTAGATTGCAAGAGGAGGCTCTTGAGCAATAAAATAAACTGTTACCTCTGATTTATAGAATCATCACGTCCATATGGCAAAAGGAATCTGTCTCAGGGAGCCTGTGACACAGAGTGTGTTGTGCCCAGATTTCAAGATTCCCAAGAGCCCACCAGGGAGCCAGCGAGTCCGATGCAAAAGCAAAGAGTCATTTATTTCAAACCTAGGTTTGGCTCCCCTGCAACACTCACCGATGCAACGGCAAGCCCCAGTGGCCGAGAGAGAGCGCGGCCTAATGGGATTGTGGGTTTTATAGTAAGGGCAGGGAGGGGACTGTGAGCCCCTCCGATTGGCCAGGCGCAAGTCGGGTCTTGTTACA
>NW_006284843.1:76425-159520 GCF_000327345.1 Myotis davidii | reverse complement strand
TGGCGGCCTGCGCCAGGCTCCCGCTGTGGGCTGGGGAGTCTGTGCCTGAGGCCGCCAGCAGCGTGGTCAGGCTGTGTCTCATGGGGCCCGGTGGCTGGCCCACATAGGCCCCGCGATGACTCGCCCCTTCAAGTGTCAGAAAACACTCCAAAGCTCTGAACTGGCTGCCGTTTATTGTATGTTAATCTCCTGTGAGTTTCCACAGCTCACTCACCCAGGCACTGTGTGGAGCACTCAAGGAAGCAAGCACCTGCCATATTTTTTTAAATTGTTTTATTGCTTAAAGTATTACAAAGAGTATTACATATGTCTCCTTTTTTCTCCGCGCCCTTGACAATCCCCCGGCCTCCCCTACCCCCCAGTGTCTTATGTCCATTGGTTATGCTTATATGCATGCATACTAGTCCTTCGGTTGATCTCTTACCCTCCCTATTATCCATAAATGAGTGAGATCATGTGGTATTTTCCCTTCATTGACTTGCTTATTTCACTTAGCATAATGCTCTCCAGTTCCATCCATGCTGTTGCAAATGGTAAGAATTCCTTCTTTTTTACAGCAGCATAGTATTCCATGGTGTAGATGTACCACAGTTTTCTAATCCATTCATCTACTGATGAGAAGCACGTGCCATTTTTATTCTTGGCCCTGCCCTGGCCTGGCCTGCCCTGGGAGGAGGTGGGGTGCTGGAGACCAAGATCAACAGTAATTGATATAAATGTGAGGAGTCTGGCAGAAGGCTGACCAGGACTTCTTTTGATATTCACAGGGTGAATATCTACATTTTATTACCTGCTGCCGACTCAATGGCCTAAAGCAAACTCCCCCAAAACCTGACAATCTTACTGTTTACTAAACATTACCATTGATATGTCTGTTTGCATTCCTAAAGGCAATTGTGTATTCTAGCTAATAAAAGCAGCTGGGAAAGGAGCAACAGGAGAACTTGACTGCTATAGTTAAGTTGTCCTCTGGTTCCCCTGGTATTAAAAATAATATTTCGTCTTGTGTATCACTGGTGCGGCAGCTCTTCCTCCAAGCCTTTGAACCCGCGAAAGCCACGCTGGCCGTGGACTCTCACAGCGGGCCTCTTCAGAGAGACACCGCAGGTTGGCCAGAGGGGAAAGCTCATGGATTGTGAAAAACATTTACTACTGAAGAAGATATGGGAGCAAATACCACTACCAAGAGCTGGGTGGGCCAGGGGGAAACGGCATGGATGTGTCTCCCACCTCATAGGAGTATACTTTACAGCAACATTTCCAACAGGGAGCCACAGTGTACCAGGAAGGGCTCAGCTGCAGGTAAAAAAAACCATTCCAGTTACTTCAAGCAGAACGGGGTTTAATTCAGGGAATCATTGGGATAGCTAGAAGAATAGACTCTAGCTGGGCTCTCAGGAACGACTTTCAGAATAACACTGCAGAGCTGGCCTGATAAGGGACTGTTGCCCCAACGACACTCAGAGAGCTCTTATGACAACCGCTGGCTCCAGGACCATCATGCCTTACTTGAAATCTAGGAATCAAGAAGCTGCCTCTTGTGCGTCCCAGAAACAGCCTGCTCCACGGTGAATCCAGGGACTACAAGTCATCACCAGAACTCTTGGCTTCAGAGGCGTTCTGTGTCCTCTCCATCTGCACAAGCTAAAATGGGTGCCCTGTGCCCCGCTGCCTCACTCCTGCCTTCACTCAGTTCTGGACTCAACCTTGCACCAATGCAACGAATTGATGCAACCTCTTTCTCGTGACAGGGGATATGGAATAATATAGTGTTTAGCTTTCTTAACCAGAGAGTTCTAAATATGGGTAATGTGTACCGTCAATCTCCAGAATAGAATACAGAGCATGGCATTTTGGCAACTTAATTGATCATTGGCCCTTGTTTGCAGTGACTACCTTGCAGGACTGGGCTAGAACTGTGGCTCCCAATTTCTGGCTCTGTGCCCAGGCCTTATCTCTGCAGAAGAAAATAATATGTTGTTTCATATTCAGGCTTTTACCATAGCTATCTTAGCTAGAATTTAATCATACTCATAAATTGTATTTGCTATTGAGTTACATGAAAAGTAATATTTTTCTTTTAGGTAAACAGATGACTTAAAGATGATTTCATCACAATTATGTGTGCATTTTTAAATGAATGGAAAAATTATCAGAATAAAATGCCCTCAGAACAATGTCCTGTATATTTTATTCTAAATACTGATTAGCTAGTATGTAGTGATGGTATGAATGTTAAAAAAAATAATAATAATAGGAGGAAAACATGCCACTGTTATTTAGATCTTTACCATGTGTTCAGACCATTTTCCTTCATGGAAATTTTTATGGAATGCCTGACTTTGTGGACAATTCCTGGACATGGTGAATTGTCTGTAATTGACAGGGAGCCCATCAGCAGGATACCTAATTACTTCCTCAGGTAGGTTGCTCAGGCATGAAACAGGACCCTGGGGACAAGCTCACCTCCTTCACCTGAAATTCCCTTAAACATTTACAAATATCAGTCAAGTGTGAGCCAAGTCCTTGGCCCTGCCAATGTCAAGGCACTTTGGTCCCTTGGGCAAAAATTGCCAACCTTAATGGGTTCCAGCTGTCTCATGGTTGAATGCCTGCTCCGCCAGCCTGCAGGCTGCCCTGGCATTTCAAAGGGCTCCTAGCAAGCTCTGTCACCCATGCAGAAGGCACAGCTGGCCTTTGAACATGTGGCCCTGCCAGGTTGACGTGCACTACCCCCAGGAGAAAGCAATAGCTTCCTTATGGCTGCCTGGCCGGGCAGAGGGCTGGAGCTCAGATTACCTGGATCACTCAGGAGGCCGGAAAGCAACCCAGGATCAGCTTGAGCAGGGTGCGGATTTCAGCCACCCAAGCAGCCAGGGGAGTACCCCAGGCAGCGTAGAGTTTTTCTTCTGCAAATCTCAGTAGTTCTTAGGACTTTTGCACTCTAACATATTATGAGGTGGGAATCCTGTGGACATTTGGACTTCACAGAGAAATGATCTGCATTTGATATTCCCTGCACATAAATAGATGTGTGTGTTTCTAAGGCAAGAACATGATTTTTTATGCAAATTATGTCCAGTTAATCACCAGGATTTCTTTGTTGTGATAATAGGGAGACAGGTTCTCTGCACATAGCACATCAGGTGAACTAGCAGACTTCACTCCCTTCAGACTTAGAGAAATGGCTGAGTTTATTAGAAAGCTGAGATAGACATTCTTATGTCAGAAAAAATATTTGTCCCAATTTACTAAATCATTGTAAGTTTCTATATGAAAAACGTGTATGTTTACAAGTTTCAATAAAATGATCCCAAGGTAAAAAATTCAAAGTTAAGCCACCTGTTCTATAGATCTCAAAATGTCAATCACGGGCCGTATACTGCCTGTAGAATGTTCGCTTTGGTCTGCACGATGCTTTCAGAAATAAACTCCGCTTTAAGAAAACAGAGTCAACATCTAGAAATCAGAAGCTAGTACTTTTTTTTTTAATGGGGACATCAGAGGTGTGTAGTGTTTAAGCCAGAAGTGCTGGCAAGACTGACCTGCCCTTCCCAGGAAGGAAGTGAATAGCTGAATTGCTAGGTTCCGTCAATGAGGCATGTGAGCTAAACTGAAAATAGACAGGTTAATGGAGAAAAGCCACACACATTGCACTGATGTTGATTTTTTTTATGTGCACAGGATCTTTTACAGAAAAGAAGGGAAAACCCAAAGAAGCAGTTGACTTGGGGGCTTATGTACCATTTCAACAAAGGACAAAAAACTGTGACGTGATTAGACAAAGAAAAGGGGGTTTGGGGTACTAGGGCCAATGAATTGTGGGAAAGTGAGTAGGAAATGCATGCAGGGGACTAGTGGAAGTGAAGGTTACCTCAGTAAGGTTTGCATATCACACCCATGTGCAGGCTCCGATTTTGACGAGGGCTGCGCGCCTCGCTCTGGTACAGGAGAGGAGGGGGATTTATGGCTGCTTTTAGTCAGAAAGGAGGCCAGCAGAGAGCTCTTGCACCAACTATTTCTCCATTGCCTTCTGCTCAAAATAATCAACATGCCAAATTGCATAGTTTGGGGTGTCATATCCTGACCCCCCTTGCACAGCAAAGAAACTTTTATAACTTTGACCCGTGCTTTGCACAAATTACATTCTCTGACTACCATGCAATGAGGTGAAAAATCAGTAACAAAATAGCTCATACTTTTAGAAATTAAATTATATATATAAAAGTCATGGGTCACAGTGTTGTGGCAAATGGCCCAAGAGAACGCCAGCCGGCACCCAGAGGAATCAGGAAAGTTACCTTTATTACACAGCGCTGCTAGTCCAGGGGATTTTGATCCAAAGCCTGAGCTGACAATGTGGGGAGGTTTTGATATATATATCTTCTTGTGGAGAGCCCCTCGGGGTAGGCTTTGCAGCTCCGCCCAAGTAGGTTAGAACGGGGAGGTAAGATTACTGTTTAACTAGATACTGAACTAGGCTGTAAGCCCCCAAAGTTGCCCCCCCTATTTTCCTTCTCAACAGAAGAAATCATAATGGAAATCAGAACACACTCAGAAATAACAGTAATAACAGACCTTATATCAACACTCAGGGCATACCCAGTCGGTCGTTCAAGTTTCATCAGTTATGCCAATTAAAAGATTGGGTTTCTTTTCTTTTGACACTTTGAGTCTTTTGCTTACAACATAATAGCCAATTTGTACACTACTCTCTTTAGAGACAGTTCAGTGACATACTTTGTATTCAGAGTCAATTATTGTTTCCTGAGGAAATTTTTATGAGGAAACTTTTATTTATTAAAGGGCTTTTTTTTAAAGTAGCAACCACCAGTTAGTTTAGAGGATAGATCACAAATATGGGAGTAAAAGGTATAATATCTTAGTTTTGTGGTTATTTTTGACATGGACAGACTCTCATCTGGATTCCCCACACTCTGTGTCACTTCTGATGGGAAGCTCCTAGAATTTGCTTCTAACTGTGTTGTCTCTTTGAACAAAGCCTGGCATCCCCAGCCTTCCCCTTAAACATGGCTCTGCAGAATTATCTTCTGCCCCGTCACCCCACGAGCGAGGAGTCTCTAGCAATAAATTATTTCTGTTAATAAATCCCCATTAGTTGAATTAAAAATGCAACCAACTAACTGCATGAATGTTTTGTTTTTAAAAAAAATGGAGAAAATCCCAATGTTTTTATCCTGGTTCTTTCTTTTCGAGTTCATGTTCCTGAAACAACCCATAATGCCTTTCACTGAGAGAAAATAAAAATATGGTTTCTATGTTGTGCGACCATCTGCAAAGCCCTCTTGTACTGGCTGTGAAGTGATGCTCTTGTATTTCCTGGTTCTCCCCACGGAGGACGGTTCCCAAGTGCCTAGAACACATCCTACAGGTGCTTGATATTTTTATAGGCATATGTTTTAGATTCCTTTCTTCTAAATTTTCCCAGTTGAGCTTATTTGTCTCCCTGGCTGACCTGTCATGAATGGACTGAGAAAAAGTAAATACTTAACACAGGTTTTAGAAGAGCTATTTGGAAGATCGGTTGGTCTTGATTGGGCTTCTCACTGAATGCTCCCATGCATGGGCACTGAGAATGCCCATTCATAGCAAAGCCCATTAGCTCTTTTGATGCGGACGGAAAACTGCTGTAGCTTAACGAGGCAATCAACCATGAGAACCACAGTGCTGGAAAAGCTATTTTTTAAAAAGCACTAGGTTTTGTTTTATAAAACCAGAAGAATGAGATCCTAGTTGTTTTTGCAAGCCTTGAACCACTTATTTCGCCTCACTTGGTCTTTGTTCCCTCATTTGTAAAACGGGGAGGAGACAGGAGGGAAGTATGTTACCGTATTTGCCGGCATATAAGACGATTTTTTGGCCCTGAAAAATATGCCTCCAAGTGGGGGGTCATCTTATACGCCAGGTACACTTCAGATAGACTGCCCATAGTGCTTGCCCCGTGCCATAGTGGCCTCCCGATGCCCGCCCACTTCATTCCACATACCGTTCAGGCATCAGCAGCGCTGCTGGGTGTATGCTCGGCTGTTACGCGATTTTGCTGTTATGCGATTTTACCACACTCGCAAAATCGCACACCGCCGACCATACACCCAGTATGATAGCGCAAAATCGCGAATCGCGATACCATACTGGGTGTATGGTTGGCTGTGTGCGATTTTGCGAGTGTGGTAAATTCGGGTTACCGTATATTTCTTTACATATGCATTGAAGATTCGCGATTTTGCGCTATCATGGTGCCTGTTAGAATGTTGAAGAGCTCGCACTTGCGCACTAGTGAGGTCCCAGGGAGATGCTGATGCAAGGGTGGACCAGACTGCTATAGTGACAGGGCGGGCAAACAGGGAGCAGGGACCAATCAAATCAGGCTTTGTATACAGCCAACAGCCAACCACAATACTGCCCCATTGTACAGTACAGCATAGAAAATGTCGACCAGTCAAACCCCTATCATCCCTATCATGGCACCAAGATGTCGTTGATGAACTTTTAATATCAGATGATGAAGAGGAGTTTGAAGGCTTTTAAGGTGAAACTGTCACGCCAGCAAACTTGCTAGGGACTTGCCCGGCACTTGCTCTCTCCCTCTATTTGTTCTCTTACTTCTATCATTGACAGTCCCTCTAGGTTGTGGGCTGCTTGCCTGTGTTCCTGAGAAGCATCTACGGTACCAGTCTATAGAGTGTGTTTTCTTTAGTGAATTACCGGTATGTTTACCGGTAATAAACTTGCACTGTTTTATGTATATGTTTGATTACATACAGCCTTGTGACAGTTTTCCTGCATGTCATAAGCATTAGAATATAAATTAAAATGTTAAAATCAAATCTGATATTGTTTTACCTTTTATTTGGTGTGTGGAAGGTGTGCGGAAGAGGGGGTAGTCTTATACGGCGAGTATATAACAAACTCTGTATTTTGAGTGGAAATGTTAGGGGGTCGTCTTATATGCCCAGTCGTCTTATACGCCGGCAAATACGGTAATCTACCTCTAAGCTCACAGGGAGAGTAAAAAACTCTAGGATTGTGAGAATCCTACCGCTACACAAGCACTTTGGAACAATAATTATAGTAACAGCAGCTGCCCTGGCATAACACTGTGTCCAGGGAATTCTGCTGAGTGGCCTTCATGCAGCCCCAGGCGATGGGCCCTTGACAGCGAGGTGATACTCCTTTAACTGCCTTGCACCATCAGTTCTGTGGCCACCAGCTTTATTTTAATTTTTAGTTTTCTATTAATAAATCTCCATGAATTGAATTAAAAACCAAACCAACCAACTAAAAGCATGAATGTTTTAGCTTTAAGTGGAGAAAATTTCAATGTTTCCACCCACATCCACCCCCTTGTACCTTCTTGTGATCTTGGAGCTTCTCCCTCAGGACTTCTTGGTCACATTTTTCACAGTGGACTTTCCCAAGATGCTTCTGTCGAAAGTGATACTTCAGAGCCCTGGGACTGAGAAATCACTCCTGCAGCTTCACAGTTGAAGGTTTTAAGAGCCCACATCCTTTCCCAACGAAGTATTGGATTTAGATCCAATTAATGACTAAAACCAGAAGAGAAGCTAGTCCCTCAGTTAACTAGAATAAAGAAGATGCTATTTCTGGATGTGAACTTGTGCTTCATCGCACGAATGTTTGCTAAGAAACTTATCCCTCACTGCCATCCAATAGGACATCGTGACAGTATCTGTTTACTAGTGGATCAGCTGCTTCTAACCTGAGTTTATAAACATCAGGGTTTTAAAACCAATAAAAACAAATGCTAAATTGTGTGTGTAGGTATGTATGTATGCAAATTTTTCTAAAAAGGGTTTCACTAGACCACCAACTTACACCATACACAAAAATAAACTCAAAATGGATAAAGGACTTAAACATAAGGCAGGAAACCATAAAAATATTAGAGGAATCCACAGGCAGCAAAATCTCAGACATATGCTGAAGCAATATCTTTGCCGATACAACTCCTAGGGCAATGGAAACTAAAGAGAAAATAAACAAATAGGACTACATCAAAATAAAAAGCTTCTGTACAGCAAAAGAAACCATCAACAAAACAACAAGAAAGCCCACTGCTTGGGAAAACATATTTGCCAATGTTATCACTGATAAGGGTTTAATCTCCAACATTTACAGGGAACTCATAGAACTTAACAAAAGGAAGATAAACAATCCAATAAAAAAAATGGGCAATGGACCTAAATAGATACTTTTTGAAAGAGGACATACAGAAGGCCAAGAGACATATAAAAACATGCTCAAAGTCACTAATCATCCGAGAGATGCAAATCAAAACAACAAAGTGGTACCATCTCACACCTGCCAGAATGGCTATCATCAACAAATTAACAAATGACAAGTGCTGGCGAGGATGCAGAGAAAAAGGAACCCTCGTGCACTGCTGGTGGGAATGCAGACAGGTGTAGCCACTGTAGAGAACAGTGCTGGAAAAGCTATTTTGAGTTTCCTCAAAAAACTAAAAATGGAACTCCCATCTGACCCAGTGATCCCACTTCTAGGAATATATCCCAATAAATCAGAAACACCAATCAGAAAGGATATATGCACCCCTATGTTCATAGCAGCACAATTTGCCATAGCTAAGATTTGGAAACAGCCTAAATGCCCATCAGCAGATGAGTGGATTAGAAAACAATGGTACATCTACACAATGGTACTATGCTGCTCTTGTAAAAAAGAAGGAATTCTTACCATTTGCAACAGCATGGATGGAACTGGAGAGCATTATGCTAAGTGAAATAAGCCAGTTAGAGAAAGATAAATATCACATGATCTCACTCATTTGTGGAATATAATGAACAACATAAGCTAATGAACAAAAACAGATCCAGAGACAGAGAAGCATCGATCAGACCACCAAACCCCAAAGAGAATGTAGGGGAGGGTGGGGGTAAGGTGAAGAGATTAACCAAAGGACTCGTATGCATGTATATAAGCCTAATCAATGGACACAGACACCAGCGGTTGAGGGCACGAGTTGGGGGGTGGGGGGCAATGGGGGGGATAAGGACACATATGTAATACCTTAATTAATAAAGAAAAATAAAATAAATAAATAAAATAAAAAGAGTTTCAAATGGGTCTGTGACCTAAGAGATGTTCATCTCTGCTGATCTAGATATTACCTTTACTCAGGGACTCCCTCAGGGTCGTTGTTTCTTCCATTTTTATCACTCAATAAATTTTCCATTTTTGAGAAAATCATGAGTGATGATTTACACATAGCTTTTGAATTACTCTCTTGATATTTTTTAAAGTGATTAAGACACACAAAAAAGCATACATTTGTACCAAGAAACTCAGCCTGAAAGATGGTGACTCTAATCTCCAGCTGGCTGCTTCTGAAACTGTTTTTTTCTTGTTGCCAGGCAACTCTATTTGCATTTGTAATAACTTGTCTGAAGCTTAGAGCTCCTTCCTCAGAGGTAAAAATTGTGGGATTTGTAGCCACTAGTTTCTTAGCTAGTGATCAGATCCAATTTTCTAACGGCAGTCACTCGCCCATTATTTTGCAGTTACTGTAGCAAATGACCACAAACTTTAGTGGTTTAAACACATAAAATTTATCTTACAGTTCTATGGTCCAGAAGTCTGAGATGGGTTTCGCCAGTTATTCACAGCCTGGGCAAGGCTGCACCCCTCTCTGTAGGCTCCATAAAGTTCACTTCCTTCATTTTTGCAGCCTTTAGGGGGGACCCACATTCATTGGCTGGTGGCCCCCCTCCTTGATCTTCAAAACCAACAAAAACAAGTGAAGTCCTACTCACCTGGCATCACTTTGATCTCCTCTTCTGTCTCCTTCCTCTTTTAAGGACCCTTTCGATGCTATTGGGCCCAGCTAGAAAACCCAGGATAATCTCCTAATTTAAAGGTCAACTAATCAACAACCTTAATGCTATCTGCAAACTTCCAGCACAGTGTTGCATACAAATAGTGAGCATAGACATACTTGTCTTGTTCCTGGTCTTAGGAGGAAATCTTCCAATATTCACCATTAGGAGTGATGATATTAGCTATGGGTTTCTCATGCATGTCCTTTAGCAGATTGAGGAAGTTCTCTTCCGTTCCTTCTTTGTTGTGTGTTTTATCATAAAAGTGTATTTTTTTTTATCAGATGCTTTCCTGCATCTGCTATGATCATGTTGTTTTTATTTTGTATTCTACGATGTATCCTTGATATGATGTGTTATATTAACTGATTTTTTAATATTAAACCAACCTTGCATTCCTGGTATAAATTCCACTTGGTCATGATGGATAAGCATTTATATATGTTGTTGGATTGAGTTTGCTAGTCTTTAGTTGAAGATTTTTGCATCAACATTTATAAGATATTGGTTTGTAGTTTCCTTTTCTTGTGATGTCTTCTGCCTCTACTATTTTCTAGGTACAGAAATTATTTCCTATCAGTAGTAGGCAAGGGGATAAAAGTGATACACATGGAGTTGAGGAACTGGGCAGCTCCAGACATTTGAGATGTTAGAAGCTTTAATCCACCTGCTTCTCTCCACTTCATCTTCAGTCACTGGCGGGCCTGCATGAGGCAAGGGAGAGGCTCCACTGCTCCAGGATGTTTCTCACTCTCCCACGAGGGTCTTCCCAAACAGACCATCAGTGTGCATGGAGCATCAATAAGCAGAGTATTCTAAATCATGAAGCACCTGTCTCAAAATGGTATCACCTTGAACCAACACTTGTGAAGACTAGAGCTGCAAATATCACAGAGAGGTTTGCCAGACTGCCTTTTCCCACGGAAGTCCAGTGCCCAATACTATCAAATACTCACCCCTCTTACTAAATTTGTCTGGTCTGAATGCCCCTTTGATCTTTTTCTGACAACCATCTGCAGAGCTTGCCTGGTAAGGAGTGAAAGGACATTTTCCTGGAGCAGCTGTCGGCTGAGAAGGCTGAGCTATAGTTCTCTTCTGTGCACTTGGGGTAATGTCTCTTGAGACCACACTTCCTGGTGGACCAACAGTCATGACGTCAGCCTCAGTCTGGGGTGAACAGGCTTGTGGGCTCATTCAGGAAGGTAAACATGCAACACGCATGAGGACTAGATTCATCCTGCCTACCCCACACGGACCCTGCACTGATCCTACAGGAGATTCTTGCCTGCAGGGACTTGGCACTACTTTTCCTCTCCTGGGATGAGAGGGCCTCCAACCAAGCCCATGTACTGCCTCCTCCTGGCTGCCCTGGGAAAGTACCACCTTCCAGAGTTCCTGCTGCAGCAAGTCTTACTCAGGGACAACTAAACTTCCTGGGTGGTCATTGAAGATTTCAAGGCTGCCTAAATTGACAACTTTACAGGAAGTAAATTAACATTTTGCCTCTTATCATTCACTTAGAAAGTAATACTTGCGTGGTTACTCGGTGAGGATCAAAGCCCTCTATTCCCAATCAGTGACACAAGCATTAAATGTGGGCACTTAAGCAGCATCTGTTGCAAGGCCCCCATTCCTCACATTGCGCTGCACATCCAAGTGAGCCAACAAAGAATTGTGGCTGGGGAATGAGTGCCCAACCCCAGCCCACTCAAGGCAGTTGCTATTATGAAGTGGCTGCAGCACCACCAGCCTCGTAGCTTACAACCTCCCACTGTGACACCCTTTACTTCTGTTCCTCATAAACCAAATGCCCTCAATGATCTACCACCCACCACGCAGGCAGTGTTTATAAAACCCAGGTGGCATTCTCCCAGCTGCAGCCAGCTGCTCACATTACAGTCAAACTTCATGGACCCACCTAGCACAGGGCCTGGGGAATAGTAGAGGATTGCAAATATTTATTGAATGAATGACCCATGAAAAACATCTTAAAAGTATGGCCTAGCTTCCTTCTCCTACTGGTTCAATTTATGGCTGTTTTTCTCTCACCCAAAGCCAGGATGTGCTCAGATACTATAAGCCAATTTTCATATTAGGTTAGAAAAACATAGTTAGGAGGAAATTGGTTATCAACCTAAAGAGGTACATAGTTCCCTTTTATGAGAACAATGTGTTTCTTTGAAATGAACAGTTGATAAGCTGCCTGGAGTGAGGGGTGAGACTCCAAGGAAGATGTCCAAATAGCAAAAGGCCACAGATTGGTCCTAAACCAGGGGGCCAGCTGCTAACTACAGGCCATTGGTCTCACTGAGTTCCTGGTGCACTTGGCCATGTGCATCTGGATGTAGGAGACATTTCAAGTTCAGGGGAATATCTAGGAGCAAGAATGAGCAGTCAGCAAGGCGTGTGCGTGCACACTTGGGATAAAATAGGCAGGTGAACAGATCCCCCAGAAATGGTGAGATAAAAGGCTCTGGAGAAGGAAAATGTTAAGTGAAGATGAAGCTTGTTGTAGCATGTGAGAGTAACTTCCCTCTCACACTCCCCTCTGTGAGTTTCAATGACTTTTCTGTTGAAAAGCAGGAAAGGACAGCAGTCTGCACCCATGGTCTAGGAGAGCGATTTTCAATCAGTGTGCCTCAGCTCACTGCTGTGCCACAAGAATTTTAAAAACATGCCATCCACACCTGCCTATTTAATCAGGGGCACTGACCTCTTTTCCCTCAGATTGTCAAATAAAAAAATAAAACAATAGCCAACACAACAATAGCCCATCTGGTGTTAATAGTTTCTCCCTATTTTTTGTCAGATCGGCAAAAAGTATGCTTTTTGGTGTGCCGCAGAATTTTAGTCATCAGTTTCTGTGTGCCATGAGATGAAAAGGTTAAAATCTCTGGTCTGGATTCTATGGCCTACCTGAGGACAGAGGACCCATCTCGGGCTGACTTCAACCACTTTAGAAAAATGGTTCATTTCACCTTCTACCTGTAGTTGTTGGATATTTATGTTCCTTCCATCCATTACAGCACATTACTCACCAATAACCCACCACCCTCCTTCCTGAAGTCCCCTTTGGGGTGAGAGAAGTCTGTCTAAACCTCCCTGACATGAGTTATCGTCCATCTGAGACAGGCACTTCAACACAACCTACTCCGTCTACTAGTGAGCATACAGGAAAGACCACTCTTTTGGGATTACAATATCTAGATGATTCACACCATCAAGTTTAAAAGTTAAATGTTGGGACAGTTTAATTTAGCTTTACAGTCCACATTAAAATAATGAAACACTTTTGATAGTACATTCTAATCCTCGTGTCTTCAAGGAAACAGTCTCCTGCAGGTAACTGCACATCATTAGGCTCAAAGGTAATACTCACAAATTGTTTCTACTACAAACACATACACAAACTTAACATGTGACATTATGGAGGCCTGAGGTAAAGCACAACCTCTGGTGCCCTCGCTTTCTCTGTAAACTGAGCGAGTTGGACTAGGTCTTTTGCAGGGTTCCTTCTAGCACTCACAGAGAGCCTACATTTGGCCAATTTCTCAGTGTCATAGATCTAGGCAATGTTTTCTAGCTAGAAGTGCGACTTGGACACGTGTGATTCTTTTGCATATTTCAGGCAAATAAATGGAAAGGAAAGGAGTATTTACCAAGCACCTGTGAAGTACCAGGTCTTTCTCATAGACCTAATTCCTCATGTTTTTACTGCAAGGTGTATAGTATTACCCCTGCTGCAGATTAGTCAGGTCCAGGGCTTTTCCCTGATAACAACCAATGTCCCTTCACCTTCAACTTAAGATAGTGAGTGTTCCCTGGTTTCACTGGCTTAAGAAGTTATGTCTTAGATTTATTTAGGAATTTACGATAATTATTACTGCATCAATTGGCTACTCAAGTGACATGAGTATTTCCAAGAATCACATCAGCTACAGAGTAAATAATTGCCCTAGATGGAGTTCATCTGTTACTGAGCACCCGTTCCATGCATCCACTGAATGTTTTAATCCCCACTCCCCACCCCAGGGGACATCTGGCTATGTCTGGAGACATTTTTAGTTGTCACACTCGGGGCTGGGGGTTGTTATTTGCATTAGAGGCCAGGGATGCTGCTAATCATCACACAAGGCACAGGAGCCCAAAATGTCACAGTGTGAGAAACCTTGAGTCAACGCGCGGCAAGGATACTGGGGTACTGGTAAGGTAGGAAACAAGTTATGAAAGACAATAAAATATGGTCGTTGTCCTGGTAGAGCTCATAATCTGAGACAATACCTCCTTTATATACAGGGGTGGGCAAAAGTAGGTTAAATTATCAGCCATCATTACCTAAAAGATAAATCATAATTGAGGATACAAAATAACAATAAGACAAATAATACAAATAAGTAATACAATAATAAATAATACCAGAATAAACTATTTTTCACATACTCACAATTGTGAACCTATGTTTGCCCACCCCTGTAAGTTTTTTTCATCCAAATAGTCCACACAATATTTATATTTAAATACTTTTATTTTCATTTCACACAAAAAGCAACAGTGTTTGCAGTACACATGCCTTTCAGTCAGTGCTGGTCATATGCAAAACAAGTTATCAGAAGTATAAAGAAAAATAAGCTTTTTCCCTTTACAAGTAATACAACACAATTTGCATATATAATGTTATACACACACACACACACACACACACACACACACACACATATTTTCAAAAACTTCCACAAAAGACAGATTATGATATAAATTTAGAATTCCACCCACAAGCTCAGATTCTAGGAATTGGAGATCTCCATAGGTGTTTTAATACAAAAATGTAATACCTTTACAAGTTTCCAAGTAATTGCTTTTCAAAGTGTTTGAAAGAGACTATTCTTTACAGCGACATAGAACACTTGGCTTGAGTCAAGACAGCTGTAAGACTAAGTTTTGTCTTAATGTGAGTTTTGTTGATTAATGCAAATGCTCCTATTATTTTGGAATTCTTATTTTACACACACGCACGCACACACTGGTGTATTATTGTACTAATGGTTTATATAGTTCAACTTCTGGAGCATTTCAGTCAGCTAAGCCATGACCTTTACTTTCTTTGAAGTTTTTTAAATTAAAAGCTGTTCAGAAATATCACTACCATGACTAACTCTAAAAAGGTGCCCCTTCTTTTTTATTTATGATCAAAGTTAAATGTGTCATGAATAAGCTCTTGTTTTTTTTCTACAACAGCAGGTATAAGTAACAGCAAAGTGTAGGCTAATTTTCAACACTAGAGCCTGAGAGTTTGATGTGATAAATAAAATCTCTGAAATTTTTCTAGGAGTCCTAATACTCAATGTTTCTAAAAATGTAATACCAATATGGCAACTCTTCAGCATTATATTCATTATAAATTGCACAATAAACCAATGATGCTCAGAAGCGTGAAGGAAGGAAGCAAGGGAGGAAGAAAGGGAGGAAGAGAGGGACAGAGGGTGGACTTTACACATGTGTTTTCTTTGATACAGACAAATGTGGAGTCATATTTACTTTGTGGTGGATGAAGAGACGATGTGATATATGCTTGAGAATGGTGAAAGCAAACATACAGGTCTGAATGTATGAAATATATGCAAAAGCATACAGCTAATGAGGCAACACTGGCTGACATTTTCCAGTGCACTTGAAGAGAACATCTAATGGTATAGGCACTGAAGAAAAAAGGAAGGAAGAACAGGAATGATCCAGCTAGTGGAGAACTGAGGAGGAAGGTGTCGCCACACAGAAGAGCTCTGGGTAGGAAAGGACCAACTTGCCCTTCCACATACACGTGGGTGCTGAAAGATAGAAGGGCTTGTCCCACAAATTATTTTTGGGTTAGTTTTTGGGCCCATTTTTTCATTCACCAGAACCATGGCAATAACTCAAAAGTTTCATTCCAAAAACCAAAATAATTTTTACTGGGTACACAAGAAAATGCTATTGATGGACTGCAACAGACTTCTGTAGATGAATAGGATTCCAGACTTAAAAGAAGCTACTCTTAAGGCACTTTTATTGGCTGACCAGTCACTAAAGATTAACCAGCAATAAACTTTAAACATACTTTCACTTAGTACTATCCTCTTGCCTTTCTGGGATTTCTAATGTTCAGGTCCCTTCTCACCATTTCATTCAGTTTGAATGAAAGTAGGAAAAGCGGAAACTGATTAGCCATGTCCAAGTGTCTTCTCCCATCTTATTGGCTACGTGCCCATTGCCATTAGTGACATCACCACAATGCAATGCCCACAAGTCAGAGGCAGGGACTTGGTGAAACTTTATTTTTGTTAGGTGTACTCAGAGCTCTTCAAGGGACTAAGTAGTAAAGGAAAATTATTAGAAAAAAAGCAAATTCTGTATATCTGTGTATATTTACATCTTTAAAGGCATACATGCTGGAAAATAAAACAAACTAACCACAAAAAAAAATTATACTAGCTACAGCTAACTGAGGAAATCTGTGGGAAAGGAGGAAATAATGTGTCAATTTATGAAACTCAATTTTCATTAGGCCCCTCCATAGCCATGCAAAGGACTAAATACAAATGAAATAACAAAGAAATAAAAACATATTTATATGTATTAAAAATATTCGCCTGCTGAAAATATAAATCTCTCCAAAAGAAACAAGTCAGTAAACAACACACAACTATTCTAGTCACTATTGCCTACACAGGCAATAAGGGGCCGGGGAGGGGAGATCTGTCATACACCGATCCTCAGTTTTCATTTGTACCTATACATTCATGCAAAGGTCTAGGTACAAAATCAGTAATATGTACATATATATATTAATGTTCATACCCCGCCTTTTCCCCCAACCCTACCCACCCAAATAATCCCTCCCCCTAAAAACCAAACCCAAATTATAAAACTATTGCCTGTGCCGGCAGTGAGGGAAGGGGAGTAGAGGAGATTTATCATAGGTTTGGACCTCCATGTTTCATTATGTACCTAGGGTCCCAGGAAAGGACTGAGTACTAAATGAAATAATACACAAATGTAGCAAATACTTATATACAAGAAAAATGCACACACACACACACACACACACACACACCACCCCCTTATCCCTCCAAAAAAGCACCCAAACATCTATTCTTCTACCATTGCCCACCAGGCAATGATGGAAGGGGTATAGGGAAGATATTTCATAGAATCAACCTAAACTTTCATTAAGTACCTTAACAGTCATGCAAAGAACTCGATTCAATATGAAGTGAACAAAGAGGCAAAACATTTATATGCAATTAAAAATTTACATATCTTGCCCAAGAGGCCAGTTCCCTGTTAAAATCTCAAACAATAAGCAAAAAAAACACACAAAAAAACAACAAACAAAAACAAAACCCAAACCCTACAGTATTCTCATGAACACAGGCTATAGGGTAAGGGAGAAAATATTTACTACACCTCTGGATCTGGGTCTCTGCATTACATTTGATATCTACAAGTCCAAACAGAAAACTGGGTTTGGGGAGAAAGAACAAAAAACCCAGCAAACATTTACACACACACACACACACACACACACAGCCAACCCAGAAATCTCCCAAACCTCTGAACAACTATAACACTAGTCATTGCCTCGACAGGCAATAAGGGAAGGGGAGAAGAGGAGGTTTTTTTTTCATAGAATGAACCTTAATTTTCACCATGTACCTAAGTTGTTCTTGGAAAGGTCTAGGTACAAAATAAAATAACAAAAAAGAGCAAAAACATTTATATACATTTTTTAAAGTACATATTACCACCATCCCAGGGGAAGGAGTGGTAGAGTAAAAAAATAATCTAGGCTACTCTAAAACTATTGCCCACAGAGGCAATAAGGAAAGGGGAAAAGAGGAGATTTTCATACATCCGGACCTCCACGTCTCATTCGGTACCTACACGTCCAAGTAAGGGACGGGGTACAGAATGCACTAACACAACACAGTAACAAACACTATATACAGTTGTTAAAAGGATATATCCAGCCCTTAGTCCCTTCCCACCCCCCAAAACTTCAAAAAAACACAAACTACTTTAAAATTGTTGCCTACAGAGATAAAAAGGGAAAGGGAGAATAGGAGATTGCTATACATCCATGGTTCATTAGGAACCTACATGTCCAAGTGAAGGATTGGTGCCCAATGAAAACGATAATAAGAAAGTACAAAGCATTTATCCCAATAACCAGAAAAGAACCCTGAAACCAACCAAGTACTAATAGCCATTGACCACTAGGGCAATATGAAAAGGGGAGAAGAGGGACTCATACATCCGGACCTCCATGAGTTATTAGGTACTTTCCAGTATGGGCAACCAATGAAATAATACAACACAGTAGTAAAAACAGGTATATACAGTAAGTACACATCCCTGCCCATCTTTCCTTGCCCCACCCCCCCCCACACACCCACACACACAACACGAATTTCGTGCACCAGGCCCCTAGTTTATTTTAATAAAAAACTTGCGGAGTAGCTCATGTTGGCAAGTCTTCAGAGGGGAAGCCTAAGGAAGGTTGACTAGTAGGGACTATGCTGAACTACTGATAAACTAAAGTTCTAAAAAACTTTGCTGGGCCCGCCCCCCCCCCCAAACCCACTCCAACAACTACACTACTAGCCATTGCCCACATAGGCAATAAGGGAAGGGGACCAGAGGAGACTGTCATACATCTGACCTCCACATGTCATTGGGTACTTAAATGTCCTATGAGAAGGACATTGTACGAAATGAATTAATAGTACAAAGTGGTAGCAAATTTATTTATATACAGTAAGTACATACCCCATTCTCTCCTACACCACAATACAAAGCAAACTACTCTATCAGTTACTGTCCAAAGAGGCAATAAGGAAAAAAAAATCTGTCATTCTCTGAACCTGTTTCATTAAGTATATAATGCATCCAAGCAAAAGAACATTTATAAAATGAAAAATAAATAAGTAGCATAACATTATGTACACCTGAAAGAATGATATACATCTCCCCCTACACCTAAGCCTAGATCAAAACAACAGCAACCACTACTCTATTAGCTATTGTCCATGCAGGCAACAAGGAAAGGGGTAAACGGGACATCTGTCCGACTTCTGGATCTCCACGCTTCATTATCCATGAGAAGCATGAACGAAATACAAAATGAAGCAACACCCACAAAATAGCAGCAAAAACATTTTGTACACGTTTTTAAAAGACCATACTCTGCTCACCTCTCAATATCACCACCTCCTTTCAAAAAAGGAAATAAAAATCTACTCTAGAGCTGTTGCCCACACAGACACTATGGGAAGGCAGAAGAGATTTTCATGGATAATATTTCACTTTTCATCAGGACAAAATATACAAAATGAAAGGATATAAAAACACATCAAAACCACCTATGTACATATTTAAAGTATATACCCCCAAAAAGCCACTGAAAGAAATCAGTCAACACTACTCTACTAGCGATTGCCCACGCCGGCAATAAGGGAAAGGGAGAAGAGGAGATTTATCATACTTCTGGACCTCCACTTTTCATTTGGTACTTACTTGCCAATACAGAGAATGAAGCACACAATACAAGACTGCAAAAACCAGCAAAATTATATACAGTATTTTAAAAAATAAAAATGGGGCTGAGGGGAAGCTCTTTAAAAAGAGAATTAATTCCAATAAAAACACTAAAAACAAAGGCAAAGGGGAGAAGAAGAGCTACCTCATACCTAGGAAATTCAGGTCTTATTCTGCAAACTTAGCCCAGGAACTGCTATGCTTGGTGATGATACATCTCCTGAGATGCATAGGCCTTCCCTGCAGCCCCATGAAATGCAAAGGCATTATGGGAATGGTCAGCAATCTGACTGCAGATTATGGTTCCAGGTGCTTTGGTCTGAGTAGAATGTTTTTAAAATCCAACTCGGTAACAGGCTATCAGTAATCCAACAAACTCAGCACTTAATTTTCATTTCTTACTGTACAATACTCAGAAAGCATTCTATTCTGTACCCAGTAAGACTGATGCAGCTCAACATCCTCCATGTACCCAGGGCTCTTCTGCCAGCTCTTTTGTTCCTACAATGGACAAGTACAATAAAATGAAAACATGAATGGCAAAGAATATTAGAGTCAAGTGGAACTTGTGATAGCAAGAAAGTTCATGAACACTGAAACAACGGCAGAGAACACTTAAATTCACTTAAAGAGATTTATGTAAATCAGTTAGATGAAAGAAGGTGCAGGCTTATGGTAGAGGCTGACACTCCTTGCAGTTTAATACTTCCAATCACTTGATATTAACAGAACAAACTGGACTCCTTGGATTTCTCCTTTCATAGCCTAAGTTTTGTGTTCCCACAACTCCAGATTTTCCATTCCTAAGGATCAAGATATGTCTTTGACATTACATTCAAGCAGATGTCTCTCTGCAATGAATATAATACTTGTCACAAACAATTGTATCATGGACCTATGTGCTTATATAAAAAAGCAAACTGTGGCTAACTGCTGTGCTTCAGTCTACTTGACTTCTCAGAAATTCAGTGGCCAAGATAAAGTTTTGGGGGAAAAACTTCAAAAGCTACAATTATACTTACTATACTACATGTTTTACCTATTACTTAACCTTATGTTCCTGATTTAGGTTAATTTTTAGATGTCTCATATATATTGATTAGCATAACAATGAAAATTATGGAATTCTGTGGGAAAACTTGAGGTAAGACCTAATAAAACTGCAAATAGTCTGAGGTGAGGCCCACAAACACAACTATAAATAGTAGGGATCCAGTTTCATGGGAATGAACGGCTTTTGAGTACAAAGATAGCAATGGTATATGAGTTACCTCTTTCTTAGCTGAAGTTTTGATAAGGTTTTACTTATAATAATAACACACACCCCCATACCACACACACACTCTCACAGGAAAAAATGATATAATTCAGGACAACATCTGCCATATGCAGTTAACACATGATACAGGAGCCATGTGAAGATGGACAGATAAAACTGAAGCATCTTAACTGAATTTGAGAAGTAGCAAAATTTAAACTCTGTATCAAAGTGGAATTTAGTAATATAACATGGTAAAAAAACAACAATCCAGCAACAACAAAAAAACCTCAAAAGTTTAATATTTTTTCCCACTCTAAAAATATAAAAACTCACTAACTTTCACTATCAACTAAATTATCATTCATTTACTGAAGCACAAGAGGAATAAAAACCTACAATTACCCCAGTTTCAATAAGACATCTTTAGATGATGCTGTGATTCTCAGGATATAATGTTTTCTATTCTAAAACAGACAGATAAATATTTAGAAAAGACTAAATTGGGTGAAAACATACTAGGAGTAAAGAAAGCTATATTTCAGCTTGCCAGCCTTTTAAATTTTGTTATATAAAAATATTTTCATAAAATAAAATATAGTTTTATACACAATCCCACGTTTTCACTTTACACTTGCTGAATAAAAAAAGGTGACCATTCCCATTGTCTGATTCTGTGGAGTGTTTTTAAGTGCTTGAAAATGGGTAATTATCCTCTTTTTACAAATATGTTTTTAAACACAATATAAAGTACAAGAATTATTTGGAAGCTTTTCTCCTAAGAATCAAAGAAACACCATAATCTAAATATAAGTCTGCAGAACTCACAAAATTCAAGTACAGTATTTCTCCTTTAGAAGGAGTAAAAATGCCATACAGTTTTGGATTTCTCCTCCCTTCCTTCCTTCCTTTCTTTTCCTTCCTTCCTGTTCTTTCTTTCTTTCTTTCTTTCTTTCTTTCTTTCTTTCTTTCTTTCTTCTCTCTCTCTCTCTCTCTCTCTCTCGACATTCCCTTTAATTTGCTAGTTTGGCCATGGTAAAATAAAACTATGATTTTTCAACTAAAGGAAAGTACTGTATTTGATAGTGGGGAAAAATTCAAAGCCCACCATATTCCATATGAATCAAGTTACTCCTTTCTCACATTCTCTCATTCCTTTAAGGTACTATGGTGAACTTCAAATAAAAATGTTCAATTTCTCCAAGGCCCTACTTTAAAATGTTTCTTATGTGCTACTTTATCATATAAAATGAAAAACCCACCCATGGGTATGATTCAGAGAGAAAGTGTCTAAAATCTATCATGCCAAAAGATATATAAAAACAACCTATATTTTTAGTAACAGTGATAAAGTAATGATGAAAGACACCAGTATAACAAAATGTTTGCCATAACTGTGAAAATACTTATTTATATAAAGTATATTTAGGGCAGGGAATGGTAGAGGTGTATAGATATGGAGAATATCGAAACTTAAGAATAAAATAATTATAATTAAAGCTATCTTAGTTTGAAACATTTTCCTAAAAGATGAAAAAGAAAATGTTAAACATTGGGAAAATATAATCTTTTGGCCTTGTTATTTAGCTTTTTAATATAACAAAAATTTAAAAATTCTGTAGCACCTAGCTATTTTGCAGAAAAAAAATATAATAGTTATAGATCTTATTTAAAAATTTTCCAGGAAATAAATGATTAATCAAAACCCCAAATCAAAGTAGATCTGCACACCTGAGATGAGCTCTCTACAGTTGCATGCTTCATCCACTTCACTGATTGCCATACTTTTTGAAGTGTTACCACATTCAACAACTCTATCAACAAGAAGCAACAAATGGCTCACAAACCAGCAGCCTGCAACAATGGCTGGCGGCTCCCATGGTAGGTCTTTCCTTGTTTCACTGGGCCAGTACTTTACCGATACTGAGAAATAGAACAGAATTCCAAGCCATTTTATTCCCCATTTGGGTATCTTCAAAGTATACACATTACTTGTTGTTTTTGTAGATGGTTGGCATATAAGTGAATGTAATTTTGTAATAAATAACTACGTACTGCCCAAAGATGTTTCAGAAAGACCGATGGACCCTGCGCGAACTACAGCTCCTAAGAGTGCAAACAACTCAGCAGCGATCCTTGGCTTCACCTTGTCTTTTGCAAAAGTTAACAAGCAGAGCCCAAGTTAACGAGCTCTCTGACGGGTGACAAAATGAGGTGCAGCTGTGCATGCTACAGCCACCACGTCAGCGTCTGAAGGTTCTTCTCCATCCACTGGATATTCAGCTGAATGACTTCCAAAGCCTCCTGGACACAACGAAGCTGAAAGGTTGCCTCTGACTGATTTTCAAAGAATGCCTGGACCTGTAAGTTGCACACAGAAATATTTCAAAAGAAGAAAATTACAGTTAATCTCAGGTAACTCTGAATACCCTTTTCAAATAAACTTTCACTTAGTTCTGGCTGTGTTGATGTCTTAAAAGTAGAGACAAAAAGTATTTTAATATTCAGGGTAGTTATATCAAGTTACTAATCAAGTATGGTTAAACTGAGGTAATTTTAAAAACGCATTCTCCCTACTCGCATAAGGATGAGTTTTTCAAATATAACTTCAAATAGCCAAGTAATAGTAAGTGAGATAAGACAAAGTCTAAAGTTAGGCGTGGTGCCCAACTTTTACCCTTGAAGTTGCATTCTTCACAACAACCTCATTACCACTTAGAAACTTGGCATATACTGGTCTTAATTACAAAATTATTTGTGTCAAGGAGACAAGGGGATATTGTTGAGAATGGAATCAGAGTTTTTCCTCACCGGAATTGTTTCTCATTGCTGTATATCCACCCTTTAGACGCAATCCCAATGCAGAATCATTAGCATTGATGAAGGCAGAGGAGGGACAGGAATTGGCATGAAAAGCCACCATCTGACTTAAACTGAGCAGCCTGAGAGGAAAGGTATACCCCATCTCCGTTAGCAGCATTTTATACAACTAACCTCCGACAAATGTGCCTTCGTTGAAAACAGGTGAGTTGATCCAGCAACAATACTTTGTATGGTATAGGAACCCAGATGGAACCTGCAGAAACACAAATACAAGAGCAAAAAGAGCAAAAAGTGAGGCAGCTGTTGGTAAGCTAAGTTCCTGAGTGCAAAGGAAATGCTTCCTGAGAGCTACGTATGCCAAGGCAGAGTCGCGTCCGTCTGCTGGGAACTGCAGCTCCAGAAGTCGGGAGAAGGCCTACATGCACTTACTGCCTGTGGGAAGGAAAGGTGGGCACAAAAGGCAGGAGCTGGCAATACCCAGATAAATTATTAACCCATTTGAAATCATAGCAAACATCCTGAAATCTAATTATTGCTTTAAAAGAAAAAAACCCTATCTGTGCTGTTTACCTGGGTGTGAGTTCTGAACTGATCCCTTGGCAATGAAGAGGCATTTTTCAACACACATAACTAAACTGCTCTTCTGATTTAGCCCGTGCCCATGCTAAGCTAAGTGACCTGGAGTCGGGCATGGCTAGGCTTGATTAGTACCCAAATGTGATTCACATTATGGAATTATGCTTACAAATGTGAAAATTTCTGAGTGTTTTGGTTAAATGTTACTGACGCATTTTCCTCTCACAGCAAATCATAAGGCCTGTGAACCAATAGTTGATTGGGAGTAGTTTTCAAGTGCAGAGACTGGAAACACTAGGATCTGGAATTCTGAGACACTTACTTCTGTACAAGCTTGTTCCAGTTCTCTTTGACGAAATCCCATGCCAGTAGGTGTCCAGGGAAATGTCGGCCCACTGTTCTTATGACAAATGACAGCTTTTGTGTTCGGATGGTATCTCCACTGAGGCTAGTTTTCATTAACCTGAAAAGCGAACAGATTTAGCTTCCAAAATAACAATTCATGATGAAGTGATGACTGAACTTAGATTAGTGCTGATCTCCTAATTAAAGCTCTGTAGCAATTCAAGGGATATCACTTTTGGGTAAGTCTAAGATTGATCAATAGATTGAAAACTTGTCATTTTTTTAAAATGAAGAATTCACCAATGAGATAAGCACTTGAATATACTGTGACATAATAATACATACTTCTTGATATAGTAAAGACATTTGAGAAATAAACCCTGGTAGAATTTATAATTCTGAAGACTGATTTTTTTCCTATTAAAAACCTTAACAGAAAAAAAAATTGATTTTATTATAAGGTATATTATTACTCTTTAAAAACTGGGCTGTTTAAATAATATGAAAATGAAGACACATTTCAGGAATATACTCTTGATATTAATAGTTGTTACTTATTAATATTTCATATGTACCAGGTAATGTTTTAAATTGCTGACACAACAACACTTGAAAAAAGGTAATTATTACCTATGCCCACTCGGTAAGAAACCGAGGTTATGTAATTGCCCCAGTTACACTGCTAGTAAATACTGCAGCCTGGCATCTGCACACAAGCAGTTCTCATCTACTGCGCTATGAAATCTGTGTATACAGAGAAAACACATTTCCTCCCCAAAATGCAGCAATACTTTTAATAGAAAGAAAACCCAAGTGCTCATCAAGCTGTGATGGGTTAAACAAATTGATGGAGCCCTACTACGGAATACTATGCATCCATGCAAACAAATGAAGTAGGCTTCATGAACTGACATGGCAAATCTCAGAGAAGATCATTGGCTGAAAGGACCATCACAAAACACTGGGGATAGTATAAACTATCCTAATATATATAAAAAGCCAGGTGCCGTCACCACCGGACGGATGACCAAACAGCAGGCTAGGGAGCTGAGGGAGTGGGAGCTGTGGGCCCAAATGACCGAAGGGCAGGTCCGGCTCTCACTGCGTGGCGGACCGGGGCTGTGGAGGCTGAGGAGCCTCGCAGAGCAGGGGGCTGTGAGCATGGAGCTTCCCGGGGTGGCAGAGGTGGAGAAGCATTGCGGGGCAGGGGCGGTGGACTCGAGGTGGAGGAGCGGGGCGGGGGTGGCTGAGGTGGAGGAGCGTCACAGGGCGGTGGAGGCGAGGCAGGGGCAGTGATCGTGGAGCTTCGCGGAGCAGTGAAGGAGTGTCACAGGGCAGGGGCGGCTGACACCAAGGAGCCTCGCAGGGCGGGGGCTGTGAGCGTGAAGGTTCAGGAGTCAGGGGCCATGGAGATGGAGGTGCGATGCTGGGGGGCGGACATGGCCCTGGTTGCAGCTAGGCCTAGGGATTCTAACTGCGCACGATTTAATCATGCGTCGGGCCTCTAGTGTTGATATATAAATATACAGACCAGGATTGACACTGTTAGCAGAGAGAACAAGAATGGAAGTAAGGATCATATGAGAGAATCATATGAGATACTTTCATGTTTTATTCCATTTTCTTAGATATTGTTTAAATACTTTATAATGGGAATTCATTAGTGTGTTATTTGTTTAAAACAAAATTATTACCAATTTAGAATTAACTTTTCTCTGTTTGCTTGGATCAGAGGCTGGCTACTACATTAGGGAAAATAATTATTTACAGCGCATCCTTTGGAAAGTAGGTGTGGGCCGGTGCTGATGACATCTCTGGGACACTCTTAGGATTTATCTGAGTACATTTATACAAGAGAAGCAGTGACACATCAATGCCTCCCTCTGACCTTCCCAGCGCTGACCCTCAAGCTTCTTCCATATTTCCTTTGGATCCCGGTGCTCCTCTGCCCCACCACTGCTGGCTCACTGCCCTTCTTTCGCCTGTGAAACTCCCATTTCCAGGTTTTTTCAGGTCAACATTAGAAAGGAAAGGTCTGACAAGTTCATATGAAAGTAGAGCCTGTACGCCTTTACATAATACCTTTTTCTGTAGTGTTTGCATTATCAAAATGACAGCTTGGACAGAGCAATGCCTTGACCAGGAGAATGAAGCACTAACTGTGGAATGAAGACAACAAGCCAAGGGGGCGAAGCCATGTTTAAGCAGAAAGTAGGTGGGTGCTGGGATTCTGGGCAAAGCACCTTCTGCCTATCGGTCCAGTTCCTGAGCTGAAAGCCAGCACATGCGGGCTCCTTACCCCATTGCCCAAGTCAGGTCTGGCCTGCGAGTAAAAGGAGGAAAAGGGAGATCCCAGAGGAAATGAGCTCTCCGCCCGTGCAGCACAATGCTTTCATACTTTTGGCTTCTACATGTCCTATTCCTTGGTTGGTTTCATACCAGTAAAGTTTCCGTACATCCTCTGAGCTGGCAAGAGCTTCAAGTATTTTATTCTTCTCTGCTTCAGAGCCTATAGAGATGTACTTGCTTAAGAGGAACGACCAGCCGCTCTCAGTCCTTGCTCCGACTTTGAACACAGCAGTCATGACATCAGTAGGTAGGCTGTAAGAGAGGTTCTCAAATGTGAGGACAAAAACATCCTAAATTCAAAGGTAAGGGAATGACTAGTGGTGATGTTTTAGGGGTCAGAGCAGAGCAGTACAAAAGAGTCTTCACTGTACAACTAACCAATAGTGAAAAAAATAGTTAATTTAGTGGCTGCTACTTTCCTAGTTGGTGGGACCAGAAGAAATATGACTTCAATTTAATACAATAACTATTTGCTGAGCATCCACAAAGAACCAAGCAGGTGACTGGCTGGATAATGGAGAGGGGAAGAAAGAGACACAGTCTCTGCCTCTAGGAACTCGCAGGCTATCACGAAGTACAGAACAAGAAATATATTCATTACAATACAGTGTGTTAAGTTCCATGGTAGAAATATGGAGCGAGGGATGAGAAGAGGGGAGGGAACAGTTTTCTGCCATTATTAAAATCTCCTTATCTGATGCTTGAATCTTTTTCCATAATGCCCAATAGGGAACCTAGAGAGAACCGATCATCATCAAACTGTTTTTACTAATTGCTAACTCCACCTGCTATGTTTTATTCCTAAATTAAAAGAGACTCTTTGACACCTCACACCCATTAGGATGGTTGCTATAAAACACACACAGACAGCCACACACACACAAACCAAAAATAACAAGTTTTGGTGAGGATGTGGCGAAATTGGAAGGAACCCTTGTGCACTGTTGGCGGGAATGTAAAATGGTGTAGTTGCTATGGGAAATAGTATGTCAGTTTCTCAAAATATTAAAAATAGAACGACCATATGATCCAGCAATCCTACTTCTGGGTATATATTTGAAATAAAGGAAAGCAGGGCTTCAAAAACATATATGTACGTCCATGTTCATAGCAGCATTATTGGTAAGAGCCAAAAGGTGGAACCCAAATGCCTATCAGTGAACGAAGGGGTAAGCAAAATGTGGTATATGCATACAATGGACTGATTATTCAGCCTTAAAAAGGAAGAAAATTCTGACACATACCACAACATGGATGAAGCCTGAGGACATGTTAAGTGAAACAAGCCAGTCACAGAAAAACAAATACTGTATGATTTCACATAAATGAGGTATTTAGAGCAGTAAAAACTCATAAAATAGAAAGGAGAACGGTAGTTTCCACGGGCTTGGGGAAAAGGGAAGGCGGGGACTTATTTGGGTAAGAAGTTTCAGTTTTGCAAGATAAAGTTCTGGAGATTTGTTGCACAACGAGGTGAATATGCTTATACTACCAACTTGTACATTTAAAATTTCTTAAGATAGGAAATTTTACGTTACATGTAATTTGCCACAAGAAAAAAAAGTCTTATTTGAGAACATAAGTGCCTAGAATTCACACACATTAACACTCAGTTTTATAACATGTAGATCCAGGATGAAAAGATCCTGCTTTTAGTACATGATGTGAAGTAAAGATGAGGAAGAGAGTTCATCTGAGTAAAAGCACACCTCACCTTAGAGTTCCATTGGATGCAACCCACTCGTCAAACAGCTTCAAGGCAGTAGTGCTGCAGTTCTCTAGGTTGTGAACACAGGCAAATTCTAGCAAGGCTGACCGCAACTCTCGAGCAGATGGGGAGCCATCATCAGTCCAGTTTTGCTGCTGAATTTGGCTTTGAAGCAATTTAGATACCCTGGCCTAGAGAGACAAAATAGATTACAATGGAATAATAATAATTAGGACGACCAGGAAAAGTCAGGACAACTAGATCTCTTTTTCCCAACATTTACCCAAGAAGAAAAAGAGAGAGAGGGACAGAGATATTACTTATTAAATATCAACGGCCCACGAATAGCTGAGATGAACCATTCAATGACACAGTTTATACAAAAGGCTGCTATAGCCAACAGGGACTTTCAATGACATAACACAGAAAGAATTAACGGCTTCTCTGCAGTAAGGAACCTTTCTCCAGTATATACTCAGCAAGAAGTTATTTTCCTGACCCAAAGTACCAACTGCTAGAAGGAAGTTGGAACTTCCTGACCTCGTGACTTTAGAATTCATAAATCCAAAAAGCAGTGTGAGAGAAAAATATAGTTCTTTACTGTGTAAATGTTTCTAAATCTAATATTAAATAAATACTTCAAATATTGATGCTGTAACAAATTAATTAGTGAGAAAATGAGTACTGTAGGAAAGTATAGTTGTTTATTGTTATTTTCTCTCCCAATATTTATAAAAAAAATTCTGAACCTACAGAAAAGCTACAAGAATAGTACAATAAACACCCATATGCTAGATTCACTGTTTTTTTAATACTCTTACATTTGCTTTGTTTCTATGTGCATGTAACACACATACATTCATATATATTTTTATGGTTTTAGCTGAACTATGAGAGTAAGTTACACATACATTGATATTTCATTTATAAATACTTTAGCATGCAACTCCCAGAAATAAGAACATTCTCTATTATCACTCTGAAAGAAATTCAGTTATTCAGTAATACTATCCACTATTTCAGTCCACTGTTAATAGTTTCTTCTGAATAAAATGCCATTCTTAAATGTATACTTACGGTATTAAGAAATCAATATAGCTATTTCTTTTTCATCTCTCCCACAACAAAAGTGTAAAAGCGGTTCATAAAAGGAACATGAATTTTAATATAAAATGCTTAGAGGTATTTTTTTAGAAAACCTCATGGCTGTAAATAAGAAGAAACAAAATAAAAATTTACAGCCACATCCTGCCCGCAGGGTCTCGGGCAAGGGCAGTTCTTCTTTAACAGCATCACCCTTATCACGTCTCTTCTCAAGTAGTCAAGTACCACAGATGACCACATACAAAAACTCAACCCCAGAAAAGTAGTTAAGTTCTTCATAGAGCATTATATTCTTACAGAGTACCACTGTCAATACTTAAAATGAATCCAAGGCAGAGACTTATAAACTGCGAGGCTATTTTCTCAGAAGACCTCTGAATAAATCTATTGTGGAACTATGAAAATGGAATCAAGAATCCGTGCAAGGAGGACTCAAAGTTTGTGATGACATGATAACTTGCTATTGTTTGCTTGCTGCAAAAGTAATAAAAAGGAGAACAGACACCTTGTGGAATGTCTGAGTAAGCTTGTGAATCATTGGTAGGATGTGAAGTGGGAACAAAAGCAATGCAGACCCTCCTGGATACACATGACCACTTTGGTACATGCTGTCTTCACTGGCCTGACCTCAACAACATCACAATAGAAAACCATCCCAAGTGACTGAAGCAAAAAAGAAACTTAAAAGCTACTCATAACTGTCAAATAAAAACAAAGAAGGGATGAGAAAGAAAAAAAGTCACATGCTTGAAATACTATTTTAAAGAGTTCAGTGGAGCCTGGCTGGTGTGGCTCAGTAGTTGAGCATTGACCCATGAACCAGGAGGTCACGGTTCGATTCCCTATCAGGTCATATGCTCGGGTCATAGGCTCAATCCCCAGTAGGGCACGTGCAGGAGGCAGCCCTTCAATGATTCTCTCTCATCATTGATTTTTCTATCTCCCCCCCCCCCCCCTCTGAAATAAAAAACATTAAAAAAAAGTTCAGTAGAGAAAAATGCCAATGCTCGAGAATTAACTAAAACATAAAGAAGCCAGTACAAAAAAATGTCGTTGGAAAGGACTCGAGGCAAGAGAAGCATGAACCTTGAACAGGCTAATTCCTGAGCAGTTACTCCATCGGAATTACATGACGAAATTTTACTAGTTATTCCCTGTTCACCAAGAGGAATTACCAAATAGTTGATTTGAAATATATTTCAAATGATAACATAATACAGTAAAATATTTCCTTTTAAAAAAGAATTCTTTTTTAGAAAATTTCAGGTTATATTTTTAGTATTAACAAATCATAACAAGTGCTTTGAATTACCTTTGCCTTCTACAAATAAAATTAAAACTACTTTTTCCATGGTTCTAAATTAATTTTTGAAATTTAAACTTATTAAACATTAGAATCCCATCCTCTGATTGCATAAAATGAAAATGGCAAATGGGGAGAGGGAATGTAGATGCTACGCACAATTGAAGGAGTTGAACCTTTTGAATATTTTTCTCCTCTGACACTTAAGTAGGGTTATACAAATTACAAACATTGGATATGTAATAAAATACAACAACAACATAAAATGATTTAAAAAATAAAACAGGGATAGATGCTGGCACTTATGCTATGTATTACATTTTGATTTACTACTTTAATTTTACACTGATATGCCCAGGGAGTTCTTTCATGGGTCAACTGAGCTTAAAAGTGAAGTGTCAGCCTCTATTGCAAAAGGTTATCCCACCAATCCCTCATACATACAAGAATGACAGACTTATAAGTGATGAGACAGGAATACACCTAGGATCAGATGTTAACATCATATGTGAACAATCTAACACAATCCAAGTGTGCCTCCAGCCCCTGCCCACCACAACACCACAGCATACATCACAAAATGTGATATATAGGTATGTGCTACGTAGGTATGTGCAGCCTATACAAAAAAATGACCAATAAATGTACATTCTGCTCTGGAGACAATGACATAAAAATTAGACACCAGTCTTAATCATAAATACTACTGAAGATTGGATGCAAAGACTCAGAAATGTCTGCCATTCCGATCTCCGACTACAGTGGGTCAGACTTCATATTTTGAGAGTTTTGATGCTACAAGATGTCCTAAAATTTGAATAGGAATTTTAAGGAGACAGTTTCTCCCTCTGGATGAATTGAAGCTAACCTTTTAACTAACCATCAATAGTATGCAATCTCCATCAGTAAAAGGGCCTGTGGTCTTCCAAACACATACTCATCCTCCCGTCCTCGCCTTCTGGACCCCACTCTGAAGTATGTTCTTAATAAGCACATACCTGCCCAGCACACTGGAAGTCATCATCAGGAATGAAGATGCGGAGTTACTTGATTAGGAAAATATTCAAAAGGCTTAACTCCTTGAATTGTGTTTCGCATCTATAGTCTCAGCACAGGGCTAGCTTGAGGTAAGTTATCAAGTGCTTCCTGACACTGGGCCTCAACAGAGTTAAGGAGAGAGGCAGAGGAAGAGTAGCTTCTGGGCAGCTTCAGAGTAGATAGATATTCCGCCTTCTCTTAGAGTACATTCAGTACCAACACTGTTCTTTAATACTGAAAAGAAGTTAGTAACAAATACTAATACGGCTACCTATACTGGGTTGAACAGTATGCCCCCAAAAGTCATGTCTGACTGGAACCTGTGACTGTGGCCTTATTTGGAATCAGGATTTTTGCAGATGTAAATAAATTAAGAGGGGTCATACTGGATTATAGTGGGCCCAAACCCAATGATGGGTGCCCTTGCAAGAAGAAATTCAGACAAAGAAACACAGGAAACATGCCATGTGAAGACAGAGGCAGAGATTGTAGTAATGCAATTACAACCTAAGGAATGCCAAGGATTGCTAGCAAGCCCCCGAAGCTGAGAGAGACACATGGAATAGATTCTCCCGCAGAAGAAACCAAACTTACCCTAATAACACTCTGATTTAAGGCTTCCAGAATTGTGAGAAAATAAAGTTCTGTTGTTTTAAGACACCCAGTTTGTAATAATTTATTATGATGGCCCTAGGAAACTAATATATTACCCCAAATAGTGTTGATTTGATATGGCACTAATAACCCCAAAGTAGTTATAGAAATTCTATAATAAAAAATGTATACAATGAAGTACACTGGTGCTGGATCACTTAGATATCCATATTGAAAAGAAAGTAATATTTATGTTTACCTCACACCATATACAAAAATCAATTCCAAATGGATCATAAATCTAAATATAAAAGGTAAAAAAAAGTTTTCAGAGAAAAACTTAGAAGAATATATTGGACTAGGCAGATTTCATACCTTAAAATTAAGAATTTATGTTAATTAAAAAAATCATTAAGAAAGTGAAAAAGCAAGCCAGAGTAGGAGAAGCTATTTAGAATATACTTGCAAATATACATGATAAACAAAGGACTCATAAATAGAATATATAAAGAAGGCTTAAAAAAAAAGAAATCTTACATATCAATACGAAAAAGGCAGACAATCCAATAGAAAAACAAATGAAAGACTTGGGTACAAGAGAGAATATCCAGCCCTGGCCGGAAGGCTTAGTTGGTTGGAGCATCATTCCGTACACCAGAAGGTGATGGGCTTGATTCCCAGTCAGGGCACATACCTGGGTTGCAGGTTTGACCCCTGCTCCCTTCCTCTCTCTAAAATTCAATTTAAAAAAAGAGAGAGAACACCCAATGGGTCAATTAACATATCAAAAGGAATTCATCTTCACTTAGGGCAGTGGTTCTCAACCTTCCTAATGCCGCGACCCTTTAAAACAAATCCTCATGTTGTGGTGACCCCAATTTCATTGTTACCAATTGAACAAAGCATAGTGATTAATCATAAAAACAGTATGTAATTATATATGTGTTTTCCAATGGTCTTAGGCGACCCCTGTGAAAGGGTCATTCGACCCACAGGTTGAGAACCGCTGACTTAGGGAAATATAAATTAAAGCCAAAATTACAATATTATAGTGCACCCATCCAAATGGCTAAAAGAAAAAGGTTACTCTTAATATAAGTGTTGACAAATAATAGATCCAGAATAGACCTTGAATTCTCATACACTGCTGATGGAGTGTTAAATTGGTGTAACTCTGAAAAATGATTTGGTAGTACAGCATTAACCATGCATATGTTTTGATTCAGCAATTCCATTTTCCAGACACATACCCCATAGAAACTCATCAAAGACACGTATAAGAATATTCATAGCAACACTGTTTATAATAGCTCCAAACTCCAAACAACCCAAATGTCCATCTACAGTAGCTGAACTGGCTAACAAATGGCCAATTTCTTTAATAAACTAATAATAGAAAGTCTGTGTCAGATTATAACTTTGCCCCAAAGAGACCAATAAGTTAGCTGTATACTTCTTGGAAATGCACATCAGTACTATAAAAAATACTGTTACTAACATTGTAGGTATAAAAGAAATCTCATATAGTAAGTTGACAATTTCATTTTCAAGGAAGTAACTAGATGTGGGTCTGTAATTTTAAACCTTAAGCACATGGTCTCCAAGCTTTTCAATCTGTTTTAATTTAAAATCTGAGCAAAAAAGAAAAAGCTTTGATATTTCCCAACAAAAAGGTATCATTGGAAAGATGGCATTGTTAGAATACAAATTAGTTTAAAATATAGCAACGTAAGGCAAAGAAGAGGTTTTGAAGTAAAACCAATGTGGGTTAGAATCTCAGCTTTATAACTGACTGGGTAAGTGACTTTGGGGAAGTTATTTAGTCTCCTCATTTATCTCATGAAGGTAGAAATATCCATTTGGCATTGTGTGAGGATCAAACAGGGTAATCAACACTAAGCACTAAGCATGGTGTACAGAATATAATAAACACTGACATGTACTTGTTTCTGGAGTGTCTCGCTCATTTATTCATTCCACATTTACTGAATGCCACTATGGGCTGGGGCACATTCCAGGAGCTGGTTTTTATTAAGGCTGGCAGTTAAAGCCTTATGAAATAGGAGAATGATAAAAATCTATCAATTAGCTGAAACCTCAGAAATCATCTAACTTAAGAATCTCACTTATGGGTAGAGCTGGGGCTGGTTCCTTTGGAGTCAGATCAGAAACTTGCAAGGGACGGTGTTTTTCAAGCTCCATATGGCCCACCTGCCCTACATTCCCTTCCCCCACTGAGAATCATGCCTGTGATAAGAACTCATCATAAGGGGTACACAGTAGATCAGTAAAAGTGGCAGAAAGGAGATTGTTAAAAAAAAAAAAAAGATTTAATCCAACCCCTTCCTTTTACCAGTGAAGACACGAAAACCCTAAAAGACTTAATCTAATTCCTGGTCCAATACTTTCTTCCTTTTCCTGAAAGCTGCCTTTTACTTGGTCCCTGGAAAACCTGACTAGTTTACAAAGCAAACCCTGTGGTCAGAATGTGCTGATTTAGAGAAGTGGATAAAACAAAGGATGCATCACTCCCTTCCAAGCTTTTAAAGACTCAGCCAACAGTTTAACACTGAAAGTGCCTACAATAATGACTGTTAAGATCAGGCAACTGGTTTTTTTAAAAAGGTAAAACAGATTCCAATACCAAGACTCCCTTACTGCTTGGCAGAGAAATACCAGCATCCTCATCCATAAGACAGGTATCAGAAGGGCTCCTAAACAATAATCCCAATACAAACATGACTGTCATTTAATATTGACTACTAGGATATTAATGGAAGCACTGCTTTTCAAAAGGATCCATTTAAAGCATTTACTATATAAAAATTTGAAAAGAAAAAGTTTCTTTTCACGTGACAGCAGTATGAGAAATCTATATGTTGATATTCAAACAAGACCACATCATGCTAAGCCTTTATCAACTCTTCATGGTAAGCAATGATATTTTGATTAAAAATAAAGATTTCTTGGAAAGTGAAGAAAATGGAATTTCATTCCTTTTAAAACCTATTACTGAATAACCACATTAAAAGCAATTAACAAAGAGAAGCTGGCAAAAAAGGCAGACTCACCACCAGTCTTGAGGCCAGATCCATATATCCTAGTTTTTCAAGGAGGTTATAGATGAGGCCTGTCTGAAACAGGGTTTCAGTGATGGGTGCAGTATGGGTCTCATTTCCAAGATAACCAATCAAATCAAAGGCCTTCTGAAGAGGCACTTTGCCTAGCCTACAGGGTAAAAGAACAGAAAAAGTAAACATGCTGAGAAAGGCAGATGAATTGTATGCATGCTGAGAAGTTTTATGGTCAAATGGTGTCTTGAAGGCCTAAAATTTAAGCTTAGAGTGTCATTCTGTAAAGTTAGACTAAATATGATTACCTTTGATTAAGTTCATGTGTGTGACCCAAGGTTAAAGACACATTTCAGAAAAAAAATGATAAACAATTGCTCCGTTTTTATTCCATGTCACCTGTAAATTGCTAACTCAGGAATTACGACATCTTAGATGATAAATGATTCAAAGTACTAATTTTATTTGTTTTTTAAATTTCTTGTATTTACCAGGTGGCATAAGGAGAATTTAAAAAAGAAAGAAAATTATTTATATGGGAATTTATTTGTCAAACTTATTAAAGTGAGGTCCACTATTAATTTATGCTGAGTACATCCTTAAAATCAACCATTTTATAGAAATCATAACAATGATGGCTGAAATCATATAATGTCATTTCACTAAAAAAAAAAAGAACCAAAATAGGAAGGTCAAGAGCAGTCAGAAGGAACATTTTTGAATATTCCTTGTGTTTCTAGATCCATTAAAAACCTAAATTTGTAATCTTCCTATTCTGAAGGTTCTCTATTCACAAGGTCTCTGCCATTCTTGGCTTTGGGATTCCAGTAGCAGATGAGGTGATAGAGGAGGCAAGTGGTACATAAATAAGGAGGCTCCAGATATAGAACTGCCCCTCAAACTAGTGAGTAAGCACTAAGCATCACACAAACCAAGTGCTGCTTGAAAAGAATTCTATCAATAAGTAAAACAAAGCCTGAATTACATCAACTTATTCAGCAATATGGGTCGTGCTTGTTGGCATCTATATTCTTGAAATGTTATGTAAATCTTGTTACTTAACTGTTCAATATTTGTAGCTAATTTTTCACTATAGATTATAAAGTCCCTTAAGGCAAGGACTATGCCTGACATTTTCCAGTTCCCCAAAATGACGTATACCTAACAGGCAATACATGATACATGCTAGTTCTTTTGAACTTTTTTTTCTAAAATGTTCTTTTTCTCAATATCACTTGTTTAAAAAACAAACAAACAAAATAAAACCAAAAATAATCTACCCTGCAAGTTCAAAGATGTTGTTGATGAGGTTGGCTCGGTCTTTGTCACTCAGGACGTAAGGATTTATTTTCAACTGTTTGATTAGTGCATTCCAATCATCATCTGCATAATGTACAATATAATAGCCAGTCATGTTTGTATTGACTTTGATCCACTGTACTTCTTCTGTAAGATTGATGACATCTAATATAGATAAAAAAAATGAGAAATAGAGAGAGAGAGAGAGAGAGAGAGAGAGAGAGGTAATAGGGTAAGAAAAAAATTAAATGCTTTGTTTCAAAGTTAATATGGTATATTTTTATATTTAATTATCCTACTAAGAAACAAAAACTCTGCCTTTTAATGCTGTTATTTTCACATTAACAAAGATTGCCATTCACTCATTTAATAATTACTGGTATTTATTTAATGGTGAACAAGGTACTTATGTCTCTTCCTGCATAGATCTTACAGATTACTGTAACCAGGTAGGTAGAATTCATATAAATGTTATTGATGGAAAAAGAAAATATGATATTCTATGGAAGTACATAGAAGAAATGCTTCATTCCCTAGGGAAGCTAGGAGATTTCCTGGAAGAAATGACTGTTGAGACTTCAAGATATATAGATGTTAGCTAGGTAAAGAGTGTTCAAGACCCAGAGAGAAAGTATACATGGTGTCCATGCACTGAACTGGCTCCCAAGTGCATTGTGGCTAAAGGAGAGAAGGAGGGAGAAAGGGAAAATGTGTGTGGGGTGGGGCAGCAGGGGAAGATCATGAGAAAACTACATAAAATGTGTTCTATTGCAGCCTTTGTCTTTATGTTAGCAAAGGAAGAACAAATAAAGCCATTTTAAAAAGTCACGTAATTCAAATCTAGCAAAATAAACTTTAGGGAAGGATTAATGTCTCAACACGCACAAATAAAAAATTACTGAGTGAAAATAATAGAAAAGTGATTTGCATTTTTTTGGTCCAAACCATTACATATATAAATGTTGACAGAATTGTTAGAAATTTATGTGGAATGATTTCAATTAATTTATAAATAATAGGGAGGAACAAACTATATGACTACAAAAATGTATTACGACAAAAGCTAACTACAAAATATATGTAATAAATTTTAAAGTCCTTAAAAGTACTAGTCAAGAAATGTCCTTCAATATCACTTGTTTAAAAAAGGACATGATTTGCAACAAGGACATGATTTTAATATAACAGTTGAGGGTATACTTCTAAGTGCCTTAAGGTTTACTATTTATTAGAATACTAGAGGCCCAGTGCACCAATTTGTGCATGGGTGGGGTCTGGCGTGGGGAAGGGTGTATGCAGGAGGCAGCCAATCAATAATTCTCTCTCATCATTGAGGTTTCTCTCTCCCTCCCTCTTCCTACCTCTCTGAAATAAAAATATATTTTTAAAAAATTATAAGAGCAACACATAAATAGACTGCAAGACAAATATCTCATGATCATATCAATTGATGCAGAAAAAGACAGTCAGAATAAGATAAATATCACATGATCTCACTCATATGTGGAATATGATGATCAACATAATTTGATGAACAAAGAATAGATCGATCTAGAGACAAATAGTAGGGGAAGTGGGGTTAGAGAGCAACTAAAGGACTTGTATGCATGCATATTAGCATAACCAATGGACACAGACACTGGGAGTGGGTGGGAATGGCTGGGGGGGGCGTCAATTGGAGGAAAAGGAGACATGTAAAACTTGAGAAAATAAAAAAAACCTCAATGAAATAAAAAAAATTATAAGAGAAAGAGAGTAGAGAGGTAAGAAAAATAATCTAAACTCAGATAATAATAGCACTTTGGGGTATATTTCCTGCCAAGATTTTTCCTATACACAATTTAATTAACGTAATACTCCATACTATGGATCTATATATATGCATTCATTTTTATACTTCATATTCATCTATCAGATTCCACCCCCTGCCATTATTCCATTGTCTTCCTATGCAGTATTCAAATATCTTCATAATAAGTCTATTTCAAGGCCTACTGTAGTTTAGGAGTTTCCTATTTGGAAACAGTTAGGCTGTTTTAAAATTTTCACTATCATAATAATGCTGTGTGAAGGTTTTTGAACATATATTTTAGAAACACTCTTAAGTCCTTTAGTGTATGACATCTTAGGGTCTATCAACTTCAAAAGCATGAATTATTAAAATTTATCAGATCAGATTCTCTTAATATTTTATTTATTCTACTGAAACTATAAAAGATGTTTAAGATGGAAAAGACTTACATTCTGATTTTGTCTTAACATGATATATCTCAGACAATGTATTTTTCATTTAAAAATTCCATACTAATTTCTGTTTTATTGCTAATATAGCAGAAAAATCAATTATATTAATATAGTCTATTCCTTTTTCTAGAGCAAAATGAAGTTTAAAGGAATAACTGTGATGGCAACAGTAGCTGCTCCAAGTTGAAGACATTTTTAACAAAACTATGACTAAAGAAATGAACTTTATTATTAGCTAATGCAAAAATATCAACACTCACCAGGTCACCAAACACAATTTTCTACAGATCTTTTATCAAGAAAGGACCTTGGGGAGGAATGAAGAGCTCCAACTCTTCCTTTCTCTTAAAAGGAGGCAAGTAATGACAAGTATGGCATTTTTCCCACTGGATGGATGCGAGAAAATATTGAGAATGTGGCCGATAAGCAAGCAACTTGCGTGTTGTAAACCTAGCCAAGTCCAAATGGTAGAAAGGAGAAATGCAGCTGGGAGTGTACTTGAAATTATTACTGTCATCTCGATGACAGAATATAAAGCAGTACAGCCAACAGCACAGAGAGGAGAGCTATCATTTAAAGAGTCAACATGTTAGTCTTTTTCAGGTCTTCTGAATGATCCAGAATAGCAATCCTTAAAACCACGGGTATCAAAAAATAATAGCTTTGCTCACAAGGGAGGTAACTACATCCTGTAGCTCAAATGTGGATGCGGCTACCCTCATATGTTTTTAATTTATTATAATCATTAACAGATTAACAGTTCAATTTTCACAATCCATTGAGTAGTAAAAAAGAATGAGCAATTCCAATGTTAAATGGCAGAAGCCCAGATGAAGTAATCTAATATTGATTTTAAAAAGCCATGTGTCCATGAGTTATGAAAATCAACTACTGTTTTATAAAGAAACATTACAGCACAAAAACAAAAATCATGTTTTTACTAGAAAGTCACAAAATTTCCTGTGTAGTTTGCTCCAGAGGACTAGCACAAGACATACGGCTGAACTGCATCCCCTCTTGTTCAAAAGCATTCCTTTCTGCAAAGCTCCTTTCTTCTCCTTTATTTTATTAGCGGGGGGTTGGGGGGGGGAGGGGCGAGAGTAGAGAAATGCACATGATAAATATCTTCATTCTATGATTTTCCTTCTTCTTTTCTCCAGTTGCCTCTCACTACAATGACATGTTTTTTAATTTCGGGGAAATATTTCTGGCACAGTGATATCCCTTTAGAAACATGAATGTTTCAAGTTAGATTTCATATAAAAACTTCCTATAGTTAACGAGCTTAGAGGTCTGAGTAAGATGTGGATTGAGACTGAGACAGAGATAGAAGGGGGATGGGGGAGGAAGAAAAGGGAGAGGGAGACACATTTTTAGTATAATCTTCTCAATGTGTAGCTTGAAAAAAAAAGGCCCCTTTCAGATCTTTTTATTTTTAATCCTCACCGAGGACATGATGAGAGAGAGAGAGAGAGAGAGAGAGAGAGAGAGAAACATCAATCAGTTGCCTTCCGTACAGATTCTTGAACCTACAAACCAGATATGTGTCCTGACCAGGAATCAAACCAGCAGCTTTCGGTGCACAAGACGATGCTTAGCCAACTGAGCCGCTCTGGCCGGGCCTTCTCAGGCCTTCTTCTGCACAACTATTAATTGTTCAAAATTCTTGTACGCAGGAAAGTGACAAAAATATTAACCAAATACAGTATAACTCTTATATTTGACTGAACTAATGGACTATCCCTGGAACACATGGGACTATAATATAGATTTAACAGACTACCAAGATAACACCCTGTACTAAAGTCATATGACATAAAATAAGCCTTTGTAGCCACCGCCTCAGCTACATTTCTTTTGAGAACAGAAAAAATTAAAATAAGAGTGATTCTCACTGAAATATCAGGAACCAAGAAGAGCCAACTGTCCCTTAGGGTCCAACATTTTTTTGTGAGGACAGAACATTTTCAATGAGGACCCTCAAAATCCAAAATGCCAGGGATGAAAGCAGCAGCAGCAACAGCAGCACGGGAAATCACACAGTTGAGAAGAGGAACCAACAGATACCACTTTCATCATGTATTGGCACAGTTACAGCTCTAGATTAAACCAATTATATTGTAGTGCATTTTGCATATTTTCCTGTACCAACAGTATTTTGAAATGAAAGGAAACAGAAGATATAATTTCATTAGGCTTTGAATGCTCTTTTCCTAGAACTTTTTACAGTGAGATTTGAAATTGAGTCATTTCATTATAGACAAGGTTTATTCATTCAATAAATGTTTATGTGCCTATTGGGTGTTAAGGTTGCAAAACTGATTCATATAGTCATGATATCTACCTTCAATAGGGGACATATCTAATGTGGGGACAGATACTAGTATAAGTGAAACAGTACTTAAAGTATACAAAAGTAGAGAAGTAGAGAACGTTATTAAAGCACATACTAGTAAGTAGGGCCTCTAACCTGTCTTGGGGTGGGGAAGGCTTTCCGGAGCAAGCAATGGGTGAACGGAGATCTGAAGGATGAATAGGAGTAAATCAAGGGAGTGGGGAGGCAAGAGTTTTCTTCCAGGCGACAAAACAGCATAAGAAAGACCAGCCAGAGACAAGAGGAAGAATGGCCTGTTTGAGTTGCTCAAACTATTTTTGTGCGGGGGAAACACAGAATGACAGGTAAGGGCTGAGGAAGAAAAGGCTATAAAGAAAAATATGAGCTAGACTTTGGGATGTGAATCTCAAAGAGTTTAAAAGGCTCACATGTAAACTGAGATAAAAGGTAAAGGGTTAAAAATAAATCAGTTATCTTATTGTCCAATTACTTCTAATACCACCAAAAATTTACAGATTACCAGGACGTTTGCAAAATATCTTTATTGGTCTCTTTCAAACAGGGAAATGAGATTATTTCTTCTCTCTTAGGTTAGAGAATATCCTTGCAGGGCTCACTTAAAGTATGCAGATTTGTTTTCTGGCCGGTATTTCTAAGTGGTTAGAATGTCAGCCTGTTCACAGAAAGCTCCAGATTCGATTCCAGTCAAGGACATATACCTGGGTTGCAGGTTTGTTCCCTGGTCACAGTGAGGATGCATGTGGGAGACAACCAACTGATGTGTCTCTCTCACATCGATATTCTTTCTCTTTTCTCTCTCCACCCCCCCACCCCCCACCCTTCCACTCTATCTAAAAGCAATGGAAAAATAGTCTCAGGTGAGGATTAACAAACAAAAAAGTGGTGAATCAAGTGTCCAATAGTAAAGAAAGATTAAGTCTATCACTATATATATTAAGCTTAAAAAAAGATACAAAAATCGCATGTACACAATGACATCAACTAAGTAAAATATACTTTTAAATGACTAAAAAGAAATAACATGAGAGTAGTAATGATAGGGTGAGAAGATTTGTTCTCTTTTTCTAGATTTTCTGTAATGTGGATATATTATGTTTAAAGTATTTCTTTTTAGTAATAATATCAATAATAATAGCCAACCCTTATATAGCACAAAACATATGCCAGCTGTTGTTCTGGGTGTTTCATATAATTGAACTCAATTAATCCTCATCATAACACTATAAAGTAAGTATAACTACTAGCTCCATTCCAGAGCTGAGGGAATGAGGTTCAGAGAGGTCATATAATTTACCTAAAATTATACAACTGAGCCAGGCAATCTGGTTCCAAAGTCTGTTCTCTTAATCACTAAGCTACACTGCACTCTAAAAAACACGGGATTGAACACCAGATCCAAATTCAAACAAGAAATTTTCCCTTTACATAAATCTAGAGTATCACTAATGATTCCTGAAGACCTCAGAAGCCATATATTCTTTCAGGGTGTAAATTAAGAGGACACATGATGTGGCAGGATACATAGAGGTAGTTAACAGATGGTCAGAAACTACATTTCAATTGCATTTTATAGAGTCGTTGTGCGTCAGCATATATAATTTTTACATTTTATTACCCCTTCCTTGCAATCGTAATGTTTTGCCCCATTTTTTCCATTACCAAAAAATGTATACTATGTCTATAGGACATCCTGTAAAAATTATTTACTATAAATCTAGGTCATCAATCAACCTTTAATATGCATAAGCATCATCTAGGGTGCTTGTCCCTAGATAGCAAACAGCAGAGCATCCTTTAAAAAAACTCAAGGGGCCAAAGAGACACATGTGGCTCGCGAGCCGCAGTTTGCTGACCACTGACCTAGGCTATAAAGTTATAGCATTTGTTATTTTCTACCAGGAATGCTAGCACTTTCTGTGCAACTTTTTATACCTTATGTTACATGAATAAGATAAACCAATTTTATACATGGTAGATACATAGACCCAATCTCATTTTAGTCACATCATGTATAGATGACTCACAAAACCAGCTTCGAGAGTGTGTACACTGGAAAGTGTAAACTCCTTTCTGCTGCTTAGATATTTTAAAAATATGCTGCTTCCAATTTCTTATACAGAAAGTGTTAAGTCAAACCTGATTTCTTGTCCAGAAATGATACCAATTGCTGTTTTGAATAATTTCTTCCCTCAGTGACAAAGGATAGTGGAATATGCCACAGATAGCTATAAAAAGAAAATATTGAAAGATTATTACACTTTCTAATATTTCAGTCAGTTACATATAATTTGTCCATTTTTGCTTTATTGTTTTTGGGGGGCAGGAAGATGAAAATTTTCAAGATATTTCCAGAAAGGGGTAATCTTGTTAATGTTTTATAAGAACCTATGGCCCTGGCCAGTGTTGCTAAGTGGTTAGAGTGTCAGCCTGCACACCAAAGGGTCTCTGATTTGTTTCCCAGTTAAAGGCACATACCTGGGTTGCAGGTTCAATCCCTGGACCTGACTGGGGCTCCATGGGAGGCAACCAATCCATATGTCTCTCTCACATATCTTTCTCTCTGTCTCTCTCTCTCCCTCCCTCCCTCCCTCTGCCTCCCTTCCACTCTCTCTAAAAAGTAATGGGAAATATATCCTCAGGTGAGTATTACAAAAATATATACAAACCTATGATTACAAAACATTTAAAAATACTTTAACCTGAGGGTCCAAAGAGATGGTAGGCAGAGAAAGTGGGCGTGTACCTTGCATCTGAAGGCTGGATTTCAGGCTTCATATTTAAAAAGAATCTTTCTTGTTGTATAAGAAGCTCCTTTCCCTTTCTTTGCACAGTCACTAAAGGAAATCCTTTCTGCAGGGTCCAGGTTTTCATCATTTTCTTGACATCTACTGTTTTGTTTGTGACCTATAAATAAAAGAATAAATTTTTGCTTAAAAATAAACAGTTTAAAAACTTAACAGTTTGTATCTTTTCCTCTTTCTGTACCACATTTTATGAAGACTGCATTTAGAGTTAATATAAAGCAGCACAAATGCTGAGCTGAATTTACATTTCTAATATAGGTAAATGAGCAATTGCTAAAAGGCAAGTGACCTGGGACAGAACTAAGTGATAACTAAAGAGCATGAGAGAGACACAATGTTGAAAAAGCAGTAGATATTATCAACCAAGTGTTCATTAAAATCCCTAAGGCGGTATAAGCACTCTTTCAGTCCACAAGACTAGCATTGAAGGAGATTGAAAAACTGCTAAAACATAATAAAAAAAAAGATTTTTGAAGAAAATATAGTAATATACATTAATTTGGAAAAGACAATTTTCCTACAGAGTAGGAATGGAGATTAAGATGTAGAACAAAAATGGTCGCACAAGGCCACACACAATTTTTCAGTAATTAAGACTACTACTTCCATTTCTTTCCAATTCTTTCTATTAATGTTTATATCTTAAGCTCTATCTCCCTCTTTCTCAAATAACTATCTTTGTTACCACAACTTACTTATATACTTGATAAAAATATAAATAGAACTCCTCTCTTCTTACTTCAAGCGCCCAAGAAAACACCAGGTCAGCCACTTACCTCATTAAAACTATCCCACAGATCATCACTTTGAATGGATGCATAGCTATGCTTTTGCAGGTAAAGAACAAGAGCACGTTGAAATACATCTTCACCAAGATATGTTTTCAGCATCAACAAGAGAGAAGCTCCCTATTCAAAAAGAAAGAAGAAAAAAAGTAGAAAGGGAGGAAAATAATAGAACACAATATGTAGAATGGAGAATCTAAAATTCAAAATATAGTCAATTTAAGCATATACTTCCATATATATAAAGCCTAGTTATGATACACTGCTATTTGGTCTCATATAACCACATGTGGACTATGTTCAAATTGTCTTAAAATTATTTTAAAAGATTTGAAAATAATTAATGGAGTAGATTCCCATGTGCATTAATTCTACTATGAGCCATTTTGTGTGGTCTGTCAGTTACTCACTGTTTCAGTGTTAATGTTAAAAAACTAAGCAATTATAAATATATTTTTAACAGAAAAACATGCCAAATATTCTGTGGCATCCCCATTTTTATCCCCAATGTTTAAGGTACCAGTTCAATTCATGGGCACTCTACTGGGGACAATAAATTAAAGAACTCTCAAAAGTCTCTCTGCTGGGACTACATTAATTTCCAATGTTAGTATATCATGTCGCTAAAGTAACCAAGATCTCTCTTCTTCCTGAAGAGTCACTTCCAATATGTTTGTAATGTTGAATGTATAGGGTAGTAAGTATACACTAATAATTCAAAATCAGGCATGCACCTATTAAGGTCACATTATAGTCACTGATGCCCACACACGTCATCACTCCCACTCTTAAAATAACAACCACCTCGTTTGTGAAGCCTCCAATTTGAGATAAAAATCATATTTTTCTATCTTCAAAAGCAATTTATATCACTTCCTGCATCTGCTATAGATATAGTTATTTCTTCTTGTAGAATGTGTGCTTGTTCAGGGGAAAACTAAAAAATTCAACTCCAATGACTAAAACAAGCCTAGTACACAGTAAGCATTCAAACAGTTTTTGAATGAGTTTCACTTCTGATAAAAATGTAGCAATGTCAAGTCATTAAGATTACCATACACACATTAACTGAATTTAATATCTATTGCTTTCTCTGGTGTTACTTGTTCTATAAATTTAAGTACTCACTCTTTTCCAACATTTCCCCTTCTCTCCTATATCACCTACTTTCCCTCTCTACTGTAACTTTCCCATTAAACCCACAGACCCTGTAATATCTCTCATTTTAAACAAATAAAAGATGTCCTTCCTTTCCTTAACCTCAGGTCTCCTCTAGTTACCTCTTGTTCTCGCTTTGCAGTAAACTCCTCGAAATAGATGTCTGCATTTGCCATCTCCATTTGCTCTCTTCCCATTTTCTCTTGAGCCATCTTCCAATCATCACTCCACTGGAAGTATTTTATCAAGGTTTCTTCAAGGTGAACTTCATAGTGTCAAACCAACATCAATTCCGTGGCTCAACTTACCAAGTACTAATAAGTGGCTTTTGCTATAAACCACTCCTCCTGAAGGCCTTCTGTACTTGGCCTTGGGAAACCACTCTAGATTTCCCCCTTATTCACTGGCTAAACCTCAGTCTCTTTTGCTGATTCCTCCTCACTTTCCCAAGGACTAAATTTGGATGTTCCCTGGCATTTAATCTTTAGACCTCTTTTCTTCTCTCTCTCCAAATTTTCTTCCAGTTGATCTCAAATTTATAGTTGATCTCTAACCAGACTTTCCCTCTGAATTCCAAACTCACACCCAAATATCTCAAAAGCTGAACTTTTAATTTTCTTCTTTTCCCAAATCTACTCCTCCAATAGTTTCCCCCAATGCAGCAAATAATAATTCCATTTCTCCAGTTGTTCAGGCAAAATCTTGAAGTCATCCTTGATGCCTCACTTATATTCCACATGTAACGCATTAGCAAATTCTATGGGATTGACATTTACAATAAATTCCATTTTCCTCCAAAAAATGTATCTTCATAATCCCAGGCAAAAATACTCTACCATTCCTTTAGCACATATTATCTCTTATTGCTTCACAAGTACCCACCACCTAAACTTTGAGTTTCTTGATGACATGGACTTGGGAAGACAGATCAAATAAGTCTCCTGTTGGGGCTGGTGCCCACCACTCCTGCAGGAGATGGGCAAACACGTCTCCTTCATCCCACTCTGCAGGCACACGACCCTGCGCCCCATAGAGTCCCAGACAAGAGCTTTGGTGGGAGACAGGCTCCAAAGGTCCCAGCTCTGAGCAGCACTCCCTTCCCCATCTGTCTGTGGAACTGAGCTCAGTCAGACAGGGCCACCAGGACCCAGGAGGACAGATCAAAAGAGACTCCTGTTGAGGGTGGTGGCAGCTGAGGCTGCGGGAGGGGGGCAAGACTAACCCCTGTTCCAAAGCCACATGGCTCAATGACTGGCAACTGCTTCTCCAGAAAAAGAGCACATCAAAGTTTCCTGTTGCATGCAGCCCACAGACCTCTCCTCAGGACTCAAGCTTGGTAGGAAGGTGTCGCTGGTAGTTGGAAGTCTGGGTTAGTGCACTCCACAGGCTGGTGCTACAGGAATAGGAGTGCTGGACCCTGGTGCCAGAGTGCGGTGTGGGATAGGGACTCAGCACAGGGACCTCAGTGGTTGGACCTCCCAGATCTCTCCTCAGGGCCATGCCACCCAGATCTTTTCTTTATGGTTCCCACAGCACTGAGTCACCTTCCCTCTACTGGAGCCCCAGGTGAATGTCTGAAAGCAAGATCCTGTGTGTTGGCCCTTTAAAAGAACACCAGGGTTTCTAGAAGATGCCCTCCTCTTCCAGGAAGACAGTCCCCACTGATTTTCACTGCCAGATGCTATCTAGATTTCTCTTCCCAGCTCTGATGCTCTGGGCTGGGGATCCTGGCATGGGTCTGAGACCCCACACTCTTCAGGGGGATGTTTGCAGCCAAGATATCCCTGCGGCTTCTCAGCTGTAGCATCTCCTCTTCTTACCAATCTTTATGTGGGCTTCTTCTGTAAATCCTTGGTTATAATACACCTATTCAGCTGTTCTTCAGTTGGTTATTCAGGTTGACAGCTCTACAATTTACCTGTAAATCTGGTCTGGTGCCGGAGGAGGTGAGAGTAGCTTCCACCTACTTGATAGACATCTTGGAATCTCCTGAACTTCAATTCTTTTAATATCTGTTTGCTTACTTGTTTTGGAAATTCTGACTTTGGAATATACCTCAATCCTGAATCACACATCCAAAAGCTTGCTTAGAATCCTCCCTGGACATATTCTACCTACAGATCTAAAGAATGAACCAACTTTAAAAGATATATTGCTATAAGACAGGGGTGGGCAAACTTTTCACTCGAGGGCCACAATGGGTTCTTAAACTGGACCGGAGGGCCGGAACAAAACCATGGATGGAGTGTTTGTGTGAACTTATATAAATTCAAAGTAAACATCATTACATAAAAGGGTACGGTCTTTTTTTTCAATAGTTTTATTCATTTCAAAAGGGCCGGATCCGGCCCGCGGGCCATAGTTTGTCCACGGCTGCTATAAGACCTAGTTAAATGCCCAGAATACTAGTCAGAGAACTTAAACGAGACAGAGAAAAAAAAAAGGACAACCTAGAAAAAGTTAAGTTCAAAATTTAAATAGAAGCAAACAAATTTTAACAGGATGCCTGAAAATAATACTCATTTAATTTTTATAACAATCTAAACCATGTAGCTTGTTCACATATGAAATTAATTTGAAACCTACTCCAGGTACTAATGTGCATAGTAATACCTTAAAATAGGAAAGAGCATCAAACATTTCTTCAATCTGTTCTGAAGACTGAACAGATGATGATATTGGATGAGATGAATTCAAGGAATCTTTCTTCATGGTTTTAAATCGAGCATCTAAGAAATCTTCATACTAGTAAAAAATGAGACAGGTTAGGAAATCCTGAACAGCATCAAAGGCAGAGGCATGTATAGCAATTATTTATATAAATTAGACTACTGCTTAAGGACATTATTTAAAAAATAACCAGATTTACTCAACTTCAGAACGTAAGCTTTTGCAAGATATAGGAAGTGTGATATTCACACATATTCCTTAAATTTAAAAATAAAATTATAACCTCCTGGCCACATGGAAAACAGTGTTTCTTATGCAACAACAGTATAAGGATAAATTAAGATTCTTTTACTAAAGCAACAAAAAAATGCCAAACCCTGCTATTCAAGATGAACAGTATAAAAAGTTTAGTGTATATTTTAAAAATAAAATCTAAAATTAAAAAACAAAAAAATCTGAAATTAAAAAATAAAAGTTTAAAATAAAAAGTCATCCTTAAGCCGATTTATTATATACAGTCCAGCTTTTCTGTTAAGATAATATACATTTCCTTTAACTGGGGTTCATTTGAAATAAAATATAACTCTTAAACAGAAAGAATTCTTTGAAAGCTCAGGAGATGAGCTCCCTTAGAATATATATCAGAAGCTTTTAAACATTCTGGGCACCACCAAGTGGTGAAACTGTGAATCTCACTGCTTAATCAAGGAGCAGACACAGATTTAAAGTATCTTGTTTAGCCTTCTAACTAAAGATGAGCTCATTCTGTGCCATTTGAAATTTTTGAATAGGCCCTACACAAAAATTTCACATTGAAAGCTCCAAGAATATTCCTGTTTTAAAGAAGTCTTAGGTCACATAGCCAGGAAATATAATAGAAAGTCACAGAATTTTAGGATTGAAATGGATCTTTATACTTTCCCACCTATTGCTTGAATTATTTGGCAATAACTGTCATATCATAACCTAGTATGTCCAAATATTTCTAAGGATGGCAAACATCTCCAAAGAGTCTAATAAAGTGGCAGCATTACTATGCTCTCTATAACAAAATAGTGTTCCAAGTGTTTGAAAAGGAACAGAATACGGTTTGTATCTAAAAAGGGAAAATTATTTTTCTGTATCACTGTTATAAGTATGATCAGAGTGATAACAGACAGTATTGCTACAAAATATCTTAATTTTTTTTCTTTCTTTATGCACAGGATAAAATGTTTTGTTTTGCAAAAAAGGCCTTTCAATTATATCTAAATTCCTTCAAGCAGAAGAATCACAACTTTTGAAAATAAAATGTAGCAAATCAATTTAAAATATTTATCCTAATAACAAAATGTAAAATAATTTCACATACTTTCAGCTTTCAATGAAATATGTCAGTAAATAAAAGCATAACTTTCATTGTCAGATCTCAAGAGATACAGATTTAAGTAACAGAGGCCAATTTTATTGTTTCTTTCTAGAAATAGTTTCATTTCTGCAAATGCATAGAAAACACATGGCAAATATGATTTGAGTCTTTCCTCCCTTAGCACGCATAGTAGGCAAAAAACAGAAAAAACACTGTACTTACACTAGAGAGCTTCTGGAATATCTTTTCCAAAGAGAAATACTCCATGAAAGTAGCCAAACCTTCATTCAGCCATAGATCGTTCCACCACTGCATTGTTACCAGATTACCAAACCACTGTGGGGAAAACAAAGTATTAACCAACACAACAGTTACATTCTCAAGAATGCTCTAATAACTGAATTGTTACGTTTATCACCTATAACTAGATTATAATTACATAAAAATACAGTCATTATAGTTAAACTATGTTCAAATTAAAGACTTATAAAAGCTGTGTAAATTTACTTTAAAAGTAAAATAAAAATTTTAACATTTTACCTTAATTGAATGAGAAAACAAGCAAGACATATGCAATTAGCATATTTTTCAATTTAACACATGTTACATATTAGGTAAAATAACAGTTTTTAGACCCCTCATTAAAAATAAGATTTCCTAGATAATGAAATTCTTCTACTTTCTAATATCAAGTTAGTAAGATTCTTTTCTGTTGTAGCTACAACCACCCATGACAACTAAAAAGTAAATTTCTGTGTGACAATTTCCTATAGTTAGAGAGTCCATACTTCAAATTTCTCCTCAGTTACCCAAGTTGGGACAGTATTTACACAACTCAAAACAGAATTCAAACAACATTCCTCAAGCAAGTTGGTATGCATGTAAATAAATGAAATCAGAAAGATCTTAAATGCGTTCTTCTATGAGGAGGAAGTAAGAAGGAAACAATGAAAGAAGACTCTTTTTTTAATATATATATTTTATTGATTTTTTACAGAGAGGAAGGGAGAGAGATAGAGAGTTAGAAACATCGATGGGAGAGAAACATCGATTAGCTGCCTCCTACACATCTCCCACTGGGGACGTGCCCGCAACCCAGGTACATGCCCTTGACCGGAACCGAACCCGGGACCCTACAGTCCGCAGGCCGACGCTCTATCCACTGAGCCAAACTGGTTTCGGCAAGAAGACTCTTTTTAAAAATGTCTCAAAAAATGCCTGAAATAAAATGTGGTGATAGGCATGCAATAGTCAGTGTGGCCTAAGGCTTAACTCAAACCAGCAGTAAAACAATAAGGTTACTAGATACTGAAACAAAACACTTTTGAATGAGCAGAATATGTATTTCAAAGATATCCTAAAGCCTGTTTCAGACAAAGATGATTTGTAAGTCCTAAAGACAAACTAACAGAGAAATACTCCCCACGAAATGGTGGGAGGCCCCAGAAATAACAGATCCATAGGAAAGCCCCTAAAGACCCCTTGTCTACAGGCCTAACGCCATAATAGTGAGTGACTATACGTGTCATATGCCTGCTTGTACTGAAGTCTTCAGAAGTGCTACACAGTCGTGCTCAGGTTGAGTTTGAACAGGGAGTAAACAGCCCAGAGCATGTTCTACTCTTCTTCCATATCCTCCCACATGACACCCCTAAAGCATACCCAACACTGATGAGCACCTCATCAAGGATACAAGAGAGACAGCTGGGGAAGACAGAGGGAGGTTCATGTACCCGTATAATTTTCTTGCTTTTTCTCCATGGCATACAAAGAGTGCCCTTCCTCTTTCAAATTAATATAAAAAAAAAAAGTCCAGTTCTAGCAAGAGAGAAAAAATAAATCTAGTGATGACAACTATAGTTCAAGTGTTGTGAGAGTGCAACTTAGGAAAAAGATGTTTCCCCACAAAACTGTACTGAGCAGCTGGCATTTGTCAGTGGCAAACAGCTGTGTGTTGTGGGGGAAAGAGAGAGATCTTGATTAGATAGTGCTTCTTTAGGACCCAGTGCTGCCACTCATTAGCTGTGTGACTCTGAGCAAGTCATTTACTTACAGTAAGTCCCATTTCCACATCTGTAAGTGGGATTTTCACCTGCCCTACAGCAGTTATGAAAAGTGAGATCATACATGTGACCATGTTTTAAACCTATGACATGCATGTCAGAGGTGACACGCGAACTCATTTTTTTGGTTGATTTTTCTTTGTTAAATGGCATTTAAATATATAAAATAAATATCGAAAATGTAAGTCTTTATTTTACTATGGTTGCAAATATCAAAAAAATTTCTATATGTGACACGGCACCAGAGTTAAGTTAGGGTTTTTCAAAATGCTGACACGCCGAGCTCAAAAGGTTCACCATCACTGCTCTAGAATATGGAATAGACCACAGTTTTGAGATAAAATGCCATTGGTTGCTAATACCTGATGGGCCAGCTCATGAGCGATGACTTTAGTAACCAGTTTTCTGTCTGCTGCTGAAGAAGTATTATTGTCATACAGAAGTGTCTCTTCTCGGAAGGTGAGCAGACCCCAATTTTCCATTGCTCCTGCTTCAAAGTCAGGAATAGCCACCAAATCTGGACATAACAGGAAAAAAGTAATCAACTTTCCCTCATTTAAGGTACTTCCTGGTTAAATCAAAATAGTTCACCCACTGTTTTATCACTGTGGATCAGGAGGCAGAGTTCATTTTATACTCCTAACAAATGGAACGTTCCTTACTCTAGCCCTGTATACTCCTCACCCTAGGTCAGCGGATGAAAACCTGATAAAACCCCTGTAGAGTCACTGTTCCTCTGCTCCTTAGCAAAAGAAGAGATACCTAATTCCTTCACAACGGGCAGGGCAGCTCCATGCTGAAGAGCACTGAAATGCTCTTGCTTTCCAGAGCTTCCATTACTCAGTTTTTTAAAATATATTTTTATTGATTTCAGAGATGAAGGGAGAGGGAGAGAGAGAGAGAAATATCAATGATGAGAGAGAATCATTGATCCGCTGCCTCCTGCACACCCTCTATTGGGGACGGACCCCACAACCTGGGCATGTGTCCTGCCAGGGAATTGAATTGTGACCTCCTGGTTCATAGATCGAAGCTCAACCACTGAGCCACACGGCCCAAGCCCATTACTCAGTTTTTATTATCTGAATCAGGAACTTTTTAGGAAGTTAGAATCAGTTAAACTCCAGACTAAGCCCTAAGTGCATTCCCACTTACACAGCACCTTTGTAATAGCCCCATAAACTTGAAGCTCCACATTCAGATATACTCATGAAATCTAAATGATCTTAAATACAAACAATTTTTAAATCATTAACTGTGTTTCTTGGTTTTCTTTTATAATAACTTTGGCAAGAGCTCTTTCTACAAAACATTTTCAAAATGATTCTAGGTTATAATGGTAATGAAAATCAGAGGCACTGTTTGATTCTTACCCAATTTCTTAAGTGAGTATTGAATTTCAAAGTAGTTTTGAAAAAACTCAAGAAGCTTCACAGTTGTTTCCAAGGCATGGTGAACTTGGCCAATCTTTTCTGGTATAGAATATATAGAAACCTAGAAGGAAACATTATGTATGATGTAAGGCCAGGTATAAATAATTATTCAGGTGAACGCTGTCAAGATTGGCATATGTGAAACTGTAGAGAGTTACAAGATTTTTCAGGACAAAAATCCTTGCTTACAGTTCTTTTAGCACCCACAGAGTTTAGCAAATTACTTCCAGGCATACAAAGATGTTAAAAAAAATAACCTTAACAGTTCTTTTTTAAAAAAGTTAACATAACATCCAAAATAAACTATTTTGGGTCAGATTACAGCAATTTATAAGCATTTGCCCATTTAATTTTACAATACTCTGTTCTTCCTCCCCATTACCTACAGTTACCCTCCCTTGCTTATGAGCTATCAAGGTTGTGAATTATTTAAAGGACAAAACCAAATTTTAATTCTTTTGATACCTATCACAGTGCCTGGCATTAAGCAGGCAGGCACTCAATACAGAGGAATCGCATCTTAAGAGTGAGTTAGTTCTGAAATAAACACGTAAGGCAGAAATTGCACATTTGTTGAGCTTACCCTAGAAAAAAAAACTATAAACCAACATTCTCTTTCAGTAAGGCACAGCCAGTTTTCCTTCCAGCCTTGGGAGGGCTTGCTCTTTTCCAGTTGTATAAAAAATAGACCACATTGTATAAAAAAAATAATCACGCCCAGAAGAGTGAAACACTCCATGAGTGGCACATAGTAACTAAAGCCAACTTAAGGGGATGATAAATTCATGCCCCCATTCCCCATTCACTCCAGGGCACATGCTCGCTCAGGGGGATGGCAGATGCAATCAACCACATTACTTAAATTGTTATTCTTTCTCTCTTTTTCTAAGTGCATAAGTTAAACACATACAATGTGACTAACTGTAAACATATTATTCAATAAATATCAAAAGACAAAATGTAAACCATTATGTTAAAAGCAATGGGTTTTTTAAAAGCAATATTTACTGTTTTTTAATTGATTGGAAAAAAACAAAAACCTCTATACTCCCCTGGAAAAGGGAATGTGGACAAGACATGGCAGAAAATAAAAACCTCAAAATAAAGATTTCATCAGGTGGGAAATGGAGACATTAAGTAATTCAACATTTGGTGAACTCTCATTTTAAATTAATTTTAGTCTCCCATTAAAGGACCAAAAACCTGTTAACTATTTCTAAGAGGTCAAATAGATTTAAGCCATAAGTCCCTTTATGTGGGGCTTCAGTCTATAGAGCCATATGCATTAATCACAGAAACATGGAGGACACATGGCATCAAATGTACAGGCTCTGTAGTTAGAGTGCCAGGTTCAAGTCTCTGCTAGTTGTATGACTCAGTATCTTTATCTATGAAACTAGAGGCCCAGTGCACGAGATTTGTGTGTGTGTGGTGGTGGGGGGGGAGGGTCCCCTCAGTCCAGCCTGCACCCTCTCCAATCTGGGACCCCTTGGGGCAGTGGTCGGCAAACTCATTAGTCAACAGAGCCAAATATCAACAGTACAACAATTGAAATTTCTTTTGAGAGCCAAATTTTTTAAACTTAAACTATATAGGTAGGTACACTGTTATTAACTTAATTAGGGTACTCCCAAGGCTTAGGAAGAGCCACATTCAAGGGGCCAAAGAGCCGCATGTGGCTCGCGAGCCGCAGTTTGCCGACCACTGCCTTGGGGGATGTCCGACTGCCAGATTAGGCCCAATTGCAGGAATCGGGCCTAAACCAGCAGTCAGACATCCCTTTCACAATCTGGGACTGCTGGCTCCTAATTGCTCACCTGCCTACCTGCCTGATTGCCCCTAACTGCCTCCCACCCTGGCCTGGTCGCCCCCAACTGCTCTCCTGCCAGCCTGGTCACCCCCAACTGCCCCCCTGCTGGCCTGGTCATCCCACACAGCCTGCTGCTATTCAGTTGTTTGGTTGTTTCTCACTAACCCCCTCCTGGCCTTGTCGCCCCACTCAGTCTGCTGTTCAGTTGTTACTGTGATGGTGTCCTGAACAATTTGCATATTCCTCTATTATTAGTATAGATGGCAATACAAGTAGCTCCTACACTCACAGGGCAGCTGTGAGGATTAAATGAGCTAATACATTTATAGAACTTAGAATAGTACCTGACACAATATAAGGGTTCAATAAATGGTGGTTATTATCACTACTAATAGAGTTCCATCAGAAATGGGAAAAATATGTATGACTAGAAATTTGTGGCAAATTACTGGAAGAATGAAGTGTCTAGAACTAGAGTTAGCCAATTAAAAATGTGTTGCTTTCTAAAGTAACTATGGAAGAAATGTAACCTCCCACAGCATGTGGCCAAGAGTACTTCACCAGGCCAGCACTCTACCATCCGCAGCCCTTGGTACAGGACTGTGGCCACAGCTTATTGAATTCAGTCACTACCTGCCAAGGGAACTCAAGCTCATGCTGCTGACAAGTGCCCTTTCTGCATCCTTTCCCCTCTGAAGAAATAAGTGTTATTGCTAAAAAAATTAAAAAGCTTGACATATTCTTTTAAAGTGTGTTATTATAAACGATTGTATCAAGATCACTTGGAATTTGAGATGTCTTTATTCTCTCTGCCTGTTCTTTCCAAACATACATATTTTATGTTACAATTGATGCAATCATCTAGAAGATGCTATCCCAATATCACCCAGATTCCTCCTAAACATCGAAGCAAGCGACTATGGCGGAGCCGCAGCCCTGCCCTAAGGAGACGCGCGTCTCAGTGTCCCGGTGACGGCGGCAAGCACCTCTGAGGGAAAGCAGCCCCCAAGATCGCCTGCTGCCAGACCGTCCAGTTTCTCCCCGCTTGAGTCCCGGGTCCCCAGAGACTTCCCGGAACCGGAGTTCAGAGCCGTCGGGGGCTTGTGACTCCCTCCGGATTCAAAAGGACAGCCGCGTCCTCAGGTGCCGGCCCCTTTCCGCGCGCGAGCCCCGCGAGAGCCCCGTACCTCTGCGCTTCTCTCCTGCAGCTTCTGCGGGTCTCAGTGTGCCTTTCCTTCCTTCTAGTTGTAGAGTTTACAGTCAGCCAGGCTTCCTGTGGTTCTGGATGAAGTCCGTGTTGTTTCTCTGAGGTATTAATCAATTGTTGTGAGCGGCATTAACTTCCTGGTGTTTATCTCTGCCGCCATCTTAGTTTCTCCCGACATATTCTTTTAAAGTGTGTTATTATAAACGATTGTATCAAGATCACTTGGAATTTGAGATGTCTTTATTCTCTCTGCCTGTTCTTTCCAAACATACATATTTTATGTTACAATTGATGCAATCATCTAGAAGATGCTATCCCAATATCACCCAGATTCCTCCTAAACATCCTCTTGCCAGGCACACCATTTGGCCACTTCCATCACTGTATGTGAAAAGCATCTTTCCTCCGAGGAAAAGTAAAGGGGAAGAGGGATTTTATATAAAACTGAACTCTGACCAAAAGATCCACTTAGTCCCATTTCTGGTATACAATAATTAGGAAAAAAGGTACTTTGGTATATTTTTACTTCTTTTCTTTTTCCTTAAAAGAATATGTGCTATGAGTGCTCAATAGAGATAAATTGTCTGGTCCTTATAACTAAGATCAAGCTTGTTCTAGGAGCAACAGAAGCAGTGAGAAGTTAAACAAAAGGGCAATTTAGTTTAACAAAGAAAGTGTTGACCAGCATTCTGGTCTTGGACTCTAAATACTGCTAAATGGAACTCAACTGGCACTCAAGCCTTAAGACTTAACAAAGACTTAAAACCTTTCTTGCAAGATTTCTTTTGTGAAGACCTTTAGGAGATTTCTAAAAAAGACTCCACTAAAGACTCAGAGCAAAGGGTTCTTAGACTGAGGAGTAACACATTTGTTAGGTTTAACTTACTCTGTCCCTTAATTTAATAAAAGCAAAAAATAGATAAAATAAAAACAAAACCAGAAGTAAACCTCATTCCCCACCCAGAAGGATAATAATATAGCCACCTCCTAAAAAAATACCAGCTTTCCTAAACAGATAGCTGAACACATAAAAAATATATATATATTCCTAGAAAAAAAAACAACAACAAAAAAAAACCAGTATCAAGTCTATCCAGAATAACTAATTAGATGGGACTTCAGGAGAAAGATATAATCAATTTTGATGAATTACAGATATACGAGGCCCTTAAACAATTTTACTCATTACTCCAATCATAACCTTGAGTATTCCTTCAAACTACATTTTTATGCTATCTTTTAAGTCTGAACAATGTTCTAGACTTAGCACTGGCTGTCCAATAAAATTTTCTGCATTTATAGAAATATTCAGTATTGAAGATATACCAATATTGTGGCCACTAGCCCCAACACTAAAAATGTGGCTACTAACTGAGGAAGTAACTTTTAAATTTAATTCATTTTCAGTTGCAATGATATAATTAACAAACAATACTGTGTAACCTTAAGGTGTACAAAGTGTTGATGTGATACACTTACATATTGTAAATGATTACCACAGTAGAATTAGTTTACCACCTCCATTACCTCAACTCATTTCAATTTCTTTTTTTATGTTGAGAACATTTAATACCTGCTCTTTTAGAAACTTTAATGTATATAATACAGTATTATAACTATAATAACCATGCTGCATATTAAATACTCAGAACTTATTCATCTTGTAATTGCAAGTATGAACCCTTTGACCAACATTTCCCTATTTCCCCCATCCTTTAGCCCCTGGCAACCAGCATTCTACTATCTGTTTCTGAATCTGGTTTTATTAGATTCCCCATATAAGTGACATACAGTATTGGTCTTTCTCTGATTTATGTCATTTAGCTTTCAAGGTCCATCCATGTTGTTATAAATGGAAGGATTTCCTCCTTTCTCATGGCTGAGTAATGTTTCATAGTACATATATACCACATCTTCTTTATCCATTCTATGTTTTTCCCGGTATCTATTTCCCTTAATTCTGCTCCAATTCTTCTTTCCTCCCTTCAACTCTGGAAGAAGGACAGTCTTTACTAACTGTCCTCTCCAATGCATCCAAACTCATACTTTTTCCCCCTCCAATAGTACGCTAGAACTTTTCTGCTGGAAATCTGGACTTCCACAAAGGCTCTCTTGTCCAAGAGCAACTGTCTAAGACAGCAACGTTCAATTGGTGTTCTACAGGAATTTTTAAAACGTGCAACATCTGACTATTTAGTCAGGGGCACTGACCTCTTTTCCCGTAGACTGACAAATAAAAAAAAATGACAACAGACAAAACAACAATAGCTATCCAGTGTAAATAAAAAAATAATTATACCTATTTTTTGTTGTGCCACAGAATTTTAGTAATTATTTTATATGTGCCATGAGGTGAAAAAGGTTTAAAATCACTGGTCTAAGACAGTTTTTGAAATGCTCCCAAACTATAGCCAGGAAGCTGAAACCATTTCACATGCCACTACAGGGTTCGTAAGCAGGACCAAGGTCTGTATGCTTAATAGCTGATGCATAGGTGGGCAAGACTTCTCCAGCTCCCATGGCATATGGTGCTGGATCCCACAGCTTCCACAAAGGCACTTTTCCCATGGTTGGATGTCAAATTGTTGTTAGGGCAAGGGGGTGGGCATAAATGAAGGACATCTTATTCAGCCACTACACTGTTGTCTAATTTTAATTTAAATCTACATAGTCACATTAAGCTAGTAACCACCATAGTGCATAACACAGTTCTAGAAGCTTTATTATACATGCAGTTGTGAGTATGTGAAACATATAGTTTAGTCTTGTATAATTATTTATTAATTATTGTAATGTTTACCATATGAACAACTATAAACCTACTTTTGCCCACCCTGTATATTGTCTTACTGGGATTTACTTGTAAAAGTAAAATTAAAAGAAATTTGAAAATTATTGACTTTCAGGTATTCAACTGATAACAGTAAACAACTATGCAAAAAGTAATAATTCTGAACTGTAAGATGTCAGAGTTGTGATCCAAAACCTTGTCATCTTCCATAAAGCAGTTACCAGAAATAATTAAAGAATTCCTCTCAACCTCTTTCAAGACCAATACCATAACAACATACCAGGGTTCCATTTACGTCCTGGCTCAGATTCTTCATCTCCCCCACAATGAAAGCAACCAGGTAAGTGCTCATCTTCACGCTTTCAAAAAATTCATCCTGAACAAGTCCATCTTTCATAGTGACTGATGACTTCTACAAGCAAAGGGGAAAAGACGACAGTTCTATAACTATGGGAATAAATGACAGTAACATATAAACTGAAAAACTGAAAAATTCAAATAGGAAATAAATAGCAAAGATGTTGGCATATTTTAATCTGTCAGGACTGGTTTCTAAACTAATGGCCCTTAGTCTCTGTCTGTTCTACCATCCTTCATCATGAGGATATATTAATCACAGAGAAAATCCTTAAGCAGTTTTTAGTCTAAAAAGATGGCTTTAAATAAATGTAAGTTAAAAGATAATAAGTAACATTGGCTCTGTTTCTCCCCTTTAAAACAACATCAAAACCAAAATCCTTCCTTATGATCTAGCATGCTCCTCTCTACTGCTACAAATAAACTCATTGAAGGAGCTAAAGCTGGGATATCACTACAAACTGTTGCCATTGTAACAGCCTGGTTATTATTTAACAGGAAAGGCATGAAAGGGAAGACTAGATTTGGGCATACCATTTATACAGCTTTGCCAAAAAGCTTCATTGAACACTCTGTCTGTTCCCTCCTGACTGTGGGGGAAGGGTCTAGACCAGCGGTTCTCAACCTGTGGGTCGCGACCCTTTTGGGGGTCGAATGACCCTTTCACAGGGGTTGCCTAAGACCATCGGAAAACACATATATAATTACATATTGTTTTTGTGATTAATCACTATGCTTTAATTATGTTCAATTTGTAACAATGAAAATACATCCTGCATGTTAGATATTTACAATATGATTCATAACAGTAGCAAAATTACAGTTATGAAATAGCAACGAAAATAATTTTATGGTTGGGGGTCACCACAACTGTATTAAAGGGTCGCAGCATAGGAAGGTTGAGAACCACTGGTCTAGACAAAGGCAATTTAGACACATGCCCAGTAAGGTCTGAGAGAGATGGAAAAATGCCTGCCCATCAATCACACCTGGAAACAGATATTTGGCCAGGATGGGTGTGACCACTGCAATCGAGCAAAATCTAAATAATAAACTTCCAAACAAAGGAAGTTCGCTCTCTAGGCTCCAGGGCACTAGGCCTTCCTGGTACTCCTGCTGCAGGGGGCTGTGCTCTCCTGTGCTTGCAGGGTGCATGGCCATGTTGGGCTTCACACATGGACTTTAATCTGGCCGGAATGCTGAACCTCACCTGGCTGCGACATGGAACAGAAACTCTGGACACTAGCCCTGTTTCTGGCTTTGCTGAACTCTCAGTTGCCCCCTTTTCAGGACTGGCTTGGGGGAAAGTAGACATTGGAACTGGAGAAATGTCATTCCACGCCAATAAAATCTTCCACATTCCATCCTCCCATGGAGGCTTCTGAAAATGCTTCTTTTAGTAGCATCCCAAGAGCCTCATTCCCACCTGTGTCTGGAAGTCTTGCCCTAATCCTCTGGCATCAAAATGGCTTCAGAAAGTACCAAGATGACCCCAAGAAGGTTTAGTGGGATTAAAATCATTAGAGAAGTCTGTAGTAGCCACAAGATGAGGGAATGAAGGCAATCTTATAGGATTTTCTGATCATGAATTGCAATATGTTGTGGAATACTAGGCAAGCAGGCATTCCACCTCTTTCAGAGAAAGATGAAGGTGAAGAGTATGTCTGGGAGTGGAGCTCTTGAAGGACAGATCATGTCCTCTCTGGCCTAAAAGGCTCAGTCCATACATAGTCTGTTAAATGTGACTATTCCTCTCCACTAGCCACATAGGCTCTGGGAGGCTCCTATCAGGCTGCACACAGCCCCTCAGGTGTCAACAAAAGGACCCCCTCCATTCTGTTTGGCATAAAAACAATTCTGCTTGGTTTTATCCTCATTGCCTCCCGTGTAGAGCTTACATACAAGAAAGTTGTTTGCATTCTTGTTAAACCTCCAGTTTACAATACTGACTTAAATAACTAATAAAAAAATCCAGGTCAATCATGATTCAACACTATCAAATATCATTGTTTAGAATAGCAAATATACCACATCTCAGAAAATACCACTCTGATCTTCAGTTCACAGTATTAATCATTTTGTACATTGTTAGTACATAGCACACACTTCACGTTTCCTGCCCATACATTCCATACCCAGACGGTCTTTCTCTTTCCTCAAGTGCTCAGCGGGCTGACTTCTCAGTTGATTCCAACATATATTTTAACTTTTATGAATGTATTTTAAGAAAGAATAAGAATGTATGAGGTTTCAATCATTCTCAACAATATGATAAAGAGGAATTCAAGTCTTCTGAAAAAAGAAAGAGATCCGCTCAAAAGTTTATAATCAAGAACCAGAACAGTACCTTAGGCATATTTGATAAAGCAGTGTAGTTCTCCTCTCTTATGATCTTGACGGTATAAGTGGCTTTAAATGCTGGCTCATCAAAACAAGGAAAAGCAGATCTTGCTGCCAGAGGTTCAAATTGAGTTGCTGCAAAGTACCTAAAACAAATGCAAATTCATCCAATAGTTATTTAGTAACTACTTATTTGAGGTACCTTGCCAAGAACTAGGGATACTAAGATAAACACTGTACAGTCCTACTCATTAAAGGATCCACAATCAACTGGGAGGGCAGAGGCTATATGATGAATAAAAACTTGTCAGGCTGCAAATCATGTCAGAATAGCGAAAACAAAGCACCGGAGTAGTTACTATTACTCATCTGTAAACAAAGGTTAGGGAACAGATTCTGACCAGCAGCTGAGACACTGTAAGGAAACTGGTGACAAAATCTGAAGAGGGCATTTAAAAAGTGAGGAATATTTGAAAAGGTAGAGAGGGAAGAAAGTACAATCTGGAATGGGAAGCACAACGAAAGAGCAGTATATGTTCAGGGACTAAGGATGGCTGTCCTGTACGGCCAGTGTTGCTCAGTGGTTGAGCATTGACCTATGAACCTGGAGGTCACTGTTTGATTCCTGGTCAGGGCATATGCCCGGGTTGTGGGTGCGATCTCCAGTGTGGGGAATGCAGGTGGCAGCCGGTCAATGATTCTCTCTCACCATTGCTGTTTTTTTATTCTCTCTCTCTCCCTTACTCTCTGAAATAAATAAAAATATTAAATTTTTAAAAAAGGATGGCTGTCCAATGGGCTAGTGATGGCCACTGAGATCATGAGAAGGCTTCTGATGAAAAATCAGTATGAAGGGTGATCATTAATTACTATTACTCTTCTGTAAAGTCTCTGGCTTCACAATGCTAAACCTTAAACTTGCACTTTCAGGAAGACTGAAAAAAAACCAGTTGTCCTATAGTATGTTTGTTTCCTTTACTCTCTTCAGAAATGAATTAACATTTTCCTCTCCCTCCTAGAACACAGTAACAGCACTTGAGAATTTGACTCATCTAAAGACTGGGAGTAAAGTATATAAAGAAAAAGAGAAATGCAAGTTTTCAATTAAGCAGAGGAATAAAACATCTGCATTTGGGAAATCATGGAAACATGGCTGCAGAATAATCAGGCCAAGTGTGGCCCTGGTGTGCATATTTCAAGTACCAGTTATTATGGTACGTGTACAACTGCCACTTTAGACATGATAGCCTCACTTGCTTAGGGCTAAATTACCACTTTTAAAAGGTAGGTAGAAAAGAGAGTGGGATTTGTAATTAGAAGATATAAACTCTTCAATTTACCACCCATCTGACATCAGGTAAATGAATGACTTATGTCTCAATTTCCTTATTTATCAAATTTAGGACTGAGATAGGATCTCCAGACAAACACCTTGGGTTTTTGTTAGAATCAAATAAAACTATTCATAATAAAAACTATTGATATGCTATAAAGTCCTACATAGATGTTTATTATAAATGCTAGATAACTCTTCTTTCACAGTTAAAATTATTGTACTTTCTTTCTGGTAAGGATTTGCCCAGATAATTATTTCTATTGGGTAAACTGTAAAGAAGATAACCATCAACTTAAATGAAACAATTTAAATATATTACATTTCTAACACTACATTTCTTCACCCCACTCCTAAATTCTTACCCAGTTAATAAAAGATTTTGGAGGAAGGCCACTAGGGGGATAAAGTTTGATGATAGCCATAATATTTGTTTGATGATAGCTATACTATTCATATACAAGAGTTTACTTGGACCATCACTTTGGATAAAACTTGGATCATAATATGCTAAGACAAATAAAATCTTAAATTATTGTTAAAAGAGATGTAATAATAACTATTTCATATAAAAGTCCCTTTGAGAAGGTTGCTGCTTGATAATACTTATAATCTATCTTACTTATGTTCAGTACCTTGAAGCTTATTTTTGTATTAGTGACTGCATTTGCTTTCAGAAATACTAGTTGCAGTTTGAGTACTACCTTTAGTAGTCCTGAAGACAATTATGAATTAGCTGGGGGTCAGGTAAGAGAATTCAAAGCACTGGGGATAACAATGGATAAAGGAAAAGAGTGCGAACTTGGGAGGCAGTACAACACAGTGGTTAAAAATGTGGCCTCAGCCCAGCCAGCGTTGCTCAGTGGTGGAGCATTGACCCATGAACCAGGAGGTCACATTTCGATTCCTGGTCAGGGTACATGCCTGGGTTGCAGGCGCAGTCCCCAGTAGGGAGCCTGCAGGAGGCAGCTAATTGATGTTTCTATCTCTCTTTTCCTCGCCCTTCCTCTCTCTGAGGTCAATTAAAATAATAATGATAATAATAATAATAATAAATAATGTGGCCTCTGAGTTAAAATGGCCTTGGGTTTGAGTTTCTCCTCTGCTAATTGCTAGCCATAAATTTTAAATGAGTTACTCTATGTGCTTCTGCCTCCTCATCCATAAAATAAATAAAATATTGCTATCCTGCTGTTAGTGGGTTTAATAGGATAAACAACTAAACATATAAAATGCTTGGAACAGCTTCTAGCACTTCAGTTTTCAGTAAATATGAACTACTGTTATCGTTGGAATTCAGGAATGAAGTTCACTATGACTGTGAAAAAACAAGGGCCAGATCTTGAACTAAATCATATTAGAAATGAGGAACTGCTACAGGATCCTAACATGGTCAGACCTGTATTTCTAGAAATATGAGTCTGACAACACTGAAGAAGATGGGAGGAAAATGAGGGAGGAAAGTGTGGTAACATTAGAAGCCAGGAGATCAGTCAAGAGGATGTTTCAAGAGTTCAAGAAAAAGATACTGACAGATTGAAAGACGACGACATAAAACACATCCCCAACCTAAATTTGTTTACTAGTTCCTTTAGCATCAGCTTGTTATCTAGAACTTAAGTCTAACATCAACAACTTCTAGATTTACTGGCCACCTTCACCTCTCATATGACACTGCTAAGCTTCCTTTACCACAGCAGTGTCACACATGTTTGACATTTACATGTACTCTGATTTTCCAGTCAAGAAAAAATATACCCCTTAATTACTTTACCTACTTGTTTAAATATTTATTCTTCTTAAACCTAGGAGAGGATAAAAAGTACAAAAAAACTTCTCTAATAGAACTGCGCAAAATTAAAAGTGGGAAAAAGACCCAAAAATTGCTTTGAATTATAGTTTTCAGATATATTCAAAGGTATAAATAACCTGCTAAAATTTTATTTTGCATTAAGATATGCATTCTTGTGGGCCACTCCTTTTATCTAACCAAGTAGGTTAATGAATTTATATATTTTTTGTAACAGCAGAGTTTCACAGACTACTGGTAATTTAAGATTTAAAAATACTATTTCTTAATTTTAAGGAACTGTGTTCCATTTTTCTAGCATTTTCCACACCTCAATCCAGCCCATAGCAAGAGTCAACAAGTGACCATACCACAAATCATTTATTCTGCCACATAACATTTTCCCTCTCATTATACAGTAGCAGGCACTATGGGACTCCTACTCCAAGGGCAATAATCTGCTTGGAAGAGATGATAAAGGATTTGCCTCACAGGTTTGTTTGCACACTAAGAGCACTTTTTTTAAAAATATATTTTATTGATTTTTTACAGAGAGGAAGGGAGAGAGGGAGAGAGAGTTAGAAACATCGATGAGAGAGAAACATCGATCAGCTGCCTCCTACACAACTCCCTACTGGGGATGTGCCCGCAACCCAGGTACATGCCCTTGACCGGAATCGAACCTGGGACCTTTCAGTCCGCAGTCTGACGCTCTATCCACTGAGCCAAACCAGTTTCGGCACTAAGAGCACTTTTTAAATGTATATCCTACAATTCCTAGAATGACAGAGATTACGGAAGGAGAAGTAAAGCAAAGAAGCCCAAGCTACCATTGCAATTATAAATTTGCTTTTAATGTCTGATCCCATGAAGAGCCAGCATGCCATTTATTTTAAAGGTATTACATAAAAAGAGAAGAATTAGTTATATGAATAGAGCTACAGATCCTGCTTTTGCCTCTTTCCCCATTTAAGAAAGATCAAAAAACTTTCTCAAATAGATTTTAAATATTCTTTCTATTTTTTCTCAATACACCGGCATGCATTAGCCAAATGGCATCAGTAATTCACATGCTGGTTTACAAAAAATATGAGACAATGCTCCAGCTGCGTGAAGCAGACCTAACAAAGAGTTTGGGCACACAAGAAAACTGACATTACTGCTACTTTAAGAATAACCTGTATGCAGTGTACATTGCATCTTTCTGGAAATTCAAACTACATGCTATGAATACTCAATTAAAGTGCAAAATACATGGTCTAAATAGGGAGCTGAATACTTTTATGTTTTGAGTCACTTTAAAAAAAACATATATATATATTTGTATTAATTTCAGAGAGGAAGGGAGAGTGAGAGATAGAAACATCAGTGATGAGAATCATTGATCAGCTGCCTCCTACATGCCCCTACTGACCGGGAATCAAACCGTTACCTCCTGATTCATAGGGCAATGCTCAACTACTGAGCCACACCTGGCCAAGCTTGAGTCATTTTTTTAAAAAACCAAATTAAGTCTCTCCTAGATTAAAAAAAAAATTTTCTGTCAAATTCAAAATAGCCAGTGGCACTAAAAAAAAACACACAAAAAAACAAACAAACAAAACAGCAAAGATTAAAGACACTAAAAATCACATATGTAACCACACACATCTTAACACCTTCTTTCTCATCTCACTAAGCACCTCCTAAAAGTTCCGCACATAAGGAAAAGAGGTCTTAAAGAATAATCCATACTCTTCTTTACTCTGCTTCCCACAGAGATCCTGTAAGGCGACAGAAAACTAGGTTCATCTTATAAGATATAAAAACTCAAAATAACATATGTTTAGTGTTAAAGACTGTAATCGGTATAATTTTATCTATTTCCTTCCATTAGCATGTCCGCACCCCCACCATGATATATGATATATGTTCAAGGTTTTGACTAAGAAAGAAAAAGCATTTTTCCAGATCACCATACTACTCTTTCACACATAACATCCTAAATGTTAAAGAATTGTAGTTACTGTCTCTGGGGTGGGCAAAGGAATCCATATTGCAGAAGTCTCACAGAGCAAAGAAACAGAATTACTTAAGAGGGCTACGTACTTTTTCTCATTATGTTCATCTGTGTAGGAGATTCCATAAAACCCATAGTAAGAACTAGATATATTTGCCGAGTACTCTATCTTCAAGGTATAATTATGCCCCTTAAGAAGGGCTTCCGGGGCAACAATGGCGATTTGTTCATGGAATGGATATTCCAGAACTTCGACTTGTTTTTCTTGGCTTGAAACTGCTGACATAAAGGTCACTCTTGAAATGTTATGGCCTGTGCTGTGAAGAATGATATTCCATGTGGCCTGAAGAGCCTGAAGCGAAAGCGTCACAGAACCCTTGAATGTCATTGTGGTTAGGTTTGGGTGCAGGCTGAGTTCATAGTGCAGAGGCATAATGGCAGTGGGAAGCCTGACCTGCGCCCATGGAAACAACTTCCCATTGGTTGCAATCGGCTGGATGAGTCCCATGGACTGGTTTTTCTTATGGCAGCCTTCTTTGGTAAAGGTACATCTGGGCAGGAGATAAATCACCATTATTACAGAAATGGCAAGCAAAATGACAAAAGCACAGACCAGCATGGTCCTTGCAGAGGGCACTGAACAAGTCCCATCTGAGCTCTGCCTGTAGCCAGATGCACTGTTCCGAAGGCCTGAGCTTCTGTTCATGAAGGACATGCCCAGCAGCTTGGCAGACGACTCATAATCCTCTTCCTCCTCGTCCATCTCATGCTCACCCAGACCCCGCACCAGCAGTCGTGAACCCCGGGGCTCATATTCCACCTCGTCAGGCTCTAAAGGATGTAAACAAGGCTCTTTGGCTAAATCCACCACATCTGGTTCTTCCTCAAACATGCTGTTTTCAATCATATTCCTGGGGAGTGGAAGCCGATCTAAAAAACCAAAACATAAGGACAAGGCACAGAGTTAGGAAGAAAAGCTCATAATAAATTGTCTATTAGCAAGACTGCATTTAATCAAAGAATTTTTTTTTATCACTAAGATTTATTTCCATCTCAGAGCTACTGAACTAAATAAGATGCTAAATTTTCTTGTACCCATTAAAAACGCAGGCATAAAGTATACTACAGTCATGAAACAAGAAAACTAAATACAAAGGTTAGTATTAAAAAAAGGTAACTGAGATTAAATACTAATTTCCTTCATACACTCCTGCCCAACAACCTGGGCCCTTGTCCTGAACTTCAGAGGGCCCTGCTTTGGCCTGGCTCTGGCTGTGCTTGCCCCCCAGGGTGAGGAGTCAATAACATCAAAGAGATGTGCCCTGCCCACCCACAGTCCATGTCCCCCTTCTGGGGTATTGGCACCAGAACCCAGAATCCCTGCTTCTAGGGCCTCTGTGGGTCTCTTCTCTGACTCCCCACGGAGGATCACTGATGTGCCGTTTACAGACTTAAATAATGGCTAAGCAAGAGGCTGGGTTACTTTTTCCTCCTGGAAGAAGAGTGTTCCTGTTCCACAGCAAACTGAAAGCGGTAAATTATATAGAAAATTTCCATGATCAAGATAAACTAAAAATAAAACAAAAGATTGGTAATAATCAGATAAAACTGTAATCCAACCTATTTGCTCATGCTTCCAGAACATTCAGAAGTACAACATATACCCCTCTGTAACAACCATTTTATATACGCCATGAGTATAAGTGGACCTTGGGGTTGGGTAGTGGTAAAAGCTTTTATAAACTACAAAGAACCACAGTCTCCAACTTGCTAAGAGTCACTGAGAAAAAAAATAGACTTAAAAAGTAGACGGGTAAATAATCACACATAGATCAATAATTCCTAGGATCAGATCATTCAATGTTCTATTTTTTGTTGTTGTAATCCTTACCTGAGGATATTCTTCCATTGACTTTTAGGGAGAGAAGAAGAGAGAGGGAAAGGCAGAGAGAAATACTGATGTGAGAGAAACACATCGATCGGTTGCCTCCGGCTTGAGCCTCGACCAAGTCCCAGGCCAGGGAGGAGCCTGCAACCAAGGTACATGCCCTTGACCAGAATTGAACCCGGGACCCTTTGGGCAGGCCGATGCTCTATCCACTGAGCCAAACTGGCTAGGGCCATTCAATGTTCTTTAATTAAGAATCACACAATTTTAGTTTTAAAGGGATCTCAAAAGTTTGATCATTGCAACCCCCATTAAACTTTCCTACAAGGTACTTTATACATATCATTTCCCTTACAATTCTATGAAATGGAAAGTATTATACCTATTTCAGACAAGAAGGGAAAAAAATAGAAAGAGGGGTTGGGTTAATTTATCTTCCTACAGTCACAGTTATTTAGTCACAAAACTGAAACTGGAGCTTAGTTCTAAAAATCTGATACCAAATTTTAGATTCTTTCCATTATAATGTTGCATTCCCCTACTCAACTAATTCAATAAGTGATGAGCGCTTTATATAAATTATTTATTTTGTATTTGTCAATGAAGTTGCTAAGAGTATTATTTCTCCACCAGCACAGCAAACTTACATAAAATTACTTAATATCTAGCTTAACAGAAATGCCTTGTATTTTGTGCTATTCAACAAACACTAAATAACAGTGGCAACTCATAATCCATGAAACAAAGTATCAATAAATATTAAGACAAAATTTATAGTCTTGCTGCTCAAAATTGTAGCTTTTTAGAACAGACTCGCAAGTCCCTTCCCTTAATCTGAATTTTAATAAATCCTCAGGTGATTTAAGAGCCCATAAGTTTGAGAAGTACTGGTGTAAGCCTTCTCCATGATCAGCTGGACCAGCGGTTCTCAACCTGTGGGTCGCGACCCCTTTGGGGGTTGAACGACCTTTTCACAGGGGTCGCCTAAGACCATCCTGCATATCAGATATTTACATTACGATTCATAACAGTAGAAAAATGACAGTTATGAAGTAGCAACGAAAACAATTTTATGGTTGGGGGTCACCACAACATGAGGAACTGTATTAAAGGGTCGCGGCATTAGGATTTTTTTTAAGAAAACATTATTACATAAAAGGGATCGGTTTTTTTTTTTTTTTTTAGTTTTAGTCATTTCAAACGGGCCGTAGTTTGCCCACGGCTGCACTAGTCACTCCATGCCTGGGTGAGCTCCTGCCATTCCAAACTACTTTCTTTTTTTTTTTTAAATATATTTTATTGATTTTTTACAGAGAGGAAGGGAGAGAGATAGAGAGTTAGAAACATCGATGAGAGAGAAACATCGATCAGCCGCCTCCTGCACATCTCCTACTGGGGATATGCCCGCAACCAAGGTACATGCCCTTGACCGGAATCGAACCCGGGACGTTTCAGTCCGCAGGCCGAAGCTCTATCCACTGAGCCAAGCCGGTCTCGGCCCAAACTACTTTCTACTCTGAGAACAAGCCAGGCTGCTATTTCATGCTGTCCTCCACATGCCTTCTCACCTCTCTGTTCCCTTCGCCTACAAGGTCATCATTTCTCCTTTCCATCCAGTCCACCTGGTGAACACCTCTATTCCATAACTCAGCGGCACTTGCTACAGTGTAAATTAACAAGTTATTTATTTTTTCTGTATTACTTTTTAAAATACATATTCTTTCACTTTATCTCATCCCTTTTTTTGCTTTGGGAGGTGGATAACTAATAGAAATACCAATTAGGTTGCCTTTTCCTCCCTCCTCTCCATCCTCAACTTTACAAAAGCTATGCTAGTTTAAAAGTTTTCTTTGAATAAAACTTTTAATCACTTTCTAGGTGTGGGTTTAGCAAGTTGCCTTCTAACCACCTCCTGTGAATGATCTGGAAATGGAAGAAGGATGATAGTTATAACATCCTGCTTTGGGAATTTAGTCTCCTAAACTTCCTATAGCACCCCAATTTCTGTGACAAAGTTTTGTTTTGTTTTGATAGTTTACCATGTTTGGGAGTCTAGTTGACAGCAAATATTGCTGTAATTGAATTAAAAAAATTTTTTTTAACTCTTAATGAACACTTAATGGTTAGAAATCTTCTGTGGTAATTTTTTAGTACCTGGCCATGCTACAGATTAATTGTTTAAATTTGCCTTTTCATTTTAAAATGTCTAAAAGACCTTCTTTTATGATTTAAAAAAAAAATCTCACATAGGAAAACTATGTTCTCTTAGGCATCTGTCCATGTGTTTTGTTCTGTGTTGGACCTGATATAGACAATAATGGGGTCCGGGCAGTATGGCTTCATTTAATAAATTTCTAAACTAATTCTAGGTATGATCTCAGCTTAGTATTTAGAGCATTTCCATCCCTGAATTCATCTATCCCTCTAGAACTTCGTTTTTGGGTTTCTGGATTCCTAAGCCATGCCCTGTTTCAAGCCAAGGGATAATCAACAGTCTGATCATTTTAGCATCTCCTGTCCACAATTCATCAACTTCAAAACTTTGACAAGGACTTAGTCAGATGCCTGTCAAAATCCAGGTAACTTTATTATTTATCACCCAGTCAGGTTAATACATATATAGAATTTTAATCTTTCATAAATGTAACACATCAACCCATCTGCTATATTTTACTGCCTATCAGAAACAAACTTTTGTATATGTGTGCCATCATATCAAGTTAAATATATCAAATGAGGGGAAATCACTTTTATTACAGGTAGCCCATGAAGACTGTACTTTAAGCCTATTTAAGAAAATGTTGCTTTAGATTCTTAAGTTTGTAAACTTTGATCTTAGCATTATGTTTTAATGTAACATATGACTACCCCTTGCTCACATGGGATTTATTCACATTGAAAGAAGGGGTCTTAAACAAACAGGAAATTTTCTAAAACCTCTTAAATCCACATACACAAGCTCTCCATAAGCCAAGAGCAAAGAATGTCCTAGTTGAAATATTTCAGTTTTAAATAACATGGGCCCATGTGGTTATAATCCGAGAAAGCTGAAGACATTTCTTTTCATCAGATACCATGAACTGGTGTTCCTCAATGTTGTCTATGGACCAGGGCCAATCCACAAACTTTTTGTTATCTGTCTGTGACAGGATACACATAGAAAATTAGTATTGAAAACTTCTACAGAAATTTCAGAGTAATTTTATATCTGTCAAATTCAAAATGGAACTTATATTCCATATCTTTTTTCATTTTAAGTTTTCCAAGGATTCATTTTTATATGCCTACAAAATTTCTGCAATAGATTAAAAACAAAAAAGAAACCTTAGTTCTTCATCTCAGATAATGTGAGAAGCAATGAGTTGGATTGTTGCAATAAAGGCAACCCAGGTCGATATAAAGTCCTCAAACTGTCACAGTAGCAGTGGAAGTAAAAAGAAGAACATGACGAGTCGTGTTGAAGGAGAATTATACAGGAATTGTTTGACACCAGCTTGGGCTGGATGGGTCTGTAGGGTGAAGAGATAGAGGTAAGTATATGTCAATTCTGTATATAATTCTGGCTTGGATAACTAAAAGAAGGAATGCCATTCACTGAGATTGGAAAATAGAGGTTTTCATACTCTCTCTCTTGTTTTATTGAGGGAGGGGGGCGGGGGTCGATAGTGAGAACAGAGTATGAGATGGTATTTGGTATGGGACATGACATATTTAATATCTGTCAGATAGCCACGTGAAGGTATTTGATTAATAGCATATTACAGAGTTAAAGGCCTAACTTTATTTTATTTTATTTTAAAGGCCTAACTTAAGACAGAGGTTAAAATCCTGGCTCTTTCACTAAATGCTTGATCTCAAACAGGTTACCAAATATGCTTTAGTTTCACTTCCCTCACCTATAAAGGACTGTTAAAAGTAAAGTAAAGCTATGGCAAACATGGTGAAGAATTTGAATTAAAAAGAGCAAACTTCCAACAGACTTTAATTCCTTCAAATTACTATCATATTTTCAGAGAAAATGAAATGGAGCGTATTTCCAAATCAATAAGCCAAAAACAATTTTACAAGAATAGGGCTAATAAAAATAAGGCTTCTTTGGCAGATACAAGACTTACTATATTTAATTAGGTAATACAGCAACCAAATTAGGCTCTAAAAATAAAAGATTAGTCTTCTGAGGCCCCAATGACACATTTAAATAGAGCTAAAAACTCCAAGCTTGAGACAGCATTTAAATCTTCTAGATCATCTCCAAATGGAAACTTCATTAAATTTCTGAAGTGATGGCTAATTACCAAAAAAAGTAACTATTTGTCTATGTCACTCTATGAGCATCTTCTTTCATCAAAAAGAGATTTTATTTTAAAGACATTTAATCTTAAAAAGAAAAGAAAAAGATTACAATTTAGAACAAAAGGAAGTAACTTTTTTGAACAGCTCTAATCTGACAAAAAATTCTCCACCCACCCCCAATCCCAATGCTTATGGTTAAGTTACAAGTTTAGATATGTCATCATCTCATCAGAATCCGAAGGGCAGTCATTAAGTTTTGAAGATGTTCTAAGTAGTCCCTTCCCCCACATCCTGTTTCCTTAAATCTCAATGCATAAGCAGTGTCATAAAACACAAACACAGAAAGTCTTGTGTGCATTTCTACTATTACCCCTAAAATATAATTATTTTTCACAAACCACATTTATTTTCCAGTTGACAGGCCCAAGGTCATAAACCAGGATTCAAGATCCAAGTAAGGTCTTTCTCTCTTCTGTTCCCCTCTCCCCGCTTCTGAAGAAAGAAGTGAATGGATGACTGAGGGTTAGAGGCAAGAAGATCAGAGAGAAAAGATTCAGTTCATGAGCACCATAAGCTCACTTTACTCTCTTCAGCTACTAGTATAAGAGAGACTAAGATTTATTTTTTCCCTTATATGAAACTCCTACGGTTCACTGCAACACATATAAAAATACTGTTGGAGATTTGAACCTCCAATATGACAGAGTAACCTGTACCAGACACTTTCTCCTCTTGTAAACAACTATTAAAACGATGCAACTATTTTGAGGTACTGGATAACAGACAGCGCAAGAATGTGACCTCTGAGAGAAGGAAAAGGTGTGCCCATATTTTCTCTGATTCTCTGCCTAAGGACAATTTCCTAATTGTAGAACAGTGAGCTAAACGGCAAGCAGAGTAGGGCTGGTGGGCAGAGACAGGGCACCAGAGAGGAGGGAACTGTGCAGAGGGGGGACCATAAAAGGTCTGTACATGGGAATCCTGAGAGTCCTTAATCAATGCAGGACATAACTACATGAGGCTTACCAAATGGTGGCTGTACTAAGGGTAATATAGAATAGAAAAGCTAAAAGTCAAGCAGAATAGGAATACACTGGCAGTCTAACCCAAGACTGAACAAAGAGAACTCATCAGCACTCTGGGCATCAACTTGAAACACTAGAAGGACTTCACTTTAGGAGCAAAAGCACACCCAAGAATAAGGTCTGCTCTAGCCCCACACTAACAACGTTTAAAACCAAGCCCTAATAAAATCCACAGGGGATACAGACTTTGGAGGATGAGTCTTGCTACATTAGGGGGGCCTGAGAAAAAACCTTGAGCCTTCCACAGATCTGTCCTAATAAAACAAAGAACCAAGCTTACACAAAGTTGATCAGCCAGTAACTAAACTGCCTACTAAAACAAAACCCAATACTCTACAAAGAAAATTTTTTAAATGTTCAGTATCTCAATAATGTATTATCAACACTGTCCAATACATAATGAAAAATTGCTGGACATTCAAAGAAACTAGAAAATGTGATCCATAGGAAAAAAACTAAGTCATTAGAAACAGGCTTTAAGTTGATCCAGACATTGTATTTAGTAGAAATTTTAGAGTGGCTATTAGAAATGTCTCAAAGAGAAAAGAAAAATGTGTTCAAATAACAATAACAACAAAAAAAGAGAATATATGAACAGATTGGAATCTCAGAGAGAAACTAAAACTAAAAAAAAAAAACACACCCAAAATCAAACAACAAAAAAAAGGTAAGAAAAAAATTAAAATCATAGGACTGAAAGGTTCAATAACTAAAATGAAAAACTTACTGATTGGACTTAGTAGATTGGAGATAGCAGAAGAAAGAGTCAATGAACTTGACAGGTCACTAGTCACTAGCAATTACCAATTTTAGGAACAAAAAGAAAAAGGGATTAAAGAAAAATGAATATAGCATGAGGGATTATTGGGACAATATCAGATGGCTTAACAGATACATAAGAAGATGAAGAAATAAGAGTTAAAATTGTATTTTGATGAAAACACTATTTACCAGATCCAAAAACTCATCAAATTTCAAAAACAATAAATACAAAGAAAATCATACCTAGTTACATCATGGTCAAACTGCTAACAAAGAGAAAGAGAAAAATCTTTAAAGGAGCCTGAAAACAGTGTGTATATAAAAAAGAAGAATGTAATGAAAAAAAAAAAAAAACACTAGACAGATTTAGGAGACTGGAATAAAAAAATTGTCAACTCAGAATTCTATACCAAATGAAAATATCCCTCAATAAAACAAGATAAGGACATTTTCAAATAAATGAAAGCTGACAGATTAATTTCAAGCATATAAGCACTATAAAAAAATTATAAAGGAGGTTCTTTAGGCAGAAGGGAAATGATTCCAGAAAGAAATTCAGATCTTCAGGAAGAAAAAAAATGGCAGAAATTACAAATAAGTTGTTATGAATAAAATTTATATTCTTTTAAAAAATTATTGATTGATTTGAGAGCAAAACATTGTTGTTCCACTTATTTATGCATTTATTGATTGTACTCTGACCAGAGATCAAACCGCCAACCTTTGTGTATTGAGACAACACTCTAATCAACTGAGCTACCCTGCCAGGGCAAAAGTTTATGTTCTTTTTTCTTCTTAAAATTTCCTTAAAAGACTATATTTTAAAACTACCTGCTTAAAGCAATAATAACATGTAAGTTTTTAACATATATAAAAACAAAAGAAATAACAAGAACACAAAAAATGGAGAGGGTGAATAAGGGGAATTATATTAAATTGTATTTGTGAACTGAGAAGGAAAAATGAGAAGTAGAAAGTGAGAAGGATCAAGTGTAAAATGTTAAGTGGTATAATACTGATTATAAACAGACTTTAATAAGTTAAAACTGCATATAATGAGCCTTACAGTAACCAATGAAAAAGTAATTTAAAAGATGTATAGCTAAGAAGCCAATAGAGGAAATAAAATAAAATATTAAAAACACCAATTAACCCAAGCATTAATAGAGAAACAGAGAATAAAAAACAAAAGGAATAAATGAAACCAGTATCAAAATGATGAACTTAAACACAACCACATAATTACATTAAGTAAGTGTATCAAAATTCCAACTAAAGGATGGAGACTGTCACACTGGATTAGAAAAAAAGCAAAACTCAAGGATGTACTAGCTGTAAGATATACATTTTAAATTTAAATATACAAATAAGTTAAAATAGAATGAAATTTTATGATGATAAAAGAAGAAACTCATCAGGATAAGATACTAATCTTAAATAATAAGAATGTACCTAAGAATAGAGCTTCAAATTTTATAAAACAGAAAATGGTAAAACTCAAGAGAGAAACTGAAACATACACAACCATAATTAAATATTTTCATCATCTCTATCATCATAATTTCATGAACAAGTAGACAACAAATAAGTAAAGCCATAGGCTATCTGAACAATACTATCACCCAATTTGGTCTAACTGACATTTATAGAACATTATACCAAATAACTATAAAAGAGATATAAAATATTCACTAATATGGATTATAGGCTGGGCCATAATATAAATTTAATAAATTTCAAAAGACAAATCTAGCTTTTTTCAGAGACTATTTTCTCTAAACACAATGGAAACAAAAAAATCATAACAGTAAATTATCTAGATATCTAGATATTTGAAAATAAAAAAATAAACGTCTAAATAATCCATGAGTCAAAGAATAAACCACCAGAGATTTAGAAAAATATTTGAAATAAATCAAAATTTGAGAGAAATTTACTACTTTAAGTGCATATATTAGAAAAAGATTTAAGATAAATGATATAAGTTTCCACCCTAAAAATCTAGAAAAGAACAGCAAATTAAAGAGAAGTAAATGGAATAATAAAGAATAGAGCAGAAATTGACACATTTGGACTCGGAAGATGGCGGCGATATAGGCAGATGCGTCCCAGGTCGTGTCCCAGAGCAAATGGAGTGAGCAGCTGAAACTAATAACACCCACCCCGAATTGGCGAAATTACTCAGCTGGTGAGACGGTTTGCAGCCGGGAAGGGCAGAACTCCCCTGGAAAGCAGATCCAAGCAACAGCAGCCTCCTGAGCACCACACCCTCTGCTAAGGAACAGCAGTTGTACGTGAAACCGACCCCAACCAGCCAGAAGAGCCACCACAGCTGTGAACATCACCCACCAGAGGAGCTGCTGCCAACTGAAGAGCAGCTGCTACCGCAACTGCCCGCAGAGCAACCACAGACCAAGGAGTCACTGCCACCCAGGGAGCAGCCACTGAGCGACTCAACGTCTAGATATGTCAGTGAGATCAAACATGGGTAGACAAAGAAACCCCCAAAGGGAAGAGAAGGAGGACTCTCCAGAAAAGCAGCTAAGTAATACAGAGGCATGCAACATGACAGAAAAAGAATACAGCAGAAATTAATGAAACAGAGAAACAACAAAAAATTAATTGAGCAAAAAATGCTTCTGGAGGACAGTAAGGCAGTGTTATTGGCTCTAAATCATATTCTCCTAGAAACTGGCCTAAAAGTCCACATAAAGCAAGTATAGCAGATCTCCAAGACTAATTTTTCATATCCCCTCAAAAATTTAGTTAGGTTCATAAAAGAGACAAATCAGAACTAATTCCTTGGCTACCAACAGAGACTCTCTCTTACAAGCCCAACAGTCTTATCTGTCCCTCTTTCAAGGCTATCTGGCAAACACAAAATCATTTAGCTAGTGACAATGCTTGTTATACTCAAATTTAGAAATACATATTTTCTCCCCGTACTCTTAAATAAAAATCTAGGGAATTTTTTGATTTGTAAATGCAAGTATTTAAAATGAACCAGACAGGTTCCTTTGAAACCTCATTGTGATCTCTTCAAAAGTAAAAAAGTATTCCCAAGAAAAAAAATTGTACTTAACTCATCTATTTCTGTACTTAAATTTTTGCATATTTTTTAAAAATGAAAAACACTTTTTATTTTAAGTGTCCATATAAAATTTTAACCGAGTAATTCTCAACAGGAAAATCTAAAAGAAAAAAAAATATGCCTCATTTTTAAACATTTGAATTAGAGTGCTTACTTCATAGGGTAATCACAACTCTGAGGCTCATTCTGCAGAAATACAACCATCTTGCAATAGATCAGATTACAATTATATGAAATCAATCTCCACAGCTAGCACCTCTGTTCTGAATCTCAGTGACCCAATGACCAAAACCTATATATAAACTAACTAAATCGGTCCTTGGCTCTCAGCCACATTTCTGCAAATCCCAAAGGACACACAATCACGCACAGTGCCTGCTCTGCCTCTGACTGGTATGAGACCACACACATGTTACAAACTCCTGTTTCTCTCAAGCATGCATGGCTGCTGTGACCACTTCATCATCATACCCTTATCCTACCATCTTCACTCTCCTCAGCCCACAGACTTGTCTGTTCTCCCTCTTTAATTATACTAATCCAATGTAATGGTTTGAAATCCCTAGTTTCTTTTACCTTTTAAAAATCAATTCAACTATTACTGGAAAAAAGGTCCCACTCTGACCCTTTCTACTACTCTCCCCTAAACATTAAGAAGCCTATCTATTGTCTTAGGATGAAAAAGTTAGAAGGACTGCAGTAAATGCTTAGGTGGGCCCTGAAAAAAATAACCCAGTGAGACATCACAAATATTATTTCCTCCCTATGATAACTCTTTGGACAATCTAGGAAAAGCCTGGTTTAGAGTAAACTTGACATTATCTAGTCATTATTCTAAAGTAATTCTGCCAAGTTAGAAAATTATCCCGTGCAGGCTTGCTTCTCGGTAGCCACTGTCCACAGAGCTGTGTTTATAATTAGACTGTGCAGTGTTCATTGTGCTGGCTGCCCAGCCAATATTCTACAGAAACTACCAGGAGAGATCAAAACAGTCATTCCCCAATTATGAGTCATCTCTCTCCACACTACACACCACTCACTGGCAGCCTCTGAAACCTGGAAAATGGAAGCTGTGCATACTACATGCTCATACAAGTCTTTCACATTTACGATGAAATACTAAGTTCCAAAACCTGCTTCAGATACTTTTCTAGACTAATGGGTACATTTTAATCTTAGTAACTTTTCACTTATTCAAGAATTACAATCTGAAGGACAGAGGTTTAGAAAAATTTCAAGGCCTGGTATACCATAGGGAAGGGCATTTCTGCATAAGTAAACTACAATTATAAAGTTTGCTTCACACTTAGACAATGCCTCCAGGCAGGGCTCTTGTTTCATTCCTCTTTGTATCTCTGGTACCTAGCGGGGAAGAAGCCTGCAATAAGTGTTGAAAAGTTGAAATGGAAGTAGCAATACCCAATACATTAAAAGGCAGTATTAATTAATGAAAATTATCTCCATGTCTGCTCATAAATTTTCCAGGGGCTGAACCCAGGTTCACTAAAATCTGTATAAGTTAAAATTAACATGCTAGCTATGAGGTTATCAAAGTCCTTCTAACACCTACTGTGATGCAGGGTGTAGTAGTTACTTCAGTGATTATGGGCTCTGAGTCGCCTCATTTCATCACCAGTGAACAATGATTCTTCAGACTTCTTACTACATTTCCTCTTCTTTTCTCAAAGTCAATATATAACTTAAATTCATTATGGTTTAGGAGGCATAAAGTATAGTAAATAGAAACCTGGGGATTTTAATTCTGGTACCACCACGTAAGTGTGTGTTGGAACTTCAGTTTTCTCACTTTAAAATGAGGATAATAACTGGCGTGCCAGCTATTAGATGATCATTGCCCAATAAGCGGTCACACCACTTTGCAAACTAGTGCTACACATTAATAAAGAATTTATTGCTAATATATTAAATAATTAGGGTAGGAGCTTTAAAATCATAAGCAAATAAGTGCTTTTACTTTTCAGCCAAGCACACTAGTACTTCTCTTTAAGATCCATCAGAAAAATTTCCCCCAACAACTTTAACTGTAAAAGATGGTGCTTAAGTGTTGCTCACAGCACTTATCAGTAGATAAAGCCATAAAATAAGAAGAGTCCAGAAACCTCATTTTGTCTTCTGCGCCATAAATACCAAATGATAACACAGGCAACAAGTTTGGCCTCTTGAAGTCTCTTAGAATCAGCACCAGCGATGTACATGGAGGACTTCAGGCAGTGTGGAACAGGATAACTTCAGATAATTCTGTTTCAGAGCTTTTCATATACATTTACATTTTACATTTTAAGTCATCTGACTTCTAACACATTTGTCCATAGCTGTCTTGACTATAAAGACACTATAACTATTTCAAAATATTCCTAAGGATTAGTGTATCTAAGGGCTATGCTCATTTGCTATAATTGCATTCACACAATAAAACAGATATTAAATGACAGATACAATTTGTTAAGATGGCAATTTAAATGTATAAAGTGCTCAAGATTTTCTAGTTGAAATAACCTAAAGGACAGCCTTACATAGACAATGATTTTACCTTACCAAACTAAAATACTCAGTCAATAAATTTTCCACCATCCTCAAATTCTACACTGCATTAGATGTACTCTGTCTAATCACAGCTGCTATTTTCTGTGCAGTTCTGTATTCCTATGAGCAAAAATCAACATTTTAGTGCTGGGCGGAAGACGCAAAGGAGATGAACTACTTGCTAGTTTGATGTTGTAGCTTTGAAGCACATTATTTTTTTTATTGTTTAAAGTATTACATATAGTATTACATATGTCTCGTTTCTCCCCCATTGACGTCCCCTCCTCCCTCCCCTCTCTCTCTTAAAAAATTTTTATTTTATTGTTTAAAGTTTTACAAATAGTACTACATATGTCTCTTTTTTTCCCCATTTTCCTTCCCCTGGCCTTGCCTACCCCCACATTACCCCTCTAGTGCCTGTGTCCATTGGTTATGCTTATATGCATGCATACAAATCCTTTGGTTGATCTCTTATCCCCACTCACCTGCCTTCCCACTAAACTTTGACAGTCTGTCGATGTGAAGCATATTATTTTAAATATCTGTCAAGGAGAACATTTAAGAGGAAAAGGAGGCATTCTGCTAGAGAATGTCAATGACCAATGAGAGTATCAAACAAAAACAAGAGCTGTAGCTACATAAAGAATCTACATAAAATGTTTCAGATACAGAGTTTAATGTCAAAAATCAAGGAGTGAAACAAACACTTGCAGTTTAATCCAAACTTTAACTTCTAAAACAATAATAAAATAATAAAGGAGTCATTTCTTTCAATAAAGGAAGGAAATATTTCATTTCAACAAACAAAGTGGATGCTCTTTTAACAAATCTCCAAATTAACCAATGTTTTCCATTTCCTCTGTAAGACATTTTCTGATGCCAACTGCTCAGTGAATGCTACAACTAAAGAGTTACTCTAAGGTCCAAGCACTTATTCCCCCCGCAGAGCAGCTGCATGCTTACCAAGAATAAGCCAGTTTATGCTAGTGCAAATTATAATTGTAGTTATGTAATAATTATTACATTAAATGAAAAAATACAAAAATGAATAGTTTCTATGAAAATTGGGTTCTATATCAGAAAGACCCTACAAAAGTAAGACCCCAAAATAACACTGCTACCAAATTAAGTATTAGCAAGAAAAGCAAAAAGATTAGGGGAAAAGGATCCTAAAAGGATGTTTGCACCCAGGCTTCAAAGTGTTTGAGTTCTCAAACCACTTGAAGAAAAAGGACCTAGAAATTACAGATGTATCATGGGGAGCACATATCATATACAAGAAAGATGTAGATCTCTAATCAGTGGGCCCATATGGAAAATAAAAGCTTCAGTCCATAAGATGATATTATCAACTAAGTTTATACATTTTGACTTGAAATGCTACAGGAATGTATTTTTATGGTTTCCATTTTCACCTAGGTTTTAAAGAGTATTATGTTCCATTTTAAAGGGAAACTAATGTAAACCACACCTAAGAGTTCATCCTGACAGTCAAAAAAATACACCCAAGTTCCTCCAAACACAAAGCACAGTGAGTACATTTACAAGTGCATGTCTGAAGAATAATTTTACTAAAGTACTTAAGAACCTAGCTCTGCAAAATTATACTCATTGATGAATTTAAAAATCATGTCTCATCGATACATGTTAAAAGCCTAAGAAACTCCTTTGGCCAACTAAATCCACAAGAGGAATTTATCCTGCGAATCTACAATTATACACAGAGTGGGGGGCAGAAGCAGGTTTATAGTTGTGAATACATGAAATTGAGTTTATTTGTATTATTTTTCATACAAATAACTGTAAACCTACTTTTGCTCCTCCTATATGTAAGAAGGTTTATAGCAGTTTTGTTTACATAGCAAGAAAAATGAAACAACCTAAATGTATAATGAAAGGGGATAGGTATATTCATACCCAAGAAAATATTATGCATACATAAAATTATTTTAAACATGGAAAGGTGTTCAAAATATAGTATTGAGAGGCAGGCTATACATCTTTAACTAAATAAATATTTGTATAGATGTAC